>NC_044251.1:35910202-36220241 GCF_003957555.1 Calypte anna
TCTCTTAATATGTGCAGGGACAGTCAATCCTCTGGCAGTGCAAATGAATCACCACACGCTCCTCACTCCATGCTCCCCAGAGGCCAAGACCCTGCACAGCCAAAACAAACCCTTAGAGGAAGCAGGTCTGAAAGTCAGCAACTGCTCACATTAAAAGAAAACAAAACAAAAAAAACAACCCAAAAACCCAAACAAGAACGTGCATATTTAAAGACATATAATCCCCCTTTGTCGTGAACTGGATATTCCAGACGTGAGGATATTCATTACAATACAGCTTGCACCTCCAAAGAATGTGATGTTCATTGCCCAAGAGAGAAATACAGGCCTGGAAGAACCACCCAGGTTTTGGAAGGTTTTTTTTGACAACCGTGTCCCTACCTGCTTTTCATGTCCTTTTTCTTAACCCCACATGCAAGATACTGAGATCCAGAAAGAGGTGTCCAGAAGGAGCTGGCACACTGCTGCCCTGCCTGCAAAGGGGCTGCCTATAAACTTCCCAAAGAATCTCTTGACCACAGCAATGGAATGAGCCAAGTAAACAAGAAATGTAATATTTCTCCTGAACTGCATCAAGTTAATGACATTTCCCTCTCCCTTTGCACCTCTGTAAATCACAGCGTGACTGTGGAACTCAATGATGTTACACTGATGTAAAACCACTCTCAGGAGGGAATCAGTCGGCATAAATCATCCCCTTCTATTTCCTTGTACATAATCTGGTGCCAAGCTCCACCAAAACCAGGAAGAAAACATTCCCAAGATTTTTCCGAAGGCAGTAGTCTGTTTAAGCACAGCTTTAAATGTCTGCCTTTAGAGTTTTCTTCATCTCATTAAAGTGGCTTGCAAAACCATCTGCTAGCTAATAAAGATTTTTTTTAAGCTTTAGTATTGTATTTTATAACAAAATATACTAAGGGTAAAATAGGACGTATTTAGAAAGACAGAACAGCAACAATCTGCTTTTCTTTCACAGAAAACCAATGATGTTCACTCCCAAGACTAACTGGAGAGACTGAAGACTTCAGCCCTTCAAACATTTCTTCTATGAATACCATAATTCCTAAATGCATCCACATCAGACTGCTCCCAGGCCCTGCAGCATTGCTGATATCACACTGTTCTCAAGTTTAAAAAGGCAGATTTCATTTTCATGTCCAACTCCATTCCATTTCATTACCTTTTCACACTTCAAATATTTGTCACAGATTGCATGGGTAAATCTTCCTTCCTCTAGAGACATTTTGCCTTTTTGCTGGTAGACAGGGTGACCATGAGTTAGGATTTCCACCCCACTGCAAAGTTGAGTGTGTGGCATTGGATTCAGCCTTGCTGAGCATGGATGGCTGCACAGGCTGAGCAATGCAGCCCAAAGTTTTGAGGAGCTGCCATCCAGAAGCAAGACCCACTCCTAACCATAAAGCTCTCCTCAGGCTTTGGCTGGGAACTAGCTGTCACTCCTGCTTTCCAGTTAAAACAGACAGTCTGTGCCATGCTCCCAGTTCAGCCTTTTGCCACACTGCCAAACAAGCAGCAAGAGAGAGAGAGCATCATTTCCAGTAATAACATAACTAAACATATCATAACATAACATAACATCCTTCTCTTCCAAAGATACCAGTGATTGGTACATAACAGAGAAGGGCAGGCAACATAGGTGCTAAGTGTCTAGATGTAAAGAAGATTTAGCAGCCCCTTGCCAACTTGCCAAAAGCCCTTGGTGGTTCCAGATTCCCTATGCTCCCCCATTTTCTTAAGCTATGAACCAGTTATACAAGAAACAAGAAATAATAAAGCAAAACCATCAGCAACAGGAAAAGAAGATGCTGTTGGGATGCTGCAGTCCCTTTGCCTGCTGAGCTGCAGAGCTGGACAGGAGCTGGGAGTGATGGAGCTCTAATCACTAGCAGAAGGACAGCAAATTGGGCATCATGCCCACAAGAGTAGTTAATGGTG
Organism: Calypte anna; assembly: GCF_003957555.1. Classification (NCBI taxonomy): domain Eukaryota; kingdom Metazoa; phylum Chordata; class Aves; order Apodiformes; family Trochilidae; genus Calypte; species Calypte anna. The sequence continues at coordinate 35,912,159 of NC_044251.1, forward strand.
AAGAATAAGGGATATCATAAGGAGTCATCTGAGATAATTTCATCAACCTTCTTTGCAGTATTAGGAAACACAGAGTCAGTCTAGGAGGTGAAATGAGGAGGAATTTCAGGTGACAGCTTACCAGACCAGGTCTCCTCCACTCTTGTTTGCTCCTTGCTCCTCCACATCCAATGTAGGACATCGCTGGCTTGTCAGAGCAACTGATGCATTCATTCTCCAAGTTTCACCACAACTCTCCATCTCGGCTGATTCCTCCACCTTTTTGTATCATTTAACATTTCTGCTCTTCAGCAGTGATTGGTTATTGCTGTTGGGCACTGACAACTCTACATAAAAGGAAAGCTGCAATTCCCAGCACAGTCCTTGCAATTTATGGCAGTAGAGGGAGTAACACACACTCCCACATCCACCCCCCACACCCCCAAGCACTTTATTGGATGTCAAGCCACCCTGTGCCCCAATCAACCTACAATCTACCCAAGAATTTAGTGACTGCTAAACCTGGCTGAGAATGCAGGCATGAAATGACACAGGAAGAGCCAGAGCCTTCCTTCCAAACCTCATCCAAGTCCTGTTATAGCTGTGTCTTCATTCTTCCTACTTCTGATCTTCACTTGAGGTGTCATGGATGGCTTCAACTGCTTATTTCCTTCTGAGTATCACGCATGCTGTAGTAAAGGGGGATTAATGGATAGGATTGGTTCACGGGCTGAACGCAACACTTGGAACTCCAAGAGGACTGCTCTGCATCATGGTATTCATAGTCATAAAATAATTTGGGTTGGAAGGGACCTCTAAAGGTCATCCAGTCCAACCTCCCTGTGGTAAGGAGGGACACCCTCACCTAGAGCAGTTGCTCAGAGCCTCATCAAGCCTCATCTTGAATGAGGCCTCCAGGAATGAGGCCTCAACTACCTTCCTTGGCAACCTGTTCCATTTTTCTACTACCCTCATAGTGAAGAATTTTTTCCTCGCATTCAGTCTAAATCTGCTCTTTTCTAGTTTAAAACCACTGACCCTCATCCTACCACTGCAGGCCCTCTCCAGCCTTCTTGGAGCCCCTTCAGGTACCAGAAGGTCACTATTAGGTCTCCCTGGAGCTTTCTTTTCTCCAGGATGAACAACCCCAGCTCCCTCAGTCTGTCTTCATAGGAGAGGTGTTCCAGCCCCCTGATCATTTTCGTGGCCTTCCTCTGGACTCCATCAGATCCATGTCCTGCCTGTACTGGGGGGCCCAGAGCTGGACACAACCTCCAGGTGAGGTCTTACCAGAGCAAAGTGACAGAATCACCCCTCTTGATGTGCTGGCCTTGCTTCTTGTGGTGCAGCCCAGGATGCAATTGGCCTTCTGCATTGCAAGCATACACTTATGGCTTGTGTCCAGCTTTTTGATCCACCAGCACCTCCAAGTCCTTTTCTCCAGGGCTGCTACCTAAAAACTCATCCTTAAGCCTGTAGCGATAGTTCAGATTGCTCTGACCCAGGTGCAGGACTCTGCACTTGGTCTTCTTGAACCTCATGTGGTTCACCTGGGCCAACCTCTCCAGTTTCTCCAGGTCCTTCTGGATGATGAAGGATTAGTACTGGCAGTAGTACACCTGCTTCTCCCCACTCACCTGTGCAGCAGACTGGAACAAATATAATCTCCTGATTATACATAACACAATATAATATTATATACCAATGTCTCTTGTGAGATGCAGGCCCTTTCACATCAGTATTATTCCTAAAAGAAATGACACTACTTGGGGTCTATTCTGGGCAACTTTACAAAGGTTGGCACTAACCCTGTATATAACCTTAGAAACCTTTTTCTTACCAAACAGCCAGGGGAGATCAGAAAGTCTACACTTGCATGTGTGCCAAAACAGTGGCTAAAAGTGCTTCAGATGGCATTTTATTAATGCAGTGCAGCCAGCTCCTCTGGACCAATATAAAATACACAGTGAAGATCAACAAGATAAAAGATCCCTTATCTTGCCACAGGCAGCAAAATCCACTCAGACTCTTCCTCATGGTGCCAGATGGCCCAAAAAGTCTCTGTGATGACTCACACCACACTGATTTGCTGCTGGACACCTCAGAGCTTATGGTAGGTCCTACTGATTTAATGCAGCATGCAGCAGTACCAAATAAACTCCCTGTGTGAAAGTTTGCTTGAAAACAGTGACTAAGGTTCTGAAACCATTTGCTTTAGCTGTATTTTACCCATTGATAACCCATGATTATTACTGGAACTGTGCTGGTATGTGTGTGTGGAGTCTCCTTTCATGAGTTCTCTGAGTATGGGCAGGAATCAAAGCAAATAAAAGGATTTAGCCTGTTTCCCAGCCACAGTGCTGAAGAACAATATTTAAGTACAACATATCTGTGTCAGAGCAGTCTCTGACCACCTACAGAGAGCAAGTTGTGACAGCTGCAGCCATCCACATGCAGAGCTGGAGAGGGATGCACTACGTGCTGCCCTGTACCGCTGCTGAACTTCCCTTTCCACACTGATTTTAAAATCAGCAGAACAAGTAACTCCCATTTTGCTGGGTAGCTAGGCAAGGCAATATGTTGTGCTTGACAGATGGAGTAAGAAATGGCTTTGGGTGACATATCCCGATATCACAAATTGTTTTCACCCCAGTGTATTTTCCTCCCTCTTCCTCACTGCTGCTACCACCTCCAGAGATGCTGCTAATGACACAGATATTCAGCTGAACTAAACCAGTGAAGCTTCTACTGCCTGATGTGAAGTTGCAGGAACTCTACCAATTTACAGCAACTGTGATTATCTACCATGGGTATTTTCATGTTCACTTTCCTATTGGTTGCATTTTTAGGAACTTGAGGTCCCTCATTTCCAACAGGTATCTGCTTAGGGTACGGATCACACGCTCTGCATAGGACCTTTACTCAAAAACATTTGCTCAGAAATCCTTATGTGCCCAAGAGTATTTAGGGAGGACCGGGACTGGCACTTCTGAAAGAATGGCAGACTCATAGACCCTCATCGAAATGGAGGACAGGAATCAGAGAATGTTTCCCAGCTTCACTTCCAGCCAAGCTGCTCAGGCTGCATCATCCATGACTGCTGTCCTCCAACACATGCATCAGGGCCAGCTTGGGCTGTGCAGTCAGGGGTTTGGCCTAGTTTTTTTGTCATGGTTATAAAAATGCAGAGTTGAAAAATGAGGATGTGGGTTTTCTTTCCCCCCAAAAACCATGCAAATCCTTTTTTGGGAATAAGCAGCTGTGGGAGGGGGACAGGAAACATCTGCACAAAGCCAGAAACCTGTCTGCCAGCCCATGGGTGGGGAAAGCTGCCATCCCTTAACCAGGGGCAGCTGACTACTGAGGGCAGTTAGAAATCACACCTGACAAAACCAGATGTATGTCAGCAACATGGGCACAGCATGGGACTTCAGTTTTTAATGCAGCTGTGAGACCAGCTGGGTTACCAGAGATGAAAGTATTGTCCCTACCCTGTTCCTATGCTCACTGCCCGTGGGTACCTCATTGCAATGAAATATTTCCTCATCTTTCTGATGTTTTTTTTTAAAATGCAGCTTTATCTGTAACATCAAACCACAGCCCTTAAAACCACCCTAAATAATTAAACTCCTTTGTTTTTACTCAAGTGAATTGAAACCCCCCAACATCTCTTCCTTACCTGGTCAGGTGTTCTACTGCTTTTAATACTGCCCAGTCTATAAATGATGAAGATGGTGCAGGATATACCATGAAACATAATGAATCAGGAATTCTTTTGGGGAAAAAGGTGAGGTGCTACCTCACCTCTCTGCTCCTGTCAACATCCAGCTTTTGCTGCTCTTAGTCCCTGCATATAAAACCTTTTGCCTTTCACACAGAAAAGCACTGAAGGAAAATTACCTGATAGGCAGATTAGTTCTGTTTCTTTTCACTGCTTTTGTTCAGATTTCCTTTAATTTGCTGCATTATTCTGGTTTTGAAGAATTTAGGAACTTTACTAAGAGCAGTAAGAAAAGCATTCTTGTTGCCATTTTGCAATAGAAACACATAATACAACTGCTAGCCCAGTGTCCAGTACAGTGCCACTTACTGCCAACCTATCCAAAGACAAAGACTCACACTAAAAGTAATAAAATCCTCTGCTCCAAGAGTCACATGGCAAGATGGGAATTTCAATCTTTCATTTTTATGACATGTATGCACCTTCCTCATTTCCATGAAAATGCACAACAGTCCCATAAGAAAAAAACAATTACAATGAAGGATATTAGCAAGTACCTTTGTTATGTTGTAAGTCATGAGTTTTCACCCAGCCTCCTTTCTCATATGCTTAACCTTTTTCACTAAAAAAACCCCCACCACTCAACAAGACAACTGCCAGGTATCATGATGGGCATGAGGAACACTGAATAAAATTCTGGAACTCTTCCTAAACATGTGGAGGGAGTAGAAAATTAAAACAGCCTCTTCCACATTACAAAACATGAAGTTAAGAAGCTTGCTATGAGCTACTGGTGACAAGTGATGCTCATATAAAGCTTTGCAAGATTTTTATTAACCTTATTAACTTCTCAGACCCTTACAGGAGATGTATTTGATGGGCATGGCTGGGGGGGGACCAAATGATTTTGGTTATGAAAGCCTGGTGTGGTAGGGGAGAGACAAATTATAGGGCAAAGGTAATAATCTGTACAGCTTGGGAAGAGCAGAAAATGCAAAGCCAAGGTGGCCAGCACAGCTTAGATCTTATGAGTGAGAGAGCACCAATGATGGATACCACTAAAGAAACTATGATAAAAGCATCCTGATGCACATGAGAGCAGCAGTGCTCACATGAGAGCATGGGAACCCTGTGAAATGCTGGAATAACTCAAACTTACTGCCTTCCCAAAGCTACTGTTCACTGTCCTACTATATGCTAAAACGTTGCAGTAGACATTGCTGATGATCCAGTAGTAGCTCCACTTCCAGACAAAAATAAAAGGAACAAATACCAAGGGTAGATGCAGATTTTGGCCTCCAAACTGTGGTATCCAGATGTCGATAGAATAACATGTTTTTTTACTCAGCACACGCCTTATTTATCAAGATACAGCTTCCAGAAACAAGTATTGGAACAGTTCCACCAAACACACACAAGATACGTTGTTCCCACAGTTAGTTAATTATATAGCTTAGTGGAAAAACCTCACTAATGTTATGCATTTTACAGAAAATATCCACATTTATCAGTGGAACAGTATCTCGTAAAAAACACTTGCCTGATTAGTTGCATCTTCTTCAATTCAGAGACAAAAAGAAAACTCTAAATTACAAATTTTGGCCACTATCAACCAATCATGCAGCAATCAAAAATGAACATTCATAAGTAAGACAGAAACATGAGAAATTAGCAGGAGAGCACTGTAAAAGATGGGTTATGCAAGGGTTTTACATTTTATTTACAGCAAATATATTACAGTAAAAAAGCTTAACATGGCTCATACTGTGGTTGTGTAAGGATGATACATACACTCACATCAAACAGGTTTAATTTCCTTGGTACTAACTGAACCAAACACAAGGATTCAACACAAAAATAAGAAACAGAACGTTTATTAGGCAAACTCTACACTAACTGTACACATCTGCAACTGGAGCTTCAATGCAATCCAAAGAATACAAACAAGCCATCAGGATGGCAAGAGCTTTTCTGATAAACATGTCTAACCCTCAAGACAAGGCTGTCTGGCACCATTTAAAAGTTGCTGTAGGGAACACAACAGTAATTTTAAAGAAATGTCACAGATGATTAAGACACTGAAAACGCACTCACCATAGTGAAGAATCTCATTATTTTCCTTATTTCTATCCTTTTGCACTCCCACAACACAAGAGTGTTAAAAGGCTGCATGGCAGACAAGCTGGATGCAACAGCTGGAGGGTTTTGCCTGTCAAGCAAAGTGACTTGTAGCAAGAAACATGCTTTAGGCAACAAAACCTATGATACACAGCTTGTGTGGATTCAAATAAGAAGATCTAAGAACAACAAATGTTGAAGCCTTATAAGCCCTCTTCATTATAATCAGAATCCTGAGAAAAGCAGGGTCCAAATTACTCCAAGTGAATTTAGGCTCATTTATATACAACAAAATTGTCCAGATACATCAACAGTAGTAAACAGAGTCAATGCAGTGTTAATCTTTTTACATTTTAATGACTGGCTATAAAAACAGAAACTAGCATGTTCTAATCTGTTTACATTTCCTGAGCTTAGTTAAATCAAGAAGGAATGAACATTATAAAAATCCCGGTAAGTCACCAATAAATTAAAAATGTACATAACCACTACAGCCTAAGAAGTCTTATGATGCTCAGGGTGAAGTCTGCCTATCCAACACCACAACCTTTCTCCTGCTCAGAAAACAAGCCATTAACTTCACCAGCAATACTGAGATGCTATGGAATTGTAGCTCTTTAGCTTTTTTTGCTCTCCAAGTGCCTTCCAGCAGGCTATGCAACAGTCTTTCCTAATGAAATCATATGAGAGCATTCAGAAACTGCACTCCTCTACTTCCAGTGCAGGAAACAATTTTCTCAGAAACACAATGTGTCACTGAAATTCAAATTTATTAGCAGTAATTATGGGGGTGGACTCTCAGCTCCTGCACGTAACCTGACTACACCGGCTGCAGGTTTAGCATCCTGTAGGGGAGCAAACCAATGAGAACCTACACAGAAGAGTGAAGGCAAGACCCACAGCAATAAAGAACACATCTTAGTAATTTCTTTAAGAGCCAATATCATGCATTTGAGAAAAGCACTCGACCTACATGAGTCATAGGCATGTTTATTTATGCATGTTTATTTCCTGCATAGAGAATAATGTGTACCTTGGAATAAAATCCAAGCTTTGAGAAAGTACTGAGTGTATGAGTATCTGTAATAGTGCTATTGGCAGATTAATTAAAACCCAAATGCTTGAACTCAACTGCTTCAAAGACTTGCTGAGCATGAACTTTAACAAAACAAACTACTTTTAAAAAAACTGTCTGCTTATAGCATGATCTTGAATTCATGGTGTAAATAAAAGAGAGGTAGAAAAGTTTATCCCCTCAATATAATTTTCTGTGCAGTATTTATAAAGTATCAGGAAATAATCCATATTTTTCTGGTGAAAATAACAGCTTTTCCCCTAAGAATTATAGGGAATCTCTTCTTTCTGCTGAAGTGCTGCAAGCTAAGTCACTGAAATCTGGTTCAGAAGTGCTCTTTTTCCCATTAGCCTCACTACATCATTTTTGTAACCAAGATCTGCTTTTAAGAAGTCATTGCAGACATACTCCTCTTCAGGGCTCAAAAAATATCTAGCAGATAAAACCTACCCAACAAACTACATTTACCAGCCAATTCTGCTCCAAAAAAAAAAGCACAAGCACTCTTGCTCTACTTACACATGCCTCTTAGGCATGCTACTGAGAGGGACAGCAGAGATTTGGAAGGCCATGTGTCCCTTCCCCTCTTTGCTGACAACCACAGGTATAAGCACCATCATCACTCTGGCTGGCAGGAGCTAGAGAGCTTCCCAAGGCAGCTCCTTTTCCTGCCACAATCCACCCTCCACTGTGGGAGGATGGATGGGGCTTCTGTGATGAGCTCCCCAAAAAGCGTAAGAAGGATGAGCTGACCAGGAGAGACAGCTTAACAGAAGCCACCATCTTTGCAGGGTGTAAGACAAGTCTACAGCCCTACAGCATTCATGATTGTCACTAGACACGGGAGAGAGATGAAAACATCTTGGCTCCTGCAGCTGCAGTCATCAAGACCATGATCCAGAGCACAGAGCGTTTCCCACGGAGCTGAGAGCCCACTCGGACACAGCAGTGCCAGGAAAGGGCAGGTCAGAGGCAAGAGGGTGGAATATGGCACTAGGGGCTCCCTCCCTGCTCCCTGCTCCCACGGCATTGCAGGAGCTGCTGTATCTGGATAAGAAGGACCTGCCTGCTGACATTTTGGGGCACACAGGGCTGGAGCTCCACCGTCATTCACACAGCAGTGACTGTTCAAGGGTGGGATTTTAGCCACGAAAGTCAGACACCTGCATGGTGACCTTGAATTTTACCCATCGCAAGTTAAATAAATTACACTAAATTAAATTCAGCCAAAGCAGATGCTAGCTTATTTATTAAAAAGCTCAGCTTTCTCTTTCTTTCAACTGGTTTGAGAGGCAGGCAGCTCTTGGAAGCAGACCTTCACTCTAACTCAGTCAGACACGAGCAGCTCTGTAGAGATGCCAGAGTGACTCTTGTGCAGCAACAGCAGCCACAGCCAGACCTGGCTGTCCCCAGGGACACCCAGCACAGGCAAGTGAGCACAGCAGTGTCCCCTGCTTGCTCTCTACATTTCTTGCCTCACCCAGGTCTCCTCCCTCCTTCCACACAAACCGCCAGGGACTCAGAGAAGGAGGAGACTGTTTGCTGCCAACATTGCCTACTATTTTCATATCTTTCAAGAAACCTATGAACTGATTAATACAAATAAGTATTTACTTCATTTCAGAGAAACCGATACTGCCCTGCAGATATAGAACTTGGCATTAAATTTTGATAGGCTTGGGTAAGGAAGCTTGCATACAATAGCAGGGTCATGCTTATAATAGGGGTTGGTGATGCTTTCTTTCTTTCAGTTGTACCATTAAGAGACAACTAATGCTACTGTACTCTAATAATCAACAAACAGGCTTTTTGGTTTTACCTGTCTTTCTTTTTGCTCCCTTTCAACAGCATGCCTAAAAGCAGTCATATAAATAAGAGATGCGATGCTTTCAGCCACACTAACACAGTCCATATTGTCTCTTTTCTTTTGTTCTCTGGAAACATTACTCCCATTAATTTCATCCCCAAACTATGATCCACCAAGAAAAAAAAAAAAATTCAAGTACAAACCCAACTTTTATTGCTGGGTTATGGGTTAATGTAAACTGACCAGAATCAATGTCAACCTCAAATTCACTTTACAAAAGTAAGGATTGTTCAATTAAATTTGCTGACCACAGACAGCTTCTTTCACTATTCACACAGTTTGGAGACTGAATATTTGCTGGGAACAAGACAGAGTCCGTGTTCTTTGGAAGCAATTGGAACTAATAGCCATCATCTTCATCCATATCACAGCCATAATCTGAAACACACAAAGGCATATAAAAATGCAAATATTCCAGGTAGATGGAAGTTGCAACAAAATTATTGCTACTTTCAGATTGCTTTCCTGCTGTGTAACTAGATGGTAAGTTTTGCCTTAAGTAAGCTTTTAAAAAAAATCTTGTATTTTCTTAGGGCAAAATAAAAAGCTTTTGCAGGTGCTTTCCTCAACAAAATAAAATTATTTTTAAGCATGTATGTGTAACAATCTCTTCTCAGCTCTCACTGGACCCTCATTTAGGAATACTTCGCATACGTATACTTGAAACTCATGAAGTACTTAATTTAGAGGTTAAGGTGGATCAAGCCTGATTGCCACAAGTAATTTGGAACATGGTGGCTGGAGGAGAACCAGCAGCATACATTCACAAGTAGGCATGGCTCTCACGAGATGTAGCTACCAAGAAAAAAGATGACTTGTTTACACTATTCATGTATTTATAAGCTGAAACTGCAAGGGTTCAGAGACAGCTCAGAGTTCCCATCAACATCAAAGGAGTCGTCCAACGAATCCTGACCAATGCATCTGAATCAGACCTCCTGCATCTACTTAGTTTTAGGAACAATTTAAAATATTCCCCAGATTTTTTTATCCAGTTTTGCTTTCTTAAACAATGATGAGTGCAAAGATTGTGTGATGCATGTGTCAGAAGGCATGGCTGCATGGTTCTAATGCACCAATTTCTCTCCTGTGGGCTTCTGAATGCAGTGAAATGGTTATTTTCTGCTGCAAAGTCAAACCTAAGGATAATTATTACATATGAGCATTCAGTAAAGTTAACCTTTATATTCCAAATGTAATACAGTGCAACATTTCATCCAAAACAGTCAAGCAAATGCTCGGAAGCAGAATTAAGTGTAATCTATAATAATTTGTGTAGAATGGGTGACATTCACCATCTGTAATTCCTGCAGTTATTCCAGGCAGACAGGTTTAAAACCCATAAAGAAAGCCGTTAGAAAAGGGTTATTTGTTCTGCTGAGCAGCTCTCCACACCTGTGTTTGAATTCTGGGAATACTTTCCTTTCTATTTTTTTTTTTAAACTCTTGATTTTTCAGCTGCTGTCCAGACCAGACAGGGAGTAGTGGAATGTTCTCAGAATGGTTTAAAAATAGTAACATTTACAAAGAAAAAAAGCTCATTGACCTTTATTCTATTTTTGTGGGGGGGGTTATTAATAAACATAGACCCACCCTCCCCCACATGGGTGGCTTTTCTTGGGAACATTATTCTAATAATAAATGCAGGCAACAGATTTTTTCCTACAGTTCAGCAATTATTTTCCAGTGAAGAATTCAATTTAAAAGCACCAGACACTTTTGTGAAATGTATACATATTGTCCATGAAAGCTATATTAATAGTACAGGAAAGATTTTTGCTGTAAACAGCATTTCAGTAGGAAAACTTACTCCCATCTTACTTTTTCACAACCCACAGTTAGCAGCTCTCGTTTTGAAAATGCTATTGTGTATTTTTGAAAGCTTAACTTCTAAGAGGAAGTTTTCAATAAAGGATAAATGTGGATGTGTCCAGTTAGGAAAAATCACAGCGGAGAGGATACTGCCTTTTCCTGCCAGCAAAGAAACTTAATTAAATGAGTGCCTTTGCTGGGTAACCCAAAGAAATTAGCACACATCTGTGCACCATACAGCACGCCACACGTTATAAATGTAATTTCTGGAAGAACACTTTCCTCCTCACAATTTACCCAGGAATGGAGTGCAATGATTTGTTTTGTTTTGAGCTGGACAGCCATATCCCCAGGGCTCAGGGACAACTTGGATGTCACTGCAGCCCCAGCCGAGGAGGCAAGACGAGCAGGGCCACTTGGCTTGGGAGGCAATGAGCCCCAAGCACTGCTGATGTAGGGGTTACTGACCCTGTAAATCCCCAGATCCACATTAATAAACCTCATTCTGAAAAGGCTCTTGAGAAGCCCTTTTAGCCCAAAGCTCAAGATGCAAAGTTTTCTAAGGAGGTCAGCTTTTGGACATGGGTGACTCCAGGCTTTCCCACAGAAATGAGCAGTGCTGGAAAGGCAACAGGAGCTCCCGCTGCTGGAGGACAGGGACAAGCGGGGGAGCTCTGTCTGTCCTCAGCCCTGAAAGGACAAACCCCACAGCAGCAGCAGATGTTGATCCACACAGCATCCCTGCTTACCGTTTCCTCCCATCAGCTGCAAGGCACTCATGCAGTGATCATCATCTTCTTCTACTTCTTCCTCTTCCACCTCTTCTTCAGGGTTATAAGCTACTGGGCCACTCTCCACCAGCACAGCTGCTGGTTTTTCTACATCCGGGGTTTCTGCTTGTGAATTTGGAAAGGTCACCTGCAAAAAAGAAGAGACAACAGTAAAGCAGGCCTTCCTTTCATTCAATATTTATACAAAACACTAGCAATTTCCACATAAGAAGCCCACCCCCAGTGCTCAAGGCTCAGCTCTTCCAGGGAATGTGAAAGTTGCTCCATGAAATGCTGCCCAACCACAAGTTAGGCACAAACATTCACAGATTTCACATAATTCATAGCCAGGTAAGTGACATACCCAGAGACAGTGACAGCAGAACAAGCATCCCCTTGAAAGCAGAAGGTAAGGAGAAACCTGGAAGTGAAGGTTTCTCAGCAGAGCTCTGCTGGAAAATGAGCAACCTTTCCCTCACTGTGCTTGATGCACATCAGGCCTATTACACAGTAAGAATGTTATTGACACTTTAATGATAGCAAAAATGTACCCTTCAAATAAAAAAGAAATGACATGAATTAGTTTTGACGGTTCTGGTTGGATTTATTGGGAAGCACAATGAATGAGCTGTGGAACAAGCAGCACTCTTTAGACAGCACTTGAAGTGGTGGCAGAGCAATATATTGGTAATACACACACCAGCACCTGTAACGTTGGCTAATTCATCAGAATTATGATCCCCAAACAGCTACTTGCGAATGGATCACTGCTGGGATCTGTTCTGTATGTTCACCTCCCCAGCTGCTCCAAGTTAGGCAGGACACAGCAACGAGGGAAGGAAAGGGCAGCACCACAAGGAGACCCAGGTGAATTTGGAGAAGGTAATACTGGTTTTGGCTCATGAAGGATAAATCTGGGAAAGGGGAAAACCATGTGGCTGCCTCAGCACAGCCCAGGTTCTGGTCTCTCACAGGACCTTCATCTCCACCAGTTTTGTAACAGGACACTTTCCACCTCTGTTCTGCACTTGGATTACTTGAGGGTTGTACACTAAGGCTTGTGGTCTGGTCCCCTCAAAAAAATCCTGTTAGTGACAGCTTGAAAAACATGGCAGATTAACCACCATGGCTTCTTTGACATGTAAGCAATTTTGAGGAGGGCATATTTAACAGTCAGCAGTTATCAGCACCAAGAGTCATGTCCCTTACTAGGAAAGACAGAAAAGACTAGGACAGCTTCCTTGGGAAGGCCAGTGGTGAGCTTATAACAATGCAATGTCCAAATGAGGCCAGGAAACACCAGCTCCTTTGGTTCCTACTACAAGAAACACCCTACAGTAAGTTACATTTTAAATTAGAGTACACAAATATGTACTGCTGCATCTTCTCCAGTTCCATTGGCAGTCATTACTTTTATTCATTTATTTATTTATAAATGTATTTACTTGGGATGCAGTTAACTCCCAGAATCCCTTTTGAGATACACCATAAGAGAAAATCCCTGTACCAGAAAGTTGGTAGCCTAATTATTCAAACATCAAAGCTGTTCCTGAACTTGTCATATACCATGACAGTCAACCTAAAGAATCTGCCTGAGTTTTTCAAAGTCACCTAAGGGTTTGCTCCAATAGCTCATTAATAGGGCAAAAGACACCCATTAATTTTAATAGAAAATCAAGTATTTAGAAATTCGGATCACTCAATGACAGGTTTTCATTATTTTTTAATGCCCAAATTAATCATACTATTTAGAGGAACTTCCCTCCAGTTTATTTTATATTTCCTACCACATCTTTTGCCTCTAGAGCCATTGAAATGAGTCCACCTAGGTTTGCAGTATAAGCAGAAATACACACAACAGTTTGAGACGAATCAGCATCATAATATATATCAATTTATATGCTTAAAAGTATCCATCTGCTCTGAAAAAGTGGGTGAATACAAAGGAGCTACAATTGAGTAATTAGTTTTTAAAATTGCACCATACTAATTAAAATGTGACCTTCTTCTAATTATCATGTCCACTTCCAGACTGCTATACTTATAAAAATGTGCAGAGTTTTCTAATGAGCATTGCATAAGACATGGAAATGTATTTCCCCAGGCAGGATATCAAACTGTTTCTGAAAATCAGTGGGTTTTAGTCATTTTAAAAATAATGCAGCCAAACAACACCTCTAAATAGAACTTCCTGAATTCACTTCCAGACATCCTGGACTTGAGCTTGGCACATAGTTTTGTGTATGGATGGGCAATTGTCAAAGCATGTTAAACTACCCAGTGTAAATTGTTCATATTTGGGAGGGAAGTGCCTTCAGTATATCAGGAACAGAGTTTTCAGATACGCAGTAGATAGTTACTTTATCATACACAAAATGCACATCTCAGTACAGTCTGAAAATAACAGTGAAAAAAAGCAGTTATTGCTGTGACTTTAAAAATAATCATACTCCCTTTGGCAGAAACTGCGGGTGCATGAAGCCACCCAAGGAGGGTTTCTGGTGGTGGCCACTTACTAGTACTAAATTTTCTATGGCAGGTCTACATTTTCAAAATAAACAAACAAACAAATCATAGAGTAAACCATTCTATAAGTTGTCACTTTCTGTTCCCTGACCAGCCTCCTGCAGAAGCCCAGCCCTTCCCTTGGGTCAACACCCCACAGAGGTGGCATTTTCCACCATCCCCCTTCTCCGTGGGGAAGATCCAAGTGCTGAGAAACAGTCATGAGCTCTTCCCAGTTGTACGTACCTTTTGGGATGCTTGCAGGGAGTATTTTTGCCATCTAACCACACCTTTATGGGGCTGGTGGGTAAGCAAGGACAAAATTTGGCTAGAAAAAAGGCAACCTCAGCTTTGCAGTGGTGGCAATAACCAGATCCTGGTCTGATCAGAGAGAGATTCTAATTTCTTTTGCCCATATTTACCACCTTATCAGAACTGGGCTGAAAAAGCATAGTGGGAACTTCCAAACTCTAACTGTTGCACTAGAAGTGCTGGACTTTACATACCTCTTCAGTGGCAGCCTTTTTAGCAAACTGTGTTGAAATCAAGGGTCTTAATCTGCAAAGGAGAGAAGAAGAAATGGTGAACATCAGAAAAGTGACACCATGTACAGGAGTTTGACATAAGAGTATTCACTCTCCAAACAGTGAAAGCACTTTGCTAGTGTTGTGGTGTGCAATTACTTATTTAAAGATAGCAGATAAGGAGTGGAGAACCACAGGCTCCATGATAATTAATGTACACATTCCCTTGTAAGTGTCTGCCCGGTTTAGGACAATAAAAAACCTGTCAACAAGCACAACAGCAAAACCTCATCTCAACCCGCAGCCCCAGCTCAGCCTGAAGGTCTTTGAAATGGATGATTTTGTCACATATTAAGAAAGTTAAAAAAACTAATGATTTTTTTGAAGACTGCAGATGTGGCAAAACTGAGCCACACTCTGCATTATCCAGCACTGCTCTACAAGTATTTCCCTGTATTTGGTGAAATATGTAGGATACCAGGAAGATTATACCTAAGGGATATCATAATCATCACAGGAAAATTCCTAAATTCCAGCTATAGAAATCATTAGCAAAACCAAGGAGAGCCCACGTCCTTTGAATGAAAAACGCAGAAATTGAACCATAAATGTTTTTAAAAGTTCTGCATCAGAGACCTGCAGAAAAGATGGATCAGTGTTACTTTACAGCTAAATATTAAATATTTCTTTCTGAAAAACATTTCCTAGCCTGTTGTCTCCTTACTGCCAGGAAGCCTGTTCTCAATCCATCATTTAGTGCTGCTTTCTGGTCTCTCCTCCTCATCTAGATGTATCTCATCACGAAGAGGATGACTTGCTCCATGCTGAAACACTGCTCAGACAGATCCTCAAGTACCTATTTTAACTAAGTCTGGGCAAACAACTTAATGAATACCAATTTTATGGCTCCAGAGATACAGTCTTTTATGATAAGCTGTATCTTTCTTCTCATTTTTCTATTGGTTATTCCTCCCTGTGAACACACAGATACTGCTTGTTTTTCTACTTATTTATTTATTTCAAATAATCTGCAGAAGCAAACAAAGCCCCAGAGAACGAGCAGGGGAGATTCAGATCATTATCTCCAATGGAGATGACAATATGAAAATAGAAGATATTGGCTAAGCTCCAAAATGGTTCAGACACTGGTCATTGCTGAAATGCTTTTTGCAAGACCCGAAAGGCATTTCAGCAACCCAAGTAGTCCAAGGCTCTTCCTTACTGTAGATCTAATTAAAAAGAAGCCATGGGAATGCTTCAGGAGCTGTGCCACTGAAGGATCCAGAACACATTATTCTGCTACAGACACTTCTTTTCATATTCATGTAAAATTTCAAGAAAGAGAGACTCTTAATCTACATGAATGATCTTTATCTTACAAATCCTGGTGGAATTCTGGGCTTAGAAAGAATATATCTGAAGGCATGGATGCACTCCTCCCTAAGTGTTTGGCCTTCTCTTTCCTTTATCTGATCTGAATTTAGTGCTTTCACAGAATCATAGAATGGTTGGAAGAACCTTTAACAGTCACCTAGCCCAACACACGCAAAATGAACAGGGACACCTTCAACTATATCAGACTGCTCACAGATCCATCCAGTCTTACCTCGAATATTTCCAGGAATGGGGCATCTACAACCTCTCTAGGAAACCTGTTCCATTTTTTCACCACCCTTATAATGGAAAATTTCTTCCTTATTTCATAACATTTGAGACTACCTACCTACTGTCAATCACTGTTTTCCAAAAGTCACCCTGTTTAGATGCTTACAAACAGATAAATGTAGCAATGTCAAAAGGTTATGTTTTGAAGGATACTAATTATCAAACAGGTTGTATTTCAGTGATGTGACTGAAAAAAACATCAAAAGAAACGAAGGACGTTTATTTTAAACCAGTAGTAGTGATTATTGCAATTAACATGGTACCAAAGATAGTACCTATTTCCTCTTGCTACCAAAAGACATCAGATCTCCCTGGAACACCC
Organism: Calypte anna; assembly: GCF_003957555.1. Lineage (NCBI taxonomy): Eukaryota > Metazoa > Chordata > Aves > Apodiformes > Trochilidae > Calypte > Calypte anna. The sequence goes on from NC_044251.1 coordinate 35,928,517, forward strand.
TGAAATCTTACCTCCCCCCAGTTAAAATCAAGCTGTTGAGTAAGGCTCACAAGGTAATCAGAAACTGCTGACATTTCTTTTCAAGCAAATTATACATGTGCTCACATAGTGAAGAAAACAATCACAGCTACAGGAAGCAAAGAGTAAACATTCCAGTTTCACTTTAATTAAAATGGTCCCCTAATGAAAATAAAAAGATCCACGTTTATGAAAAGCCTATTTGCAAACTTTAGTGCTAAATCCAAGAACCCTTCTATACCATTTTTTTAGCAGCGAGTGGTTTTCAGACCCAAACTGAAACTAAAGCTGTGTTTATTTCTTTTCTGTGATCATTGCTCACAAAGCACACATCTTCACTGCTACAAGGAGAGTTCTGCCATTCAATTTGGGCAATACAATTTCTCTCTCAGCATAACATCTAATGCATCCAAAAGCAGAGGGTTGGATTCTGCTCCTGTTCTGGCTGCTGGGTACCTGCTGCAGAGGGTCCCTTGCCACATGGGCTGCCCAGCCTAGCTCACTACCCCTTGGTGCTGGGAGCTACCTACATGCACCAGCAATGAAAACAGAAAAAAAGCAAAACCATCATGAAGAGCAACAAAATTTCCCCCCCAAAAATAACGCCTTTGATTAAAATCATATAAAAGTTGCAAAAGTTATAAAGACATAAAAAGAGGTTAATTTATCTTTCTCGGCTCTCCTTACGCCTATGGAGAATGCTACTGCTATTACTTGTACAAAACCATATAAGAAGGTTTTACAGTAGGGTTTTGTTTTGTTTCTTAAATGCCCTGATGCCCTGACCTCCTTAAACCAGAGCAGCTGCTGCCACACCAGCCATATGGAGCAATAAATTACTGGCTGCCATGGCTACAGATATGGGCTCCTTCTGCTGTCTGGCTGCACCACAGAGGGAGGAAAAAGTGTCATCATGGAAGAGCACGCCTGCTTTCCAGGCTGGAAGAGGCTTGAGTACTTAATGATCAAAAAAACAGCTTGAAAAAAGAACTGAAGTATCCTAGGCAGTCTCATCAACCTCAAGCTCATTTGTAAAAGGCTATCAGGAAGCAGGCATGCACACACACACTATACGTGAAAAATCCCGTCCATCAAAGTCCAGTTTGAATTCAGGGTTGCCAAGTTCCATAAATAATCATATCTTGCACTGAGATATGATCCCTCTATGCTAAAGCACCAACAACCTTTATTGAAAATGTAGTATTATTACTGGTCTTCCCAGTGTTTTAGGAGTTGTTCACTATCCATTATGATTTCTAGTTTGGGCATTACGAATTCTGCAAATTAATACAGTACTTTGTGGGAGGGAGTAGCAAAACAAGCAACTTTCTGAACAGCAACAGGATCTGTAAAAGGAAAAAATAAAAACAAAAAAGATTTCACACAGCCCCAGGTGTTACATCCACATTTCAAACCACTTCAAAAATTATGCAGATCTAGAAATGCTCACGTCAGGCAACACATGCAACACTGGAAGCAGATAATCTTGACACATTTGTGACAAAAACTAGTGGCATGGTACATGGCATCAGAGGCTGCTCCCTGCCGAATCTGCTCTCAGTTGAGACGTGCACGATAACATCCAGGTTTGTCTTCCAGCTTAACAATTTTAAAGAAAATTCAATATAATAGCTCCTGACACGGCTGGAGATCACACAGACTTAACTTTCAAAGCACACAAATTCTCTGGAAAACAAGCTGGCTGAGACAAACAACTGTTTTTATTTTGCTTATTATTTAATAACAAAAGTTTACACAGCACAGTACATAAAATGTGCAATAACACCACCTCACTTGCATCAGGCTGCTCACCCACCAAAAAGGCTTACAATACCATAACAATCTTCTCAGTGCAATCCTACAAGTAATTTGGAAAGTCACCCAAAGCTGTGTTTCTTACTGAATTCTAATTTAATCCATCCAAGTAGGGAACATCTTATTGCTGCTTACCACCTAATTTTATACGTGGATGAATTCAGAATATGCGATGGAAAGCAGAGATACAACAGAGCCTGCAGCCACAGGCCTGCAATCATGCAGGTCACCTAAGATAAATGCCCACATATCCATAGCACAGGCCTTTCATATGTGTTTGACTTCAGTGAGGGAAAAAGCTATGGAGAAACAATTTGGTAAGAGACTGGTCAGGTTCTCCATGCTGTCCGAGATCCTTCTCCCACCTAAGGCCAGATGGTTGTGCCTCAGGAGGTCAGTTCACCAGACATCTGGTGAGAAGGATATTAAAACAAATGTTTACCCCAGCTAAAAGTGCCCTTTAATTAGGTACTGCCAGTGTTAACCTTACTGGAAAGCTGGGAATCACCTTTCTGTGAGGATTTGTGCTCTTGTTGGAAACACAACAGCATTAGGACCCACTGTTCTACCATTAGGTCAGGAGAAACAGGTGACCTTCCTGGACCTGGACCACTGCTCTTTTCCCAAGGGTGATGACCCCAGAGCACTGCAGGGTTTGCACATCCAGCTGTGGATCCCACCATCTTTTACATCTGCTTCTGGCTGGTACTCACAAGAGCTGCTCCCTCCCCTGAAGAGGAAATGGAGGCAGGTGGCCAGGGTGTAAGGATGCACCATGACACACCAACACAGCTCCAGATACAACATCACGCTCTGTAGAAAGACAAAGCACCTCTGATGCTCACATCTTGAATCAGTGTGTGCCTGACTGTGAAGTTGACACCTCTTTTTGGCTTTCTGAAGGTCAGACCGACCAGACCCTCATGCAGCTCAGCTCACCATCAGTGTAAAAGCTCCAGACAGTTTTCCTGAATCACTCTCCCCAGTGACAGGGTTGCAGAGGCTTCAGCCATGAGCTCAGCTCATATGACATTGTGAGGTCCCTTGGAACTGGCTAATTCAAGTGCTGCCAGGGTAGGGTTTGAATCTTCGTAGATACTACCAGATACCTGGGCAACAAGATGAGGATGAGTTGAGCAGAGTCTGAGCCAGCTCCTTATACTGTTGGTGGACTCCACCAACCCAGCCAATGTTTTCTTCCTGTTTCCAAGCAAGTAATACTACAGAGACATCTCAAGCATAAAAAAAGTAAAGCTGAAGTGACAACAAAAACTAGAGCGAAATGAGAAATTGTTCCCACTTCTGATTCCCACTCAGCCCTCTTTCATGCTGGATCAGAGAAGCTTTGCTTTCATCAGCACAGCATCAGACAACATAGAGCTGAGAACATCTTCAGCACTAATGAGATCGGTCTCTTCTAGCATATACCCAGGCTCAAGTAACCAGGGACCAAAGTTCACAGGAGGGAACTGGCAAAAAATAAGCACCTCTGTCATTCAATAAAGGATATTATTTATCAGCAAGGAACTAAGCATCTACATCAGTCACCTATTCGCTTTAAAAAGCAGGATCTTTGCTAATGTATAGTGAACTAAACACTTATTTCACACTTTTCTAAGAGGGGCAGAGGCCATAATATCTGTCTTCAACAACCCAGCTCAGAGAGAGCAATATTTTCCTGCACAGATGCAACATTCATCCCTGAATTAGATGCTGTAAAATAGTAACTTGCTGTTCCTTGCAGTGACTAAACCAAAAGCTTTTCAACAGTAAAACTCAAAAGAATGAAATCTATGGCCTCCTTATTGTGACCAATTGAAATGAGGCTACTGCAGCAGATCCAAAACAATCTCTGCACATATTTGCTGCTAAACGAAATTGCTGCAGACCATGGGAAATTACAATTGCTCCAGGACAAGAAAGGCCGACTGATCTAATATTTCTGGTTGACACACCTCCCTGAGTTTGTCAGTAAAAACACTGATGAGCTCATCTCTCCACAGATCAGGAAAATATTAGTTGAAATATATGCTATTCCTATCACTATGTAAATTTTTCCAGATTAAATGATGGCAGCAAGGCAGATTTGCACCTTGCTGGGAAGAGCTACTTACAATAAGGAAGCTATGAAGCATCTTAATGAAGGTAAATGAGTAATCACGATGGTCTTGGTTAAGCAAGTTTAGTGGCACTGTCACTTTTAAAACATGGGCATGAGATGACTCGTGGTGACAATCCAAAGATGTCTAAATATCTTGTGCATCATCTTTCAAATGGTAACAGTGCAGAATGCATCTATTAAGGCAGAAAGCACCATTATTAGCAGATAGCACAAATATAAATAATTTAAAAATCATGCTTGGAACTACAGTAATAGAAATGGAATTAAAAATGTTAAATGGACACATTATGATCTGAACAGAAAAATTATGCTATTTGTAAGTTCTCAGAAGTAGCATTGCTGTCTCTGTTTCTGGTGCCAGTATATTTTTGTAGACTCAAGCAAGGAGGATTACACATGTTGCTTTTGGACAGGTGTTTTGATCAACCTCAACCTCATAAAAATAGCTAATGATGCAAAAGATGAAAAGAAAAACATCTTAGTAACCTGCAGTCTCTGAGAACAATCCACTGAGATTATTATACCCAAAGGTAATGCCATATTTATCATTAGATCTTCCCTGTTGACATTACACAGACAAAAATCATACTAGGCAAAATACTAACTCACCTCTTCCATCACCTTTGATAGCACAGACCACCATGCAAATTAAGCTTCTCTCATCCAATTATGCAGGCAAAACAAATATTTCAAAATCCAAGCAACTATAGATTCACACAAGTAATCCATCAAGGAATAAGACTGGACAACATTTTTTTTTTTCCTTGTCTCTGGTCTATCATATGTTAAAGAGTAATTTCACTGCCAGCCATCTGGAAATCAGTGTATTCCAAGCTTTATTTTATGATTACCAACATTCCCCTTCATAACTCATTTCTAATTATAAGCAATAAATCATTCCTTCTTGCTTGTAATTTATAACAGCCAATTAAGGCAAACCTCTTATTTAAATAGCAAATCTAGCTTTAAAACATCACATATTTTGAGGTAGGCACAGAACATCTAATCAAGCAGCCAAATGGCAGAAGGATTTAACAAGGCTTTTGCAGCCGCTGAGGAGACATATGAGGAAGATGCTGTTCTCCTTTGTCCCCAGGTACACCAGGAGTTCCCAAAACTGAAAACACAGGTCTCATCTGTCTGATTGAACGCAGAAGAGATTGACATGTAGTGACACGTGAGCCAGGGCACACCTTGGGGAACTCTGGTGTCAAGGCTTCCCTTTACCATAACAGGAAATGCATAAAGAGGCTGTAACACAAGAAGCAGCTGGAGGTTTTTCTAGTAAGAAGTTCTGGATGTTTTCTAATTTCATTTTAGGAATTAACAGTGAAAGGACACAGCTCTAAATTTAATACTTAAAAAAGCCCAAAACAACCCAAGCAGCTTTTCCAGTGCATGGATTTGAATTTGAGATACAGCCTGACCTTCTTCCAAGCTGATGGACACCACCACACACCACCAGGCACATGCCCTCTGGCTACTCTCTGCCCTAGGAGGGCTTGCAAGTGTTATCATATCCATATAGTGTGGCATTTGGCACAAAGCACTCTCTTCAGTCACTCCTCCTCACCTCTCATGGCCAGGAGAGGATCAGGCAGAACAAAGCAGTGAAAACATTTGCAAGGAAAAGGTGTCACCAAAGAAATCCAGACTATTCCTTCAGTGAGAAGTCTTTAATGGTGGCTTCCTATGGCAACTCCAACCAACAGAAGAATAGTAAAGAAATCTAGTGAAGGATGCCAGACAGGACAAAACAGGGTGGGTCCAAAAGCACTGGCAGGGACACAGAGTAGTTTTTACTTATATTTGTTCTTCAGTGTAGGTCTGAGTAACAGGCATGTGAGTGCAAACACAAGAGAGGCTTCTTATAAATAACTCTGCTGGGATTTGTCTGTTAAGAAAAAACCTCACTCTTGTCAGAAAAGTATTTGATACAATTTTGGATACAGAATTTATTACATGAGAAACTGATCTGAGGAACGTGGAAGTGGTTCCCACTGAGATTTTATTCGGTCATCACGCAGCTCAAGTCTGTTCCAGCTTCACATCATGTCATCTGGTAAGCGTTTACAGTAGGAATCAAGGGAACTGGACTTGGAAAAAATCCATCACAACTGACCTAAATCTGATCTGACCTGAATAATCAAACGAATATCAAATTCAAAAATGGCTAGACAGAAGCAAGGAAGGAGGAATTCATCAGCTGCAAGAGTTATTTCATCAGTTTCCTCTTCTTAGACATACATGAAGGTTATGGACCCCCGTCTCCTTTTCTTCCCAAAAAGAGGTGGTGATGGATGATATCTGTCTATCTCCTGGTATCAAAGGTGTACCCAAGTGCACACAACCCACAGGCTCCCCTATATTCCCCTTCCTTTTCAAACAACACTCACTACTGAGAGAGCAGCACTTGTAAGAAAGGAATGGAGGACAGGAAGTAAATAAGAAAATCCAAAGAGAAGACAGTGAAAGGACAGGGGTGACCCTGGCAGCCCCACCTGGCTTTGCCTTTGCCTTTGCCATAGTTACCCAGAGCCACACCAGGGAGCGACCACCCAGGTGCAGGTCATGCTGTGTTACACCCACAGCCACTCTGGTCCTCTTCACAACCATGCATCATGTTCACAACCCACCTCGTCACCAAGGCTCACCTGTATTCCTGCTGCTGGGTCTAACAGGGTTATGCTGCCAGCTTTGCTTTATGCCCAAGAGACAGAGCTGAAGACATCCAGGTGCAGCACAGTCTACACAAACACATAACAATTCTCCACAGATGGATCATTACTTATGGAGACCTTGTAAGGGTGTGTTCAACAAAAATTTTCCCCGTGTTCAAAACTCCTTTTTTATTATATAAGATGTAAGTATTACTTACTAATCTTCTCCAAATGCAATGCTGAAAGATATCTTAACATCTGGCTTACTCTCTCAGCAGTGTGAGTGCAACACTCAGAAGACTGAAAAATCACTGGCTTGATGTTGGGGAAACTTGGACAGTATTTCTGGGAAAAAAAATTGGATAAGGATGCAACAAAAAACATTCTATAGAAAACTATAAAGGGAAGGAGAAACAGACACTAAAGCCTATGAATTTAATTTTGAAAATAAGACATCATTCCTATAATGCCTGTGGATGTATATCTCCCCCATATAAAGTTTAAAAAGTTTTATATAAACTACATTTCTAAGCAAGCTTGTAATTAACTAGGGGAAGGCTTGGCTCTAATTATAACTTGTAGAGACACACATTATGGAAATAATTAGCTAATAACCATAGCCATGCACTGCTGATGGCTCAAGTCAGGTTGGCATGTGATTGCCATGTAACCACCCAAGTACTTTCTGTCTTGGGTAAATTGGACTCCCTGGTGGAGCCTGTAGGACTGGTCTGTCAGGTCTTACTCCCAGCTCTGCCACACGGGGTACACCAGGCTTTGCTGCCACCCATGCTGTGATACCCTAAATGCCTACATCTGGCTTCCCTGCTCCTTAGAATTATGCTGTGGGATACCTGTTCTCAACTCACCAGAAGATGTACCAAAGGGACTGGGGAACCTGAGAGAGAAACGAAATGGCACCATTTCAGCAACAAGATCAAACTGCATCTGGTGCATGAATCAGTCAGTTGTCAGCACATGCTGGGAAGATGACTGCATTCATCTGTACTGCCTTTTTCAAAGTTACAATGAAGCTGATGTCACATCCCATCATAAAAAGCCAACAGGATAGTCTCCTAGAACAATATTGCTCCAAATCAAAGTTCTCATACACCTGCAAGTTCTTATAGGTCTCTCACAACTGTGGATCCAATTAATGAAGAAAAAAAAACAACATCCAGGAAGTAAACTGTACTCTTTTTGTTTCAACTTTGGAAGCTGCTTGCATGGCAATCTCTACTTGGGTGTAAGAATGCATGGATAACAAGTACAAATCATTGGGAAAATGGCTACTGATTGTTGAATACAACTCAAGTTTAAAAGATGCATTGCTACACATGACGGGTGCTTGCTCACACATCCTATGTGTACTAGTGAATCACTGAACTAAGTTGCAGAAGCCCATCATGTTATAAAAAGCCTAGCTCCTTAGCAATGCATTTGGTACAGATAAATGAGTGCAAAAATGCAGTCATATTTTCTTATGGAAAGTAAGTTCCAAATGCTACGAAAACAAAATTAATTGAAGTTTTAAAATCTGCATACTGTACATGCAACTCCTTGCAAGAAAGTAGGACACTACTGATGTGGGGAGCAGACAGTACCATTTTCTTCAATGTCTAGTGGAAGCTCCATGTTGCATGTCTGTAATTAAGTCAGGTTAGCTATTGTAGGAGATCCTACATGTAAAGCAGACTTCTTTAATAGTGGTGCTTTAATACAGCTTAATACTAATGTTAGCAGATACAAATTAACCAATAGAAACCTCATCCAAACTGCAGGGGAGATACCTCTTGCAGCCTGTATAGCTGGTTTAACCAGACCCACCAGAAAACCCCTCCAGGTGGAGCCCAGGTTGCCCACAGCCAGCTGCACAGGGCCAGTGAAGAGGGCAGCTCTGCTTGGGCCACTGGTCCTTCATTTGGTTCTGTCAAAACAAGCCAGAGTTTGGAAAACTCTAAAGAGACCTTTGCTAACAATGACCTTTGAGAGTGCTGGTGTTTTCCAAATTGGGCAGAGGGCACTGGCAGAAGCAGCTCAGCAGGCAGATCTGGCAGATCTGAGGGGCAGTACGGAACAGCTGAGCTCAGCTAGGACAACATTTCCCTGACCTTGGCTTACAGCCCACCCAGATGGCTCCCACCTCCTCCAAGCCCTCACCTGGACGGGTAGAAGGTTGACCCCAATCTTAAACATTCACATAGCCAAAACTTCTATAACAGAATTAGTCACTCCTCATCACAGCAAAACACAGTAAAACCCATGTGACATGTTCTCTTTAAAAATCTTTATCTCATTTTCTCATGCTTTCCAAGAAATCAGGGCCCACAGTGCTTAGTTCTGCAGCCATCAGAAATCCAGCTTCTGAGAAAGGGAAGCAAAAGGCAGGGAACTGATTCCTACTGCCCAACAACCTTTACTCCACTTACACAAGATGTAATAAAAAGAAAATTACTGCGGCTACAAGGCTCCATCCAAAGGTTGCTCATGTACATCATCAACTTTGTGATCATGGAAATGCAAAAAGCTTTTCAGCACCATGCTGCTCCCCTAGATACATACAGGTAGGGATGAAATCAGGCCACATATATGCCATGCAAGCTGCTTTCTTATCACAATTACTAAGGTACAGACTGTGAACTGTAAAAGGAGTTCAACTGACCATGAAATGTGTAAATACTACAATAAATAGATACTTCTGCACTGCCTTATTTGTATGCAATTCCTCCTTCCTATCATATAATTCACCTTTTCATATCGCATTGTTGTTGTTCAGACAATTTTTGACATACAACAGATTTTAGTAAAACTCTAGCAAGAAGGAGTAAAACATGAAAGAAACTCTATCCATCTCAAGTAAATCCCTACTTCTTTCTTTGTACCTAAGAGAGCTTGCACTCAAACCCCATTGTGAAATAACAATTCTATTGAACAAAGAAGAGAGTAAATTCCCAGTGTAATTTAAATCCTTCTAAATACTAACCTATGTTCAAAGATCAATAAAAACAAGCACTTTCAGGTTAATCTTCTGCTTTTATTTTTATTTTGAACTTTGAACTTTTGAACTTTTAACTCCTTGCATTAAAAATTCACAGAAAACAAACCAATATTCCTACAAGACCTGAGCTGCTTAAAGTTATGTACTAAGAAGTATTGTGAGACTTGGTATGTATGGAGCCTTTCTAGGCTTTGTGCTGCCTGCATCCCGCTCCAAAGCCATGGGGCTCCCCGCCGTACACAAAGAGAAGGCTGTTTGGGCTGAAGTCACAACTTCAAAGACCAGTAGCACAAAATTTGCCAACTCCCTTGGCCATTCAAGCAAATGTCAACTGAAACAAAAGCACACCGAGGAAAAGTTGTTACCAAATGCCATGCTGGGAAAATAATGCAAATTTGTATCGATGATCAACTTAGCTTTAAGTAAGTCCACCAAGCAACATGGCTTTTGTTCTCATTCATCACTATACTTGTATTTGCTAACTTCACAAAGGCATTTCTGAAACATTGGTTAAGAAAAAGCCCTCTAATTTAAAACAACAAAAAAAAGAAACAGTGACACCTCCCCTTTTTTAAAGAAACATTAGCCTTGAATGAGTTAAGTTACATTCTGTACTTGTTCAAAATATGCAGCAAATGCCTAAGTAGTGCTTGGCCCCAGTGAGAGAACAGTCTGCACAGATTCACTTGTAATACCTGTCTGCTTTTCAGTTGTTTATGCTCCTTCCACTGCATTTCCTTTATAAGCACTACAGCATCATTTCAGTTTGCCTCACTTTCCATGTGTCTACAAAGTATTGTGGGAACATCAACGCTTGGCAAGCTCTCACTTGGGTTTTTAGCATGACACCACACATCTCCCTCTGACTTTGCTCAGTTGGTTAGTAAAATGTTACAGAAAATAAACAGATGCATTAAGTATTTTTAAATGCAATTTAAGTGCCATATCATAATGTAAACACTGTTCACTGTGCAGATTTTTATGGAAAAAGCTTTTCAGAGTAAATGGTTTTAAAGGAACTGAATCAAATTTAAACACACGCACTACATACTTACATTTGGAAATTGCTTTGGTAGCCATTTATGACCTTTGCACATGAACTTTCATGTATTCTTCAAGCACAACAGCATTAGTTCAGAAGTGCAATGTTTTGGCCAGCTTCAATGGAGAAATTATGGTTGAAGCTCCAGGAAGTTTCCTGTTACCTCTAGGCTTCTGAGTATTAATATCTTATTTGGACAAGGAAGCAGCATAAACCTCTGCCATTTTTAATAAAAAAAATGTATCTTTCTACCATGAACCTGCTTTACACAAAGGTGCTATCAACTACCAATAATGGCACAAGCTGAACAACCAAATACCAAACATTTATTGCCTCTGCATTTCCACACTGAGTAACAACATTCACGTAAGCAGTCTGAACATTCAAATTCTCCATCAATTCACACGACAAAAATGAAAAGATACACTTCAGAAACATCATACAAGTGATGTGGTATTTTTGACCAAATGGCAGCACCATGCAGAGAGCCCTGGAGCAGATTTCTCTCATCTCTTGACAAAAGAAAGATGGGGAAGTCATGGAGCGAGTGCTGTCCCAGCGGTCACGCCCTGGGTTCCTGGCCCATCAGTCCTGGCAGCACAACAAGCAAGTCTGGCGAAAACCACATTGGAACAGCCCTTCCTCATCTGCCACACACTGATCCCTGTGATACCTCCATGGCCCCCATTAACAGCTGAGAGCATTTAATGCATGTTAGCTCAGACACAATATCATGCCTATGAGGGGATTACAGCTCTCAGTAAGCTCAGGAGCTTGGGATAACCAAACCCTTTCCCATGGCCATCGCCTAAACAGTTTCTCCAAGATGATTCAGGAGATGCCAGGCTGATGCTGACCCTCTGAACTGCTGAACCAGCTCCACCTTCCTCTCATTTTCTGATATTCAAAAGAGGACTCCATCAGACTCCTCCCCAGCTTTAGCAACAGCATGATGGACACAACCAAAGCCACTTACTCCAAAACACCAGTGATCCTCACCTTGGCCAGTAAGCAAGTTCAGGTTTGTGCTCATTCACCCAACCACCATTTTTGCAGACCAGCTTTTGCTTTCCTTGCACGAACACATGTTGACATTGCAGTTTAGTTAAGATGATGTGCAAGCCCCTTATATTTTAAAAAATGTAACAAAATTATGTTGAGTAGGTGTCTTTAAGAGCACAAGCTAAAAACTTAGACTCTACATGTCAAACCGCAACACAAAGTTGGCTTCAGTTCTGATATAAACAGTGTGCAAGCCTCACATTTATTAAAAACAGATGAAACGAGTCCCAATTCTTTTTGAGTAGCAGAACTACTGAAGAGACCTGGTGGAGTTGAGCACAGCGGGAGCATTACTTGTCTATCACCACACGTTTAAACACTTGAGGACTTTGCAATAAATGATGAATTGAATTCACCATCAGAAGACAAAATCCATGTTCTAGCTGCCAAAAGCTTTAGCAGCCTAAACAGAAAATGTCACAATTGATTTTCAGCAATGGTATAGAAATAAAAAAAAAACACATTTTGAAGTCTTTAGGGAATAAATAGACAGATAAACTGCATGACAGACGGATTTATTGCTATAGGTAAATTTTTACTCCTCCTAAGTAAAAAATCAGACTTCAAATGGATTGATACAGTTAAACATATTAAGAAAAAGCAACTAATGAGTAATTTTATTTTTAAATTCCCTGGTCTGTCAGAACCATCGGCCTAGAGGTATAAAGTGAACATAATTTTTTTCTAAAGCGCTGCTGTTTTATTTGTGTTAAGGTTAAAGAGCTTCCTTCTCTCTGTGAATGCTGTCAGATATAATAAACCAAAAACATTTGAAAGGAGGAAAAAAAGCTACCCTGAACTATTAAAAGTGCTGTTTTGGAGGCTCTTTGACTCCCTCTCCGTTTCTCTGACAAAGTCATAAATTACCTTTGGGCTCACTTTGCACCCACAGAACCGCTGCTGGGGAAGGTCTGCTGAGCCCCCCAACATCCCGAGCCCTTTGGCTGGCTCCAGCTCTCGTTGGCCAGCAGATGCATTTTTTGTGGAAGGAGGCAGGGCTGGTATAGTTACAGATTCTCTCCTCTCTCTACATTTAACAGGATTTTTAATACTTCTGATTTAAACAGAGCAGTGAAACACAGAGAGAAAGAAACACAAGCCGATGTCCGTAAACTCTCAAGGTTGACTGCAAGCATTTACCAGACGTAGGATATTGGCAAGCAGGGATGGCTACTGGGCTGATAAGCTGTCTGCTGTGCTCACAGACAGGCTCCCACATTTAAAAAGACTGACAAAAAAGCAACTTTAAGATACTGCTACAAGGGAATTAATGCTAATAACTAGAAAAAGGAGTTCGAATAATCAGGCTCTGAAAAATGCATTTCTACTAAGCAGCAGGCTGGATCATTTTCAAAATTACCAAGTAACCTGTTTTCATATAACCTTTTTGACATGAACAGCAGACCTGCATCCAGGATCACACTAAATCAGATTTTAGTTTCCCCTTCTGCTTGCTGAACTAAAAAAAAATTAAAAATAAAATATTTAAAATAACTGTTTCTACTTAAAATAGTAGAAACATCTATGGCAACCAGCATGGGGACACAATTTGCAGAGGATCTGTTTCTTCAAGACTAAACTCACTTTAACAGGGTCAACAGAAGCAATGGTGGAGAGGGGTCAAGACAACCACTGCAGTTCCCAGTATCTCCCCTCAACCACAGGCAGGAGCTGTTGGCTGCCCCCATCCCATGGCTAAATTCCCGTGAGAGAAACAAACTGCTCCTGGTGATTTACCAACTATTTAAAAGATATTTTCAAACCTTGTTGCACTTCTATTTCTGTCATTAGTCGAAAATAAAGATCTGAGGGTGCTGACTCCCATGTAGAAGATGGAACTGGGCCAGCCCAGCATCCTTCTCTCACCCAATACACAGCCTGGGGTGGGCAGCACTCTCTGATTTGACAAGGTTTCAGTTCACCTCCAGCTACAGAGGGCTCACAGGAGGGAGAAAGTGCTCCAGTTTCACCATTCATCTCTTTCTTCAAGTCTATGAGCATCTGAAGGAAAACATTTAGACTTAATCTAATCAGATGCAACTCCAAAAAGGGCAAAGATCTTCTGTCACTTCAGTATTTGGCCCTCAACCTGTATTTTTGACTATGCTGTGTGCTGTCTTCAAACACTGCACTCAGCCTCACTGCCACTGAGACTTTTCTCCTGTTGTCCCACTGAAAATTTCCTTTTCCTCAGTTTCAGCCAAGTTCTGCCGTGCCATAAGCTTCCCTCACCTACACTCTGAACTCTCACACACTCAGGTACTCGTAGGCTCCTACCACCACACTATGGACAGCACTTCAGCATTTCCTTCAGACCATCACCATTTTGTTTCTTGCCAAAATCACCCTAATGACTCCAATTCTCTCATCTGCAGAAGGGAATAAATAGTTCTTCAAGTTAGGCCTAATGCTTCCCTAATCTGTCACGTGCTGCTTCTCCAATGCACAGCCCAAATTGTTCCTTTTGTAGAGCCTCATATCTAATTTGTAGTCCACTATCTCTCTATCTCTTTCAGCCTTATGGCTTTTACAGCTCCTGCTCCCATGTATGTCTGCATTTCAGATTATATTTCTTTGGATGCATTAGCCTATTTTTTTTTTCCAAGATGCTCTTTTTTATTTCCTGCTCTCAGTTACATTTTTTTTCTTGTGGCACTGCTCTACACAGCCATCTTCAGTTTTCTTTGCTGTATGACTCACTTTATTGTCTCCTGCAGATTTCATTAGTACAGTTCTCCATCTCATTATGAAGCAGGACTGGATTTCACACGTTGTTTGAGCTTTCCACAAAATATCTTCTTGCACATTAGCACCATCCTGTTTGCTTGGGCAGACATGGTACTCCTCAGAAGGAAAGGTCTCGAGGTAAGAAAATCTGCCTTAATAGTCCAAGTTCCCTGAAGTGCTACAAGGAAAATGCTAATGTTGATAGAGAAGCAGGGTATGGTAGCACCATTAGCTCCTGGAAGATTTTGTTTTTTCCCATGACCTGTTTTGTTAGGTATTTGAAGGTAACTCCTGCCAGGAACAGATGGTCTTCAAGCAGACAACTGGCAAGGGATCTAGAAGAGTGCACTGAGAGGGTGATGGTGAGTAAGTCTGGCCAGTTATCCAAAAACCAGTATGAATACAACAGGAGCTGCCAAAAGGTATTGTTTCTGAAAGAAAACATAGTAAGTAGGACAAATAAACCTGTAGGTAAGGAAATTTGAGAAACTTTCTCATCAGGGGATAGTGCCTTGTCTACTGGCAGCTTCATTTTTGAAGCATTTGCATCAAATAGTCTACGGATGGTTGGAAGTGAGTAACACTTTGACATGTGCCTGTATAAAACAATATGATAATGAACTTTCACAGATGTGATGGCACAATTAAAATAGCGGACAGGAGAAGCAATTTTTGAGAAACACTTTAAACCAAACAGATCTTAAACCTCCACAAAATGCCCTCCAGTGGTTGAATAAATTTCTTCCAAATTTTACTCCAATATTATCCTATTTAAGACCAAAAAAAAAAGGATAACATGGGAGACCTTCAAATGAATTGCATTATACATTATGCATGTGTTTCAGATAATCCCTGCTAACTGTCCAAAAACGTTTCATTTTAAGAAATTGCATACTCCTCCAGCATAAACATTACTAATGATGAAAAATAAAACCAGAAGGGATTTATCTCCTTTCTAATGCTAAATATTGTTCACATAACTACCATTTATGCAATCTTTATGCTGCCTCTACACAATCTCCAAAATCAAATACAAAATTGAGAATAAATTTTTAGATTACTCTTCAAGAGAACTATTAACAACAATCTCCTAATAAGAACTGTCACTGTGACATTCATGTTATTTTTTAACACCTTCACTTGCTCAATGTTTGTGCAAGTTTAAGTGCAACAAGGAGTCCATTTAGGAAGAAGTCCCTGGTGCATTATGCCTCAACAAACTACAGGCTTGAAATACCCATAGAACTGTTTAAAATATTTACTGCCACCAAGGTCAAGCCCTGGAGATCCCGGACAGAAATCTATCATACTCAGAGAACTGGAAATACTTTTTTTCAAACTCTCTCTCAAAAAAAGTATGCTTAAAAAGACTTAAAAGCATTGTTTTAAGGAAAAGCTGCAGATACAGAGAAACTCGTATAGAATGTGTTTTCTCTGTCCATAACTCACCTCTCTGCAACACACAGATAACATTAATCTTTACTATGTCCTCTATAAAATCTAGATGTAAGGAGTCCTACCCACAAGATTTCATGCCTCTGTTTTGAATTACTGGATTTGTGGAGAGCTGAAGATGCTGCAGGTGGGAAGCCAGAGGCAGCATTGCGATTCCAAGTGCCAAACACTGCAGCAGAAAAGCCCCATCAAGCTGTTTACCAAAGACAGCCCTGATGCTCTATTTACTGACCAGGGGACAGTGGGGCCAAAGAAGATGCTTCACTTCAGAATGTGCTGTAACTCATAGCACTGTTGCAGAAGTTCTGAATGCCCTGAGGTTTCATCTCTCATTGTACTCCTGCTCCATGTTTCACTGGTATATTAGTGCATATAGGTAGCACTTCATGGATGTGTAGGCAACTTCACATTTTGGAGCATCACAATTAATTTAAAACTTATTTTCTGCCCCTTAAACATCCCTCTTCTGTATGTGATTTTCAAATTATTTTGGTTAGGGCATCTTAAAAATGGTCAAATTATTTTTATTCCAATGACATTTTCATAATTGAGTAATTCAGGGAAAGTTCTAATTTTCTGTACGTACCATTTTGAAATAAATTTTTTCTCTGTCCCTCCCACCTGAAAGCAACATGTTCCTTCTCATTCTAACCAGTAACTGAGTGCTATGGCAGAGCTATAAGGCCCACAAAATTACACTTTGATAACCATTAACTAAATGTTTATTGCAATCAAGGCAATAATTAAAAACCATTAAAAACAAGTCACAGTCTGACCCAGCCTCAGTCACAACCCTTCTGGGCAATAAGAGCTGTCACTAAAAGTGACAAGTTTCTGGCTCATCAGGACTCTGGAAAAAAAAAAAAAAAAAAAAAGGTCCCAAAAAATCTTATAATTTTTTTAACAAGATCCTAGTCTGTCTCAGAAGTGAGGTTTTCCACTGCCAGATGGTCGATAGGAATGCTAATGGAAAGAGTTGAAGCTGAAATAAATCTGCCACTTTTAATCAATCACAGAGAACTGTGTCATCAATAAGCAACTCCTGTTATGACAAACTCCCCTCAGTTTGCTACAAGCAAAGTTGATAAAACTCATCACACCTACATATTCATTACCCGTATTGAGCAACTTTAACATAGCTATTTTTGAGGGCTAAAGATTATTCTTTCCCTAGCAATCCTATATCTTTGGATTCACTATGAATAATTGCTCACAAGAACAACAGTTTCTAAATGTTAGAAGCTATTTAGATAGTAGCTCTGAATTTGGAAAAAACAACCTAGCACAAAACATCAAATCTCCCTCCCAACTCCACAAATCCTCATAATTTGCCTACTGCATAATAGAAATTCACGTTTTATTTTCAAGTCAAAGTGCACTCTACACTGTATGCAAAAGATAAATAAAAAAGGGAAACTATTCAACAGGCTGAAAGTCCATCCATCTCTTCTCTCCAATCCAGCCCACTCGAAGTATCTGGGGACCACAAAACCCAACAGATGTAGAAGTCACAAAAATAAACACATTCCTGTGCTATTTGTGAAAATCAGAACTAGAGAAAAGAGATCCAAAAGCATTCCACCACCAAGGGGGACAGAGTTGACCACATCCCACGCAGGTATCAGCTAGGCAACAGCTAAACTCATCTCTGCTTGCAGAAAAGGCTCACAGAGGATGGCTGAGGCTCTTGCTCCATGGGAGGAAGGGAATGACCAAGGGAAAGAAGATGGCAATGAGTAGAAAACCAGACTTTGTTAGTTCCATTGCTCATGGCACAGCTTGCTTTATAATTGTATTTTTAACAAAGGATTCCAAATTCAGCCTCAGTAATTTTTGTATTCACTACTGTCCATAAGGGTTTCAAAATATAATTTCAAAGCTAAGACACTATGATTAGGGTAAGGAAATCTAATATTTTCACAATTTAGAGGCAATATGGCATTCAGTCTAAAAGAAAAAAAAAAAAAAAAAAAGGATTAAATAGCAAAAGTTACTATAGTTCAAGAGCAAATGAGTCATTTCAGATCCACTGCTGGAGACAAAAGAAATTATAAGTAGCCCAAACTTCATAACTTGTCTATCCATACAGCAATAAATACATTACTGAAGATGCTTCTCTCTCCTCACCAAATTACAAACTCCCAGTATCTAATCTAAGACCAGAAGTTAAAACAAAAAAAACCTGTCAGGCCATTTTTGTGACTCTCACTGGGTAAAATCAGGCTGATGCAGCCACTCCTTTGCTTTTCCTTCTCACCCAGCTGAGAAATGACACCTTTGTAACACTGAGCATCAGACACAAAGCAGTCACGTTTTGCTTGCTTTTTTGCCTGTTTCTTGTTTGGTTGGTTTGGGGATTTTTTGTTTGTTTGTGGGGGTTTTTTTGGCATCCATTCAAGGGTAACTGCATTGGACAGGATCAGTGGAACAGGATGATTACCCCTCAGTATCATTTTGAAAGCATATTGAACTGTGTGTGCAGAGAGCACTGCTGATCCCTGTTATGAAATAATGAATGCCAGGATGAGTATCCCAATACCTTCAAAATTTAAACCCAGCAATTTTTATTCGAGTTACAATACTCTGAGACATAATACATTAGAGCTATTATAGCCTACTGCAGTATCATGGATTAGTCTCACAGTATTGATCTTCAGGAGACCAAACAGCAGATATGTGAATGTCCCCTACAGTTTTATCAGTGAGCACCTTCCTAAGTTTTTGAATTATTTTTTTTCTATTTATTTATTTTCCTATTTAATATTTTTTAATGCTTTTGAAGTTTAAAGGAAAGTAAAACACAGCTGTTTTTTCCCTTTTCATTCAAAATGAAAGGTTCTTTTTCTAGATTTTTGAGAATGACTGCAGTCAAAACAATATGTAAGAGCCTAAGTAAGACAGAAAGACAGTAAATAACACATTTGGTAAGAACTAAATAAAAGCTCATTAAAAGATCATTAAACACAAGAGTGATGTCCATCCTAAAAATTATCACACAAAAGAAAGAAAATTGTTTGCAACAATAGCAATAGACAGCATGCTTAGCAATTTATCAGCGAAACCGTAGCACTAATTGGCAAAAATTCAGATGTTCTAAAATAGATGGTTCTACCATATCCTTCTAAAAGTGAGCACAAAGCCTGAGAACATCCTTTCAGTCACTGACCTTCCTTGTTAGGGACTGAGTCTCACAAGTCTTTGCAGTCCCTGCATACATACCAAAATACACATTGCTCCATCATTTGACCTTGTGAGTCAAAGTCCACCAAGGCCAGTGGGACAAAATCCAGCCAGCCCTAGGTATGTTACAGTATGGAAAACCTTAAGGTCAGCAATTAAGAGAAGACTTGGGTGATTGAAATCACTTACCTAATGCATCCCCTATCTCATCTTAATGACATTTTAAAAGCAGCTAAATTCTTCTTCAAAAACTCTCCTGAATGTTAGTGCTTCTACAGTTTCTGGCTTTGAGCCTTTGGTTATGGTGGTAAACTGAGAATGTTTAAACCATTTCAGATTTACCCCATTAAGTGAATTTTAACTGGAAGCTGTCCAGGTATCTCTGGAGCTGTGATGTGGAGCATGGTGCACAGGCAAGAGGAGCTTCCAGTAATAGGCTGAGAATCTTCATCAGTGTTTAAAACTACTTGAAACTAGAGCCTAATAACGATACCCCCAGCTCCATTATGTTCCCCCCTACACTGTACACCCAGCACCCAGCCAGCACAGGCAACAGCACCACAAACATCATCTCTTAGAACTGTGGTCTGTAGAAAGAGAAGATATTAAAGGTCTTGATTAACGTGAAAGAAAAAGTCTTAGCTATTTAATTTGCTTTAAAATGGGTTTTAAAATGAAATAAGCAGATACTGGAATTGAAAAGAGAGGCAAAGTAATTTAGACAAAACAGCATCTGTTACTGTGGCTGGCCTCTTGCAAGTACTCTGCAAAAACCATTTTAAATCTGGACTTCCCAGAGTTGCAAATCCTATCAGCAAATGCTGAACCATAAACTTGAGTTTTCTGGAGGCTGGTCTTCACCAGAAGAAGTTAATATAGCACTGTGCTTAATAACTTCGACCTACTGAAGCAGCAGCCAACTAATGAATATATGTAATCCCACTCAATGCCTTGGATCTTGGAATTTACTACTGCTTCATAATTTAAGACCTCCTTATGTTTTAAGGAGCAATTTTACACTGCAACTTGAAACTAATAGAAAACTACAGCCTAGTAATCATTGGATCTTAGAAATGTTCTCTGTCAGCTCTCCTAATGAGGTAGAAATAAATGCATAAACCCTGCATTTTCCTCCAGTAGCTATTTGAAAAACTTTTTCTGTAAAACCTGCATATTTATATACACACACATATATAATATATAAAAAATCCAGTATCAAAGATTACGTGTGCTGAAAGACAAATTTCCAATGCGATTATATTCATGTTTACTGTAGCTGGACAAAATAAGAGTTATTTATCCACTCCAGGATAAAATACAGAATGTACCTGAAACACACTGATTCAGTAAAACCAGCAAATCTTCTAAATTAGTCTGGGCAAATCAATCCCAGAATCAGGTTTCCTATCCATCAGAGCAGGAGCTGTGCATTGTTTTTCCAAGGCAGGGGCTGAGACCTACAGCCACGGCTGCATCCTGGGTGCCAGCGGGTGAAGGCTCCAGAGCAGGAGCAGGATTCATTGCCTACCAATAAATCATTCCCGGATACAATGAGACTCTGGGAGACAATTGTGTCTACAGCTCCTTTTGATGTTAAGAGTTCTTTAATCTCTTCAGGTTAGATTAAGAGAGAGGCAGCCAGGGTCGGCAAAGGTCAGCAGGATGAGGTTAATTTTTACAAAAACCTTTCCCTTCCAACCACAACCTCTGTAGCTGGTCAGTCATTTATAGTAAGTTATTTTGCATGACACAGGATTTGTGATTTCTTATGGCTTACACACATCACACTACATTGGATTCAGTTCACTGGTTGCAAAAAAATCCCAAACCCCAATGGCTTTAAATGCTTAATTAGCTCTTTCTTTGTCTTTTCTTCCCTTCATGCTTCCCCTTAGTTGTTGTTTTTGCTTGGTTTTTTTTTGTTGTTGTTTTTTTTTAATAGAACAGAATGAAGTACTGTCATTTTATGCTTTTAGAGTTGATCAATCAGTATTTAGGTTCACTTTCATAAAGTGTATGATGCTGTCTATCTGAGCCATAAAAGATCCATGTATATAATAAGCTTTGCCCCCAGGAGCCAGGCAGCAGGCAATGCTTGCTGGGTATCTAGGTTTACTACTTTGTAATAACCAGTCATATGTTTTAAACCACCCTGATTTCTGTCTTGCTTCTCGTAATAATTTGATTCACTGTTAACTTTCATCTCCGTTATTAATTAATCAGATGACTGATTGATTCAACTACGGCTTTAATCTGGTAATTGTCTTGATCAACTTCAGGAACGAAAGTTTTAGTTAGGACTCCAAATGATTTTGTTTCTTTAATACTGCATGATAAAATCAATGCAGAAGTGTAAAAAGCCATTTTTCTATTAAAATTACCATGTCACTGCTCCAGACAGTTAAAGATAACCTTACAAAATAAATAAGCCAGCCACTTCATTCCACTTCCAAATTTGTATCTGTCCTTCAGATCTCAAAACCCTCAGATTAAATAGGATGATAACTTCTTAAAAGAACACTATGCTGTAAAGTAGCATATATTTCTTTCCCATAAATACCACATCTAAAACTGCTTCTGATAAAGAGCCAACAGACTCTTGAACACATGCCCAACATGTCTATTCAGTATGGGGCCTGACAGTGCTCTCAATGTCCAAGCATCTTCCAGTGCTCCAGTTCAGCAAGGTTGCACTCAACTCTGATTCCAAATCTCACACCATGTCATGCTGAGGGCAGCAATAACCTTATTGTATCCTTTCCCTGCCAGCCACCACAGTCCTTGATGATCCTGATGGCTCCCTCATATTCTATGATTCTCAGCATATTCTATGATTCTAAAGATTCTATTATTTTTAAGGGTAAAATATGTGTGCAGAGGAAAATGCACATAAAAGCCAGTGGTTTTCTCCTTTACTTCCCTCTGGGTCACACAGAAAGGGTCTGTATGACAGAAGGGAAGGAGATGGGCTACTCTGGAGTGGGTGGGAAAGTTACTTTTGTTCTTGCATATCCTAAGCACAGTGATGGGGTTGTTCAATCTGTCATGTTGCAGTGGAGGAAGGGGAAAATGGTGGGAAGAAATTTCTGTCTCATAATAAATTGGAAATTCAACAACAGAAGAAAAAAATACATTTGCTGCATATATCTTCCAAGACCACATTTAGAAGTTATCTCAGTGTGTTTCATACCATGCTTAGCAACAACTGCAGGAAGGTGAAATTGAAATCAGTCAGCACACCAGAAGCATCACTGGGTAATGGAACAGCACTTAGATAAATGACTGAGCCACAGTACACTGGCTGATTTAATATTAATTATGTTGATAATGTTAAATATTATGGGAACTAACAGTACTTCAAATTTTGCAGCAAACTGGTATAACTCTCCAAGACTTTACCTAGACACGGTGAAAAAACTGCAGTCATGACCATCTAATGACTGCCAGCTATCTAAGTCTGGAAATGCATACTAACATTAAGAAAAAAGAAGTTCCATGTAAGTGCTCTACTAGTTTGGATATCAGTCTTATTAAAATATTATATGCCATATTACAGTGAGAAAATCTTTTTTTTTTTCCCATTTCCTTCAATATTTAAAAAATACTCACTGAAGGCTCAACATCACTTGCAAATCAAAACTCATCAGACACAGACTTCCCCCAGTTTATACTAAAAAAAAAAAATAAGCAGGTATATACTGTCAAGATAAACAAGCAGACCCTGCTGGACTAGGCTGAAGGGAAAATCAATTCAGAAACCAACCATTTTCCACCTGTGAAAACACAAAGAAATAAATTGGAAAAATCTACAGACTGCGAATGAGCATTTCACAGCACTAAAGCACTCTCAGCCGTGGCAGCGGGACATGCACCTCCTGGGTGTGGGAACAAGAGCCATCACACTTCAGATTTCTTTGCTTCTTCCCACTCTCTCCACCCGCCACTTCACATATAACTATTTTTGCTACCACACTAATAAAGTTCAAGAGTCTGCACATACATATGAATATTAAATCTCCCATTAGACCCACTCAGTGTAACTTTGAAGAATCATTATTTTTTATAACTTGAAAATGAGAACATAGATAAACAAGGTGCTTGTGATCCTACTGTCACACAAAATCATCTTCTGGGTTAAAATTGCTCCTATTTGGTCTTAGAACACAAGATAAAATTATTTCAGAGAGTCATACAAAAATCCACTCTGCGTTTTTGAGCTGCCCAACCAACCTCCCCTGGAATCCCACAAGGAGACGATTTTCTTGAGTGGGAGGTGGAAAAATAATATCCAATTTATATTAAACAAACAAGAAGGCTGCTGCAAAAATAAGGAGACTTGACCTGGGTCTGGGCCACAAGGTCAAGCCAGATCAATGCCTACTTAGTTTTAAACTGAAGGCACTCTAATCATTTCGGGTAAATGGAAACAAGCCCTGGATTTGACAGATGCTTGTTATTGCTGAAAACACTCGCACAAGTCTAGATGTGTTCCCACCCTATCTTTAAGGGTTTATTTATATACAATTCTCAAAGGTTCCCATAAATCCAAATAAATGATAGCTCAGGAACACTCCTCTGCAGTCCCAGCAGACTGTGTTCTCTTATCCTTACACTAAACCAAATTTTGACAATATTAAATGTCCATACTATAAAATTTGAATGCTCTTAATGAATGATGTACAACTAGAGTAGATTGGCAGCATCACTAAACTTACAGAAATTGGTATGGTTCATATTGAGAAGTCTTCCTTACATTATTTCTCCTACCATTAAGCTATTCCAGGGGCATTTTTCTCCAATTATATTTAAAAGAGTGAAAATAGAGGTGGGTTAGTTGCCATACTGAAATGCTGGCATTTTATTCCAGGACTCAAAAACTAATTCCAGTACTCAAAACTGAAAAACTAAAAACTGTGTTTCTTAGGAAAAACATTCTATTTTAAAACAGAAAACTGCAGAGGTGCTGTAGTAACTGCTGAGATGACGTGGGAGTCAGTGGCAGAAATAGACCCCAAACCCATTGGCTGGGGATGTGAGCTATGCTGGATGACAGCTGGAAAGGAGCTCGTTGCTCAACAGCACAGAGCACAGCCAGGAGAAACACTACCCATGCATGTTTCAGAGTTTAATGCAGCTATATTTTCAGGGGTATCAAGCCCATCAGATGTGAAAGAAAAATGCTGTCACTGGTATCAGGGGGAATTGAGCTTCCAAATAGCCTGAGTAATCAGAATAAACAACAAATCCTTACAAACACCTGCCAGCTTCTGGAAGGATAGGTTTGAGGAACTTTTTTTTTTTAACTTGCTGCACTGTGACCCAGACAGTGTGCTGCCTCCTGCCTTCCCAGTCTCTCAGTAGCATTTGCTTAACTCCATGTACTCTCAAGGAGCATGGTGCTATGAACAGAAGCAATGCATTTTTCCTCCACCACCCTCATTTAATAAAGAGAGAAAAGCTGGCAGTCATCACATTCTAGCATTCAGAAGTTAAAAAAAAAAAAAAACCACACACATTTTAAAATGTGTTGGGTCAGATACATTTCTTTCCACTTCTTGCCCCTGATTTCTATCATTACAAGAGTCTGCTTAGCTGACATGAACAGCAGTAACCTGCAGCATTAAGACACGTTACACCATTACTACAGGCTTTACTAGATCAACTCCTCAAATCAACTGTGAACAAGTCAATGCATGTGTCAGCTCCTTTCAAGGTAATTTGTAAAGCTCTGCCCCATAAAACTAACTTTAATAAAGCAGACGTATGACATGAAAAGCGAAACTTTGGAAGTCTTGAATCCTTTTTTACTTGTCTTTTTCTAAATAAAATACTAAACATAATTTGTATAAGTTTGTCCCTCTAAAAGTTACAAGACTGGAAAATACTGGTAAGGTTTATTTTAAGTGGAGGTACTTATCAAACGTCACTGTTTTCCTGTTCAAAATGACTAATCGTTTTGATTAGCCTTTGATTTAAATTATTATATGCCACAGCAAAGCACAAACATACATAAAATTACACTCCAAAAAATTCTCAAAGCACAGATCACATAAGAAAACAGTTATGTTGAAGTGGTTAGAGGCTTTACTTACCACATACATAATATTCAAACCAAGAGCTGACTCCACATGCTCAACAGGAAGACTTCTACCACATGCACATTCATACCCAGGAATCACAGTCTAATTAATCCCATAGCCAACACGATACTGTTTCCAAAGGAAACACCAAAAAAAACAATCAAATGATAATGAAGCTAGAGAAGAAACTCCTAACAACCACCTCAACAATTACTACCAGTGTTTTCTGCAAGGAGTTCTATTCCTAGTGGAACATTGGTGCTAGCATGTTAGTCACATACACACAGAATGCCTGAAGCAGCACAAGGCAAGAAATAAAATTTAATATCTCACTGTGAGTAAATACACATGAATTCCAAGTCACGTAACAGACTTCAAAGCAGAGAGAGAAGAAGATATCAAAGGTAAATTAGACTAAGAGCTGAAGGCAATTCTGAAAAATAAAAATATATGTTGGAAAATTAAAGCATATAAAACCACTCTTAAAACGTCATCTCAAAGGACCAATTTGTACAGAGAATGCATACTACCAAAGTCAGCATGGAAAACATTCTCTCAAAAGCTTCCAATCTGCCAAACACAAGGACTTCAGACACCCCAGAATCCCTTGGATTATTCAAGCTGAGCTTTGTTTCACGCTGTTTTGGATTGATCTAAGTAATGTGGAAAACATGAGCTCATGCTTCTCCTTTCCACAAATACCAGCCTCACAATGTAAAATCAACTAAGATATTGTGCATTAAAAAAACCTCTTGGTTTGGGTTTATGAAAATAAATTATGAACCATGGCTAATGCAGAATAAGCATACAGGACATTCAGACTTGTGGCTGAGTTAGAAGCACCCAGTCAGTCAGCACCATCCTTCCACCCTCATAAACTATAAAATTACAAATAAAGGGCTTATCAGCTACCCTGGATAAGAGGGTAACAGGTGGCTTAGGGCTTCTTCCCTCTTTATTCCTCTGGAGAAGGAAATACAGATTCTGCTGGAGATCTGCAGGATCAACAAGTGAGGAGAAAGTTTTCAGGCTGGGTGTGATAAATAGCATACCATGCCCCCTCCCTCCCATCACTTTACCAACAATAATCTGGCAAATCCAATAAAACAAGTGTCCACCTTACAGAATGATATCTGTAATGATATCTGTCCATCTCCAGACACTAGAAAGGGACAAGTGTAAATGGGGGTCAGAGCTGGGGGCAGTGCTCCCATGGGCTTGTGGTGGGGAGCTGGCTCTGCCTTCCCAGGCTTCCTCTGCAGTGTGGGATCATCACGGTCTTCCAAAGCACCTAAATTAGGCTTTTGCTCGTATTTTACCACCCCCACCCCTCGGGGCATGTGATTCCAATTAGAGCCAAGAAAGTATCAAGTAATTTATCAGGTTGATGATAAACACTAGGCTGTACAGAAGTATTACATACATACTCCTTAATAAAGGGGATTTTTCTGGGGTCACGATACCCATTGATAAGCCAAGAAAAATGCAGCCTGAGCAGATGCTAATTGAAAGTTTGCATCCCAGGTTAGGAACTCAAGCTGTAGAACAGGTCCCTGGTATTACAAATACATGGTTCACAATACCCAGATCCCAGAGATTAGAGCCCATGCCAATATGGGAGAGGAAAATGGATGGCCAATAAATACAGGTGAGACCATAGAGAGACTTTAAAGGTGAATGTCCAAATCTTATAAAATCCGAGATCCCTACCATTGGCTCTTGTCATATTCATAGCAGGTATGATTTTGTTTTCTATTATGTATTCATACACTTCTATTCAGAACAACCTTGTTTCATTACAACAGATTCAGCTATACTTCACAGTCCTACTTCATTTCTTCCAAGGCAAATTCTTCAGGAGATTAACCTGACACATTTATTCCCCTGAGAATACATCCTGTCTTTTCTGATATCATTACCAATTTCAAGCACATAGAAATAAATAGGCTTGAAATTTTAAAAAAGCAGTGACTTGAAAGCTTTCTTGTTCCCACATTTTCTTGGTACAACACATTTCACTTCTCAAGTGATGTTGTAAGATTCAGCTCAAGTAAATCTAAAATAAATTATTAACCTTCTAACCACAAGCTTGCAGGCCTAAAACCCCTCTTTACTGGACTTGAAGAGCTCCAGTGTACAACACGGCTCTAACTGGAGTTTTTAAGTAGGGGAAAGTGCCAAATGTGCTTTTCTAGGAGTTTAACATATTATTCTTATGCTTCATATGCACAGAAGACATTAGTGAAGATAAACCATGCAAGTGGTAATTGAAATTAAAGTTGCAACATCTATTACACTATTCACCATGCCACGTCTCTAACACACAGAGAATGAAAAAGCTTTTGTGTATGAAGCACCGATTGTGATACCCACTGGAACAAAAATGCATTAAGAAATGTAATGAAATACATTTATAAAACATAAAATTTCCTAACATTACTTACATTGTCATTACCAGTCTTCTACCATCTTGACAGATAGAACAAGTAAAACCCCAGTACAATTGTGAGAAATGTGTCTGAGAAAAGTATGTCTTTTTTATAAAGCTCAAAAAGTTGCAGTGTATTCCCAGTAAAGAAGCCTGTTCAAAATTTTGAAATTACTAACAGTGCAACTGATACATTATCTCATATTAAAAAAGAAAAACGACCCAAAGGTGGCACCATGTCTGGATCAAAAATTTTTTTAGAGATAATCGGAAATCCTTTTCCCAGAAAGAATAGCACAGAGTATTTCATAGCAAGGGACAGTTAGAAAGATGGAGATGGAGATCAACTTCCTATTTCCAAGGCATTACATGCTGTATATGAAGGTGATTCCTGAGACACGTGGCAAATTTGGCTCCATATTCTGTCCAAACCTGATGAAGTATGTACAATCTTGGCTTGCAAAAGGAAAGCAATGATTTCTTCATTAAAAAACCCTACCATCCTACCTTCTAATTGAGAACAGGACCAAATCAGTAGCTCTTTAAAATCTGACAATAACTCAGGTGAACTAAAGGACTGGATCAAATCATGGTTATGCAAGGTGCTATGGCAGTCAAATGCAGCTTTCTTAATATTCAAGAAATATAAAAATAAATGTGCAGGACTGTAAATCACTACAAACCAAAACAGTTAGCAAGATCTCTGCAAACAGCTCCTGGATAAAGATACATTATGTGCTTCATTCATTTTCTAATGAGCAATGTTCAGGGGTTTTATTATTATTAATTGCATATAAATTACCATGATTTTTGTATCACTGGGAAAGTATTCAGCCATTCACCTCTCAGAGGAACAATGCTGCACAAAGGCAATGAGTGCATGGCATACAAGAACAATGCAGAACACAAATTTATGCATGCCATTTAAAAGGCATGGCATTTAGAACACTAGCAAAAAACCCCAAAGTATGTCATAAATCTTTAATCGTAAGAAAAAAAAGCCCAACTAATGGTTTGCCAGGTCCTTGATATTATTTAAGAAAGAACACTGCCTGCTTCTGGAGTGTAAAATCTTCTTAACTCACAGATCTGCATGTGTGCTCAACCTCCTCTGAAGTGTTCTGTTGCAATATTCATTGTATCTAAGATCTGCTAATCATCATCAGGAAACTCTTATGCATCTTAAGGACGTACTTTAGGCTCTCAAGAGGAAAAATAAACATGTTTTATTAGCTGCTTTTGGAAAATACTGATTTGTATTTATTTAGAAACCTTTTCAAGTTGCACCACTGTTAAATTAAATATTTATGGCATGATTTTCCAAAGAGCTTAACACCTGTTAAGAGTTTAACATGCTGACTTCAACAGGAGCTGTGAGTGCCCAATGTTTCTGCAGATCTCAGAAGCAACTGGGATCTTGAGAACCCCCAACTTCCCATAGCAGCCCTTCATTTCAGACAACTGAGCTGGCCATACTCTACTAGAAATACCAGACATATGACTTATTAATACCTGTTAAATCCAAAGAAAGTGTAGGCTAGATGCTGTTAGTTAATCCACAACACATTTTCACTTTCCTTCACTAGTGGAAAATGTATGTGCTTGGGACACCAGACATCACCCTAAGTAGCAACTTATAGAGGAGAATAAAATCCACTGTGAGTCAGCAGCTGGAAAGCAAAGCTGCTAAGGGAGAGAAGATGGATGAGGACAAAGCCAACTTTTTAAAATGCAGAATAAAGAAAGTACAGCAGAAAAAGAAAGAGCTTTGGTACACTGCAAAAACCTGTATCCCAGTGACAGCAAGGCCAGAAGGGAGGTCTTCAGTTTTGACTGAGAAGCCAAAAGCCAAAGCCACAGCTAAGGTTCTCAGGCAAAACTGAAGACCATGCTTCTAATCTTATTGTCAAATTAAGTCAAAATAAGGGGTTGGGTCTAGTCATCCTTATTTTTCTTAGCTTCTGAGGGAAGTGCACTCACTATCACTGCCAGCTTCATGTTTTCATGGGTACCCTACCCATGGCAATGGGTCACCCATTTTTGCATGAAGAGATGACTTCTCACACCTTGTGGCTGGCTGCCCCCCCATCCTCCCTGGTCCTTCAGCTGCTCTTGGCTGCAAAGTAGAGAAACATAGAAATATCTGAAGGTAGAATAGACCCACAAGGATCATAGAATCATAGAATTGGCTGGGTTGGAAGAGACCTCAGAGATCATCAAGTCCAACCCTTGATCCACTCCCACTGCAGTTCCCAGCCCATGGCACTGAGTGCCACATCCAGTCTCTTCTGAAATATCTCCAGACATGGAGAATCCACTACTTCCCTGGGCAGCCCATTCCAATGTCTGATCACGCTCTCCAGAAAGAAATTCTTTCTAATATCCAACCTAAACCTCCCCTGGCACAACTTGAGACCCTGCCCTCTTGTCTTGCTGAGAGTTGCCTGGGAAAAGAGACCAACCCCCCCCTGGCTCCAACCTCCTTTCAGGGAGTTGTAGAGAGTGATGAGGTCTCCCCTGAGCCTCCTCTTCTCCAGGCTGAACAGCCCCAGCTCCCTCAGCCTCTCCTCATAGGATCTGTGCTCGAGTCCCTTCACCAGCCCAGTTGCCCTCCAGCTCCCTAGAATGGAGTCTGAAGGGAGAAATGTTTGAGGTACAGCTGGCTCACAGGCCACACATTGCTAAGGGCTGCAATAAACAATGTTGAGCAACTACAAACTCAGGTTTAGATGCACAATGCTCATCATCCTTGTTTTAGGAAAGCTGAGGCAAGAAAAAGCCTTCAATTGTTTCTATAAGAGACTTTTGATGTAGTTGGGCTCTCAAAAAACTTGAAGTCCTAGAAATACTATTGAACAAAATCTAACCATTTAAAAGCTTAAAATTAGAGCCATTTGAAAGTAGTCCCATTACTGAAGAGGAATGCCTAAATCTGAACTACAAAGATACCATCTTACATTTCAGAATGAAGTACCTAAATTTCCTTGGGGCATTGGGTCTATACTTCTGGAAGCAAAAACCTATGTATTTTAGGCAGCAAATAAATATATCTAACTTCTAAGCAAGAAATTACCATACAAAGACATGATTGAAATTATCATCCAACATGATTTCATAAAGTGAAGACAAATAAGTTAGTTGAATATTGCATATAGGATACATCAATCTCCTTATACACTTCACAGTACACTGCAAATCTGTGCAGCATTTTAGTCATTAAAATAGATTCCACCACACTATAAAATATTTGCAAATGCAGACCAGAAAACCATCAAACATATTTACTGTAAAGCTTTGTATTTGTGCCACCAATTAACAACAAAAGTTTGGAATAAAACTTGGAATAAAGTTTGGAATAAAGACTAATCAAACCACTTAACTGTCAAAACAGATGGGAACTATATTTTTCAAATCAAGAAAAACGACAAAGCTTTCTAATAATTTGTGTCACAGACAACTTAGAAAGGAAGGACAGCAAATGTCAGGAGTATATGACAACAGGTTGTCCCAGTTAAAAGATTCACATTTGTGAGTTTCCATTGATTTTGTTTTTGGGCTTCAGGATGATAAACTCACACCAAAGCAGACCTCTGATACAGGAGCTATAAATAAGGTGCTGCCATGACACTGCAGGCAAAATAAATAAAAACAGAGCCCCGACATTATTTTAGCCTCAAACAAATGTTCCAGTCTCTACATTGTTTGGCTGAGAAAGATACATAGACAGTCTCACAGACAGAGATATAAATGAACAATTGCAGTACCTTTTTCCCACACTGTTTACAGGGTTGGCTATATTCCTACTGGCAATAGATTTTCTTCTTGACAGCTTCTTGGTGTTGGTGCTGTCATCAGTGCTGTCATCCTCTTTCTTTGGTGTGTTACTTCCTTTGCTGTTCAGGTCCCTTAGCACATTGTAATTAATTTTACTTGAGATTTTCTTCTGCTCTAACATCTTTTCAATCGCCTCTCCTGCTGTGCTGGCTTGAATTGGCTCCCGCTTCTTTGCAGATTTCTTTGGCTTAATTAAAATATAAAATTAGTGCTGTAGATACAAACAAAGTTTCCCTAAAGCAGAAGGCTGAGCTCCAGCTCAGCAGTCCTGGCTCAGGTGCTGCTGATGCAGGGACACAGGTGATGAGGCCAGGCTAAGCCAGCACTCCTTCTCCTGCCACGCACCAGGACCTAGAGGTCTCTTTTCTCCACAAGATAAGTTTTTGCTTTTGCCAAATGCCCACAGAGTTTATTACAAATTCTTTACTTAGTATTTGTAATGCTGCCAGAGAAAAAACATGGGCCATTTCTCACACATGAAAAAAAAAACCACCACAAAAAAAACAAAAACCCAAAAAAAGCCAGAGTGAACTCCTGTTACAGGAACAGGGACCCTGATAGCATCACCCAGCATGGAAATAAAGAAATTCCCCTGCTAAAATGTCCTTTAGAATCAAGCTGGGTCACAGCTTCCCCAAGCACTGACAACTCTGCATTGAAACTGCAATAGTATTTTATAGCAAGTCCTACTGCAATGTGGGAGAGCATCTGCCCATCTCCTCCTCCACAGTGAATAAGGCCAAGGATATTAGCAGCAGCTTTTTAAATGTGGAACAGCATTACTGCTGATGGGTGGGAAGCTGAGGCTGCAAACACACAAGCACAGTGACAATGTCCCTTGCAACTGCCCTTCCCAGCACTGAGCTGCAGAGGCTGATGCTGCACAAAGAGCAGCTGAGCCAATGAAACAGAGAATGTGAGATTGTTTCTGCCAATGTCCAGTGCCTGGGTAGCCACAGAAAAGAAAAAAAAAAAAAAAAGAACCTCTGTTTTTCATTCAGCATTTTCCTTTTCAAAGGAAGGTTTTAACACTGAGCTCTGCAGGAGATTTATTTTTTAATGGATAATACTCCTTCTGTTTACCTACATGGGTCAAGTGCTACCTTGAAATCAGAAAGCACTACATTAATCAAGTTCTACTCAAGCTGTCAGAAACAATACAAAGTTAGAGAAAAACTCCTGTGTTGTCCAAACAAAAAGGTGGGTGTTTGGGCTGCCTGGTGGTGCCAACGAGTTACACAATTTTGAAATTGCTGGTAGACTGCCATGTCTCTGTAAGTGCAGGATGAATGAAAAACTTTGAAGCATTAAACAGTGTTTCATTGTCTGGCTTTGGTTTTATTGCTGAAATACCTAGGGAAGTAGGAAACTCTGTCTTTCGTGTTAGTCGGAAAAAAAGGTGGAGGATATACACACTAAAAGCTAACATTGATTTTAGTTGCATGTGGAAGATTTGACTTGTCACTTGCTCAATTACACAAAATACTGATGCTGTAAATCGTCAGTGTATGGCCAATTAGACTGCTTTAAACTGCTAAACACAGAGACAGGACATGCCATTTGTTAACATAATTGTCACATTCTTTACCAAAGGTAGAACAAAATATTCCTTCAACTGACTGCAACAAGGATCTGTTTAGTTGTTCATAAAGAAATCATTATTGTAAGAGAAGAAAGTTACTGAAGTTGTGGCAAGTACAAATTCCCCATGCACACATTAAAAAAAAGAAATCACACATGACTTAAGATCTGTACTTAAATAAGCAAGCAATTAGGACAGCAATGATAAATGCAAAGAGCCAGCTCTGACTTTGCCATGCACAGAATTTTCTCATAATAGTAATTTAAAATATAAGTTTTGGCAAGAAAGCATTTTACTCACCACCTGTAAAAATTACAGCCTTGTATTTCAATAACAGGTAGAGATAAAACAGCTTTTGTTGGTTTAGTGGTGACTTGTACCATTATGCCTATACATGCTACATGGAGTTGATCAGCAAATGTAATGAATTTCCAGGACATTTTCACACAGCCACAACTAGCACACAGTTTAATACCTTGTGTTCCTTATAAATCCCAAGTTCTTTCTCTTTTGCTATTCTTGCTTCCTTTTCTGAAAGATGACAAAAGGAAACCAGCATGAAGATAACACAATGTATTTCAGCAACACTGGCCAAAAGGAGAATTTCAGTCCTATACATTTACCTTTTTGTTCCTTCAAATAATCTGCATTTTCTTTCATCCACAGCTCTGCTTTTATCTGAGCTTCTGCTTCATTAAGTATATACTAAAAAACAAAACAAGTTTATCAACTTTCAGAAATCAACTTGGAAACCACAGAGCAAAACTGAACTGAAAAACCACTGGCAAGGTCAATTCAAATTCACATTCTGTTTTTAAATGTTTTACATTAATAAAAGAAAACATAACTAAGATGTGACGACCAGTGAGCATTTCTTGTAACTTCAAAGCTGGCAAAAAAACAACAGCATGTTTTCAAAACACAGTGCTTGGTTTCTAACTATGATGGGGTGACCAACAATCATCCAGGGCTCACTGTAGATGGTCTGTAATTAACCTAACATGATCCTGGTTTTATGATCTTTTTCAGCTGATATGAGAGAGTACCATGAAAACAGGGTTGTCTGCAAGTAATTCTGCATTTTGATGGTGGTCTGTAATTCAAAACAGAATGGGAACCACTGCCCTGTTCTACCAAAACAGAAACATGTGTCTTCTGAGTAGGTTTCTGCAAGAGTTTAGGCTAAATTACAGAGATTATTAGTTCAATGGCCACAACTGTGTGCTGTGTGAATGAAACCAGCTTAGATTGCTGGAGTTCTAATTCTCTAGCTTTTAGAGTTGGGTTCAGTAACCATGCCTAGGCTTTTTTCAGTCAACTACATTTAAGTCTTGAGAACATCATTGTACTTGTGGAGATGTAAAACATACTTAGAACTACTCAGATAAATTAAAGAAAGAAATAGATAGGTAGGCAGGCTGGCAGGTTTGTAGATAGATCGTCTCCTCTTCTATTAAATGTAAAAATAAACCCAGTAGTTAAAACAATTGCAAAACAAAAGTTTTCTAGAGCTGATGCAATTTGGGAGTGAAGAATTCTCTGCAGTTTGAAGACAAATTGGGTCATCCTTCATGAACAAGACACCTTATTTTTAAGCAGTGGACCTAACACTTGTAAAATAATGCTTAAGTGATAGAAAAACAAATTGAGATTTCTCCATCTTATGGATTTGAGCATTTTAGATTTTCTCTGAAGTAAAGTGAACATATAGGATTTTATGACAAAAATAACTCCTGTCAAATGAAGCTGATGAGCAGAGGCATTCTTCCTCCAAGGGCAAACATGGCAAGTAAACAGCTGTGCAAGTCCTGGTTTATCAGACCAATATTTTCACTCTTTCATCTGTTTCTATTAAAGGTGAACTGTGATAGTAAAATTCACTTCCCTCCTAGCTCAGCTATGCATCTTCCTATGCTTTTAGCGAGTTTGCAATCTTGGGTTTACAACAGTACAGTCTATTGCCAGGGAAATGAACATGAGGTCATAAAAGCAGAGTTATGACCTCACCACAGAGCCTGGAAGGAGGAGAAAATGTGCTCATTCTTCCCCCATGAAATGTTTAAATTACAGACCTGCTATGCAGAAAGCCTTGAGCCTCCTCACTCCCTCCATACCACGTCTGCTTGACTCACAAGACCTCCCCCCAGCTAAAGCCCAGCCTAGCAAAACCCCCTTCACAGCTGAAGGCAAACTCAGCATTTTGCTGCTCCTTCATCCATCACCAAAACCATCCTGCAGATCAGCAACCCCTACACAACCTCATTGCTCTCAATGATCCTTTACCCTAAAAGGAGTTTTTAGTGCTGGTGTTATCTGTTCAAATTACACTTTAAAGCAGAGTGGCAGCTGGAGAGGGCATCAGGCTCAGAGTAAGGAGAGCTGGACTTTGTCACATGAACTGCTGTGTGGCCTTCAACAAGCTGTTCTCCAAAGCTGTCAGCTTTTCACATTCAGGCTCTACAGCAAAACGTATCTTTTGCTCATGCACAAATAATAATAAATTCAAAAATTGTTACGGAAATCTCTGAAAGAATGCAGAAGCTTCACATGCTGGTTTTACAGTTTCGTTTCCATGGCAGCCTCCTATGTTGAATATATCCTAGTGAAATAATGAATTTATAACCCCACCAAACTTGTAAAAGTCCTTCTTTAGAATATAAGATATTCTTATACATAATTATTTCAGCACAATAATAGTAAGCAGTAGCAGCAGTCTTGTATGTATATAAAATGAGCAAGGAACATCAAATTCATAGTCTTGCATCACCCTTAGTTTTGATCTCAGATCACTGAGTTTACTTGAATATCTCAAGAGATCAAAGTGAAGAGGCTGTGAGAGAAGAGGATAAACCAGATAAGAAACATTTTTCAATGAGAGCTGGGACAAGAGGCCACCTTACCCGATCTATTTCACTGTCGTCAATCCCACTCAGATCTAATTCACCGTCTCCTGTATTCTCACCTGCAGAAAAGAATATGCTTTAATTAGGTCCATGTTTGTTCCAAATCAATTGCAATTCAAATTCTATGGTAAAGTAACACTTCACAATCATCCTTCAGTTTTACATCCTCTGCAGAGGAGATTTAACACGTTGCTGAGTACTTCCACTATGAGGACACACACATGCACAAATTCACCACACTGAATTAATTCAAAATTGAGGAACTGGTGAGGTCCTCTTAAGTAAAAAAAAATCTGCTGGGCACTTCCAGATGCTTTTTTTTTTTTCCCCCCTCACTTTAATTTACAGCCACAAATGTTCAGCAGGAAGCTGGAGAAACCATTTTAGGAAGACGATCATTTTTCTTTCATCATAACACAAACTTCTCTGTCAGAGCCTTTAGGTCAATGATCCATCCATAAATTATGATTTAGAAAATATGTTCTGTTTCCAGGGAAGCAGCTTGGACCGATGAATAACATCATGTTGACAGTCATTCCATGGCTTTCTTCTTGATTCTGATCTATTAGCACTTGAACCACTTACTCATACCACTTTTGTAAAAAGATGTGTACTAGTTTTTCCCTCTGAAATCATTACATTTCCAAAATTTAAAATAACTTTTCAAAGCTATGGAAAATGTTAAATTATAATGAGTTCTGTAATTATAATTTCACTGTAATTATCCTAGCTCTGTACTTATTAAGACTTCTGAAAACACGTATTTTTTTATATTCTGCCCATTAAAAAGCATAACAGCACAGAACTGAGGCCTAATTTGGGACTGGCACAATGTAGAGCAGCAAAACCTGATTTTCCACATCACATTAATGTATAGTAGTAATGCACTATTAATGTAGTCCAGGTACAGAAGAAAATAAATTATTCAGCAAAGACTTAGGCTGGGGAATGAAGCAATCTTCTTGGTCATCTCCATTACACCTAATCAAGACTAGACAAGAGATGACCTAACCAGTTTAACTAGCAGAAAAAATAAACAAATTAAGTTTCAGCAATCTACAATAACAAATTAAGACTGAAATGGTGCAGAAGAGTTTGACATCCTCACAGCTCCTGCTCCCCAGTCCTGGGGATGTGCCTCCCCACCAAGACCTCTAAGTGGTTTGGTTCCCCAGTCCGGTGCTTTCTCACAGAGCAGAGCCCCAGAGCAACTGGGCTAGTGAAGGGGAAAGGCAGCTCTAACTCTCTGAACCCAAGACAGGTTATTGCTACTCTTGTCTCCAAGCTTGAGGAGCACTAAATGGTGAAAATAAGCAAAGGAAGGAATTACAAGGAATTACCAGAACAGACAAACAATGCTCTGCTTGGCAAAACTCTGGTGTTTAAACCAGTCACCTGAAGTACCTAAAACCACAAGGACACAAATCCAGCCAAAACACCTGGCTAGGCATAAAAGCTGTGCTTCCACAAGTGGTGCAAACCATTTGGCTGTCCAGCTCAACAGACATTTACCAGTACCAGACACTAAGCACTTAAAACTTTTTTCAAAATGCACCTTCAAGAACCCCAAAGAAAAGTTTTTTAAATCCTCCACATGAAATCATACAGGAAATGAGTTTCATCACAAAGAAAATGTTCAGAAGGAGCCACATAGCACTGTGCTTTCATTTTCTGCTGAGATTGTCTCAGAAACACAGGATCAGTTTTACCAGCTCAAATAATCTTATGCTAATGCGACTGAAAAGGCCTTCAGGAATATACTCAATTGCCATTACATTCAGAAATTAACTGTCCAGGCACCATATTTACTTTACAACCTTTTCCCCCCCCAAGCACTTTAAAAACTATGAAAGATTTTATACTTACTATGTAACTGCTCAGTACACACACTTTTCTACTGGCCTCATCTCCCAGTGGTGCATTAAGAGCAAAACTTTCTGCACCAGGGCCACCAGCTCCTTCTGCCAGCACCCCACAAACCAGGCAAGTAGGGATGGGATCATGGACATGGCAAAGCATGTTTAAGGCTAGAGAGGAAAAGCAACCTGGAAAAATGCATCCTGGTAATTCACTGCCTCTTTGATGTAACTCACTGGAATTTTCTTTTTTGGCAAACAGTAATCATGCAAAGCACAGAGAGGAATTCTGTGTGAGTCCAGGGCACCCAGCAAAACAGCACTATGTGTCCCTCCTGCTGGAACTGAGATACAAATTCCAGTGAAATGCCACAGAATCCTAGGAATAATAAAAACATCCCACTGAAATCAAGCTGCCACTGCTTTTATTCATCATTAAACACCTTTCTCACCTATAGCCCTCTATATTTTTGGATCAGAGGTTTAAATTTTAATATGTCACAGTACAGTAAGTTCCTTTATACAGCCCTATCATGCCAGACTGAAAATGATGCAATTTCAGGCACCACGAACAATTTCACGTGTCATTTTAAATATAACTTGTTACTGAACTAGGTGCCAGTTTTTCTCATTGAATCAATTAGCAACAGGGACGGAAAACTCATTCTCCAACTGCTAAACTGCAGAGAAGAATCCAGACACAAGTTACACATAATAAGCATTTCTTAGACCCCCATAACAGCAGTGGAGGCAGTAATTGCAGGATATCCCTCTGCCTGCAAGTTGTCCTTTTTCCTGCCAAGGAGAAAGGCATTCATTAAATGTAAGGGGCTTTTCAGTAGAGATGGTGCCTTTAATGCTTTCACGGAGAAAAAAAATACATATTTTGTTCTGGAATGTCAGTTCATAATGGAATACATCCAGTTTGGTCTGAAAATTACC
Source organism: Calypte anna (assembly GCF_003957555.1). Lineage (NCBI taxonomy): Eukaryota > Metazoa > Chordata > Aves > Apodiformes > Trochilidae > Calypte > Calypte anna. Next base: position 35,967,221 of record NC_044251.1, read on the forward strand.
ATGGCACTCGTTTCCAAAATGAGTAGACCTTGCTCCCTGTAAGTTCTCTCTGCTCAATGTTATACGGCTCACTCCAGGGTACACAAAATAAACTCTTTGCTTTATTATATGCCAGAAAGATCTTCACAGCTGCTAAACTTTCAGAACAATTTATAAATGATCATTTTCTCTTTTAATAAAAGAGTCAAAATTAAATGTTCAACAAAATAAATACACAGATGTGACCAACATCTGGTCCAACCTCTTAAAAGCTTATTTAAAAGCAATGGCATCACGTGGCATCGCTCTTAGACATTGCGGATTTCTTCTGTTAAGAAAAACAACCACTTGGCTGCATGGCACAGGCAAAAAATAAGGTGTGTGTTAAAAACAATAACACCCCACACCCCTCCTCTGCTCAAATCCAGTTCTTAAGTGTCTCTGTGGCAGGCAGAGAAGGATGGACACTTCTAGAGCCTTCCATCAAGGTCCCCAAGCAGCTATATTCATGCCACTTAAAACCAACAGTCACCCAGCAGCTCCTCCAATATTTAGAAATAAAAAAACCCCAAAGCCTTTTCTTTACAGCCTTTTAACATCTTTACCATCCAACTCTAGTAGATGTGAGGGCTACAATCAGACACTGGGGATTAGGTTTGTAAACCTGTAGGATTATTTACTGTTCTTGCCATTACCAAATGCACACTAAACCCTCTCTTAACACATTGTCTCCCCCTCTCCCTACCTCTGTGAGGCTAGTTAAATGTATGCACAGCATGCTATTACGGGGATTTATTACAGAAGAATCATTCCAGCCTGTATACTTTAAACCCCACATTTTTTAAAAAAAGCCATATGAAGAATGTGTTTTTCTGTTTCTATTACAGGAGGCAGTGCTATTTATTGCTCTGCTCAGATAAGAGGATTTCCTTACAGACAGAAATGGAGGCTGAACACTTCCCAGGAAATCCTCTGGAGCAGATATAATAGAAGGCACTTGGTGCTCTGGTCCCATGCAGCAAATACACCCTCCACCACACTGTCTGTGGCACTGAAAGAGCCAAAAGAGTTTAAACAAAGAACCCTTCCACCTATTCAGCACAACACCAGACACTAAGCACCCCCAGCATTTAAGAAATACTCTGGGGCTACTGCACAACAAATTCTGAAAAGAGTTGGAAGAGGCTTTGTCACTAGCAAAAATCCTTCAGCAATAAACCAAACAATCTGAGCCTGGGATATCCCAAATAATAGAACTGAGTGTTACTCTCTGGGAAGTATGGCCCATAGGAGACAGTGGGAGGGATGGGGCAGAAACACCTTTGGAGCAAAATCTGGCGAGCAGCGCCAGTGCCACTTTGGGAGCTCCAAGGAGTGTAAAGGGAAGGCAGTAGCTTACAGTCAGAGAAAACGCTGCACAACCACACCAGAATGTAACTGATTAGCTGATCTGAGGGGACAAGAACCCATCTGGAGGGGAAGATAACTGATTTTCCAGGGGGTGTGAAGAGAGCAGCCATTAAGCGTGGGTAACCAGGATGAGAGTGGCAGCAGTGGCAGCAGGGCAGACAAAGTGCAGGAGCCATCAGGTAGGGAAGAGAAATGGATGTGAAAACACTGCAGTAGCAGCAGCAGCACGGCTTGAAGTGCAGCACAGGAGGATCAATAGGTGAGAAAATGAACCCACTGCACATGAGGTGGGTGAGGAAATGAACCCACTGCACATGAGTTGTGCACAGAGTCTGTGGGGCTGTGCCAGCAGGGTACACTGTGAGTTTATTACTATAGGGCTAGGAGCTTCTGGAGCAGGGTAGGGGATACTTGGCAGCTTTGAGCTGTTGCCAGTCTCACTGCTCTGTATCAGGCATCTGGTTGTGCAAACCCAGCTGGCCCCACTATGCCCTCATCCCACAGCAGGCAATCCATGGCTGCCAAGGGCTCCAGTTCCTCCAGGTCACCTTTGGCAATGTCATCGTCTGCTGTCATAACAGCAATACACAATGGAAAAAAGATGTAAGGACACAGTAAAAATTAATTGCACTTACTGACAAAATACGGTCGCAAAACCCCAAAACCCCACAATGTCTAGCCTCATATTTAGGTGAAAATGGTTTTTATTCTATTCTACTTAAAGCCACCTTGAAAATTAGAGCCTACTCCCTTCACACTGCCAATTCAACACCAGGATTTAGGTTTGATGATGTATGGAGCACAGGAGGCCACACATACAGCACAAAGATAAATGAAGACTGTCACTTTATTATTTCCTTCTGCCAAGGCAAGGTTAAGGGGTCCTCTCCATCCAAAGCCAAGTTTCCAGCCTGCTGACTCCTTCAGAGAAAGCAAACACACCACACTACATAGAGAGAGGCCCCCTCTTCCCAGAGATGCCCGTTCCTGCCGAGGTGGGATGATGGGAGGCATTGCTGGCCGGTGCCAGCTGCCCAGCAGCACCAGCACACACAGCCCTGGCACTGCCAATCACCTCATGCTGGGACTGTAAGAACTGTAAAGGCAAACCCCCAAAGGGGGTATGGCAAATGAAAGGCAAAGAGGAACAAAATACTGCTGAATAAAAATAAAGAAGTTTCACATATCAGCTACATACCCTGTGAGGCAAGCAAGAGAGAGCTGTGAAAGGTAAGCCTATGCAAAAGTGGGGATGTACAAAATCACTAGCTCTTTCATCACTGCTATCTGTTGATTAAAAGACCTTTTCACAAAGCAGAAAGGAACAAGAGGTGGGATCAGGCCCAGATGGTTTGCAGTCACTGCACTAGGCTCGTCCACATCACTGTAGGCAGATGGAGGTTTTCCTACGAGATTCAACCTTAACCCAGCACAGAACTACAAGCTCATCTTTATTAAGTGCCTGCATCTTTATTTCCTGACACTGAGACTCAGGACATGGGTGTTATGTCTGTCCTGCAGCAGCTGACTGACATCTGACAGCATTAGCCACCTTCCTACGGCAGTCACAGAACAATTATCCCATCACAGGAACAGAATTTCAAATTTGTGTGCTTAATGACATGTGGGAATGAATTATGAGAAAAGCTTTTCCTACAGTCAGTCATCTCTCACAGAACTTTATTATTAGATACAGAACACATCTTTTTATAAATTCAATTTCAATTTTGGAAAAAAAACCACCCCACCAACCCTGCTGCTTTTCTGGCAGAACATCTATACTGAAACAAACGCTATTGTTTCACCTTCCAGCCCACAGAAAATCTAACCAAACGGCATCCACACATTTTAAAAATTATGCCATTAGTCTAACAGACACGGAAACTTGTTAGACACCAGTACATCAAAAAAAAGGTTAATCACTCCATTCTTTCCAGAAATCCTCCCTACAATATATTTGCTTTTTTAAGCACCTAACACAAAAATAGTCCAGCAATAAACAACGCCTTTCTGATTCTGAAGATTATTCTTTGAAAAGGTAAGCTTGTGCTTATTGGACTGCATAGCAATACAAAAACCCCTCAAGAAAAATCCTTTCACCTCCCAAAATAAATACAGCTGAAAGTTAAGTATTGGAACAGAAGAACACCTTGACACTCCTCAAAACCAGCAGCAGATGTTCCTCTTCTGGAATAATGTTTGTGTCTCCCCCGGCACCTTTTGAAAAGAGTGAAAAAGAGCATCCTTTATGCAACCTTCTTGAGACAACTCACTGTTCTTTTTTCAGTTCACATGCCATGACCAAGGATTCAGAGGAAGGCTGCTCTCAACAATATGGCTGGCAAAATGTCTTTGCTGATGAAACCAATAACCACCAATAATCAACTTGACAAATATTGATCCCAAAACACACTAATTAGCTAGGACAAATTACAATTTACAGCTTCAGAGCCCAGAAGTGGTATGAGTTCCTATGCCTAGACACTTTTCCAACATGTGATTTCTGCCCAGCAACATCCAGATGGATCACAGTGCTCCTGCCAAAGGTGGCACACACTCACAACTCATAATCTCTTCCATACATTCACCCCCTCCTGCACAAGTCATTATGGGCTTTTAGAATTGGACTCTTAAATGGATTGAAATGGACTTAAAATAGACTTCTAGTTTTTTTAATGAGACTACAAGCACAGAATTCCCCTACTTATTGCAGTTTTCCATCCAATCACCAGTTCCCTGCTGTATTTTCCACCTTTGCCTTTTTATGCTGTTCTTGGAATCTTTTCTCTCCTTTCCCTTCCCCCACCCTTCCCTCTTTTTTTGCACTTTCTGGCCTGTATTTTCTCAATTTTATTTATTTTTTTTTTAATCTCCACAGGGGTATCCAACAGTAACAGTTTATTAAAGGGAGAGGCCAGGGAGAAGAACTGACCAGCATCTTAATCAGTTCCCCTCTCCCGACCCTGCAAAGTGCAGAGCTCTGCCATATCTCTTGCAGAGGGTGAGGGGTGCCCAATGCTCTGAAAAAGCCAACAGCAAAGGCAGCCAGGCTCAGATCCACCTCCAGCTCACTTTCTCTGTACTGCCAGGCCACTATGTAAAAACAGCACGAGCACTTTACACCCGAGCCAGCTGTAAAGGGAACAGCTGGTTTAATGTTTGGAGTGCTGAAGCATCATTTCTCAACTGCAGCTCACCAGCTAAGCAGCCAGATCTTGCTGTGGGTGCTAAATGCTCTGCTGTCCCTCCCTGCAAGCCCAGGATCCTTGCCTGGCCAGTGCCCAGCCACCCCAGCAGAAGGACATATGTTTTATTGAGAAGTAAATCTACTCCTCTAATGTGCTGCTCTCCCCGCACCACAAAAAAATGAGACAGGGAGTTCTACACTACAGAGACCTTAAAAGCAAATCCTAGAATTCTGCTTGAATTATTTTTATCTATATTTTTGTTTAATCATAAATCAATTTCTGTTCCATCAGGAAAAAAAATTAAGTATAAGTATATACAGCCATATATACACACACAGAGCTTTTAAGCTACGAAGACACAGGAAAAATTTGAGGAGACTCACAATGCAACATTTTAAGGCTCATTTGACTGATTGGAACTCTAAAGCAAAGCTAGCTTATTTTGCTAGGACATCAGTGAAAAGCCATGGTTGGCTGAGATAATGGCCCCAAAATTAGAGTAATTTTCCTTTAGTGGAAGTACAAATGGTTGAACTATCCTAAGGAAGCTCAACCCAGAGCCCAGCCCAACTCCAACACATCTCTAGCTCTGTCAGAGTTACCTCACATGCCCTTGCACTCCCACCCCACAGGTCCCCACCTCTGGGACAGGCACAAAGGACAGTGCTGGGCATCCAAAGGCCACAAACTCACATCCATGACAACCTGGCCTCTGCCATCTCTCCCATTAAAGAAGCAATCTTCCTCTTGCTCCCTTCACTGTGGTCCAGACCAAAGGGCTGCTGTTAAATATAGTCTTGCAAAATATCTCACCCAGACAAAGGAGAAAGAGGCCCAGGCTGAACTTTCTACTAATGACCCTTTGTGTCTCTCAGCAAAGATGGGCTAAATCCCACATCCCCTTTAAAGATTCAGAGCAGGTCCACGGTAAATAAGTTTGGCATCAGTCACCAGAAGCCACTTGGACTACTGAACTGCTCATCAGACAAGTATCAGCGTTAAGATAACACCACTATGTAGTGTATGAAGTTATATATCTGAGTCCTTGTTTAAAGGAAAATAAAATCAATTTGTATCCTGACCATTTACCGCACTGTCTGGGTGAGAATGGTGAGAAGCTGTTAATTGTAAAGAAAATTATCAGGCAAGAAATTTCTCATTTTGTTACCCAGCTTCTTCCTTCCTTCATTGCTAATGAGAAATAGCAAGCAGGGAATTAAAGTGATGGGGAGAGGAAAGAGAAGGCAAAAGTTGTTTTATTAGTATTGGTATTAATTTATTAATTATTATTACTATAGTAAAATAAGCAGCAAAACCAGAAGCTTCCCTGCAAAAAGCAAAAGCTTTGTAAAATAGGAAGTTAGGAGGGAATTATGCCCAAAGAAGAAACCCTCTGCAGCAGATGGGGGCTGTATTCAGAGCAGCTACTGGACAGTGTACTGCCCAATACATCCAGGAGTAATAGAGCCACAGAGCAGAGAGATCCTGACTCTGGATCAATGATCAGGACCACCAATTGGGGTTTACAGACCTGGAAGTAGGAGACATGGGTTTGCATTTTTAAAAGGTAATGGCTACAGAAATGCAGATCCATGTTTTGAGCATTGGTCCATTATACAACAGATGGCCACAGCCAGCACAGATGAAGCTTTTCAATAAAAATCACAGAGGTTGCACTGCTTCACATTAGATGAAGTGCTTCTGTCTCTGACCATGCCAAATGGCTGAAAAACAGGTAGGTGGTAAAGTACTTCTCTACCTTGCTCTGGACCCAAACAGAGCTTACATACAAGTCTTACTGAAGGGTCCCTGGGCATTTTGGCATCCATTTGGGCAACTATACCCTTATGATCTCTGCAAAGTACAGGCATTGCCAGGGCAGTTCAGGTGTCAGTGGAGCATCCAGACAAACATCAGCACAATCCTGCTGCAGAAAGCACATGTACTGCAGCAAACTTCTTGAGATGACATGCATTTGTTCCTCTGCCTTCCCTGGATGTTTTAGGGACTGCAGCAAACATTTTCCCAGATGCAGAGTAGACAGTGGTGAAGGATTTTAACATTTTGCCTGCAGCAGCTTTGAGGCCCCAATGCCTTGGCATTTGGGTAGACTGAACTGTAAGCAGAGCATAATTAGCATGTGTACTCCATATGCTTGAGATCCATCATTACAGACCCGGAATGCCCTCTGACACCACAACTTTCCAAAAGAAGAAAGTTGTGGAAAAGTTCCTGGAGAATAATCTGTCTTATTCTCCAGGAACAGTGGAAAAAGGCAGTTCAGTGCACAGGAGGTTTCGGTGGAGCTGGAGAAATAACCTTTTTCCAAGAAAGCCCAGTAGCATGATTCACCTATAAATAACAGAGCCAGTTTCAAAGCTGGCCTTTCAAGCTCATGGCTATCAGAAAGGCCAGCCATATGCTTGTACAACCTGTCATTCTGATTAATCTCAACATCTGACTGCTTTATATAAAGTTTATACAGTAACAGGACTATATTAAATATGTCATTTTAGCTAGGTTACGCATTGCTGATCTTACAGTTTCTCACCAATCTGCCATTCTCCGGGGTACAGGCACACAAAAGATCCTGTTTAAATGTTGATTAGATGCAGAGTGAAGTGATGAGTTTGGAAATATTTTAGTAAGTCTCAAAAACCAGGCAGACTGGTAACATTTTGCAAAGAGAGCACTGGAAAAGATAAGGTCCTACATCCCATTCCATGTAATTAATTCTTTAATTAAATATATTAGGTCACTATTTAATACAGTATTACAAAGGCAGGAAGAAAGTCACAAATCATGGCTCAGTCTTACATTTGCTGAAGGGATTCAGTGGTTCTTTCTGCCATGCACCCATTTTATTTTACAGCATATGGCATAGTATCAAAGTTGTTCTTCTTAATTAACTAAATAACGATGTTTTCCCAAGAGGCTTAATCTCAGTTCACTGTAACATACTGTATTATGGCACCAATTCTCAAAAAGATTACTACGTGTCTGCAGACCATTTGGAGAGAGGGATGTGCATTTCGTGTATCAATGAATTTAAACATGTTCAGCACTAAATGCAATATTGATTTCTTTGAAATGAGTAAAGTCTATTTTGAATTAGCTAAAATGAAGTTACCTCCTGAAAGTTAACTTTTTGGTTAACTTTTTACTGCTTCATTACAAAATTAAACATAACCTACCAGATCATAATTTCAAAATCAATACTTTCCTATGGAATAGATGATTATTTATATGTTGTTTCTTTGTTTATTTTACTTCTTTAGATAAGACTAGGGTGGATTGTTCTTCATGTTAGCTTTACCTAGGCAAACTCTTTCCACAGCAGACTGAAGCATCATTAACTCTGCAGTGAATTAAGCCCAATATAATGGGCTGACAGTAGGGACGGATGAGGTAAGAGTTAACAAGGTGCACAGACAAAAGCCTTATCCTGAAAGAGTGAGATATTTAATCTTAGTAGCAGATAAAGCAGAGAATACTAAAGTTCAGACAAAAACACTCCCATGCAATTCTCTTCATGCCATCAAAATCAACATAAAAATCTTTAAATGCTAAAATAAAGCAAAGGAACATCAGCGTCAACGACTGCCAACTCAAACGAATGATCTGGAAGTTGGAAGTGTTTGCTGATGTAGCTGCAAGTGGCCACAAAGACTTCAGGGCCATGGCAGCAAACTGGTTTGCAGAATAGCTCCTCACCTTCTGCCAAGATGAACCAGGCACACAGACTTCAGCCCTGCCATTGCCCCCAGGGAACAAGCTGCAGCTATACCAATTGAGGGCCTTTTGGGAGCAGGAACAAACGAACCCCCTCACTCTAAATCGGGTGTAAGACTCAAAACAAGGCCAAATCACTATTTCTGGCAGCAACAGTGGAGAACTGGTGGCTTTTGACCTTTTCCCAGAAGAGGTTTGCAAGCTGATGGAAACACATTATAGCTAGGGCACCTCTGACAGGCAGCCAGCAAGCCTGGGCCAAGGCATCCACATCCACCAGCATCACCATGGGAAAAGCCAACGAAGGAGCACCATGAGACCATGCCAGGGGCTTCAGGAGCAAGGATTCTAATGTCTGCAACCACAAAATTTTAATTCTCAAGGTGTTTCTCACCTTCTACTGAAGGACTACTTCACCACTGTGGTGACACAGCAGTCAATCAGCTCGACTGACCAACATGACTGCACATCCACTGGCCACAAAACCCTACAGACTATGTTATCCCACACTGCACCCAAAAGAAGAGGACAAATTTCAACAATACAAAGCCATCTAAATCACAGCCTTAATTATTCTGGCACTTAAAAAAATAAAGAAGGGAAACAAGAAGGATTTCAGGCTTTTGTGTTATTTTTAGACACCGCATTTTCTCCATGTTGCAGTAAAATTAGATAGAAGTACACGCAGCAAGGAGAATAAGGAAGCTTGCCAAATTTGAGTGAATCAACAATTAATACAGCAGTAATTAATTCAGGAAAGTAACTACATGACATTGCAGGGTTCCCTGTCTATTCTCTCCAAGTGATTGCTTAAAAATTTGTTAAGCAAAGAAATACAATTTTTTAAAAAGTTGTTAATTTTCTTCTGAACTATCAGCACTGCAAATTGATGCTCATATCTGAAAGTCAGCCTGGGCTCTCCCTAGTTATATATCCTTATTACCATAAACATTCCACAATTGGAAATTACTTTTCATGATGCTTATGCCAAAAAGAAAATAGCTATATTGCATCTGCAGAACTAAAAGTAGTAAAATGCAATAAACATTCATCTTTGTCAGTGGCTCTGCAAACCAATCTGTTCAGCACACAGGAGCCATTTTTACACAGTTGCTTTATTACTACATAATTATTGATGGATCAGCCAAGTGCTCTCTCAAGGAAAGATTGTTCTTAAAAACAAGCTTGTTAAAAGTTTAAGTGTAAACCTTACGATAAAAACCAGCAGCTAGATTTCATCTGATGTAAACTTGTAAAGATGAAAAAAAAACAAATTGGGAGGACAATTTCAAGAAATACTACATTTGAGGCAGACATGAAATTGAAGCAGACAAGAAAGTTTAATGTGATAGATAGAAAGAAAGAATTGGGGACATCTGTACTGAGAATAAGTTCTAAGTAGCAAGAGGAATTATCAATCAAGTGATGTGCCAGCTCTCTGCATTTCAATTGCTTCACAGGCCTTACAATAAAAATTGTTTGCAATGAAAGCAGTATGAAGAATTCCTACATTTTATTGCTCCCAGTGATATTCTACCCAGTTTGTGTGTGTATACCAATTGTAGCCTTTCAAGTACAACACTGTTTCGTGCTGGTACCCCTTTAAATTACTCGCCCACAAACATCATTCCATGTTCAAACTGCCTCACTATTAAATTTTCTGTTTCAGTCGAAGTACTTCAAGAGTTTTTATCAAGCTTTCAAAGGTAAGAAAGTTTTGTAAGAGCTTTCTGAAAGGTGACATAAAGCAATAAATTTTGAATATAAAAGAAGGCTTTTTCAGGAGTGAATCCAGCATACCTTTTTGAAATCCCTCCCCACCTTAAACCAAACCTCTTCAGTGCTTGCAGATTTTTCAGTGCAGCATTTCTCGTGCTGAACTTCAAGCAGGAACCTTACTCTCTCCACAAAGACCCTGGATATAAAATTATTTTGGGCAATCTGAAACAACTCATTCCCATTCACTGGTGGATTGTAAAACCTTTCCAGTACTGATACCTCAGTGCAAGCATGAATGCCACTCCCAGTCTCCAAAATACACGTTCTTGGTACTGTCTCCTGTTGGCTGCTTTACTCACCCAGGCATCACTTCCTAACACACCTCTGCCAAAATGACCCTGTTATTAAAAATAGCTGCACGAGCCTTTGACATTTTTGTCAGACCCATGTGAGGGAGGCAACTGGATGTGCACAAACACCAGCAGATACAAGGGGAATGAGCCAATAAAAGCAAGATATTTCTTAACCTCAGCCAGCAGTACCCACACCATCACTTCCTGTCACACCTATTCCCTGCTAAAACTGGATGTCAAATCCAACCATAAAACTGGGATTTTATCTTTCGTCTTGGTGAAAAACGTAGCACAGGAGCTGTGTGCTGCAGCAGCTAGAGCCGTGAGACATGGCAGCATGGAAAGCATCCCACTGAGTGAAAAAAATTCAGGCTTGAAGTGCAAAGAGAGTTTTTATGGAACAGCAACTTCTCACTAAATTATGTTTTATTTAATGAAAAACACTGCCATATAATACCTCACTTGTGACACAATTTCATGTTGATATGGATGTTGCTGCACTTCGATACACAACTCCTACAGTCATGTGGATTTGCATTTTCTACCTTTCTCGGGGCTTTAGTAAGCACACCTTCCAAAATCACCTTGTTCCTATGGAAGTGTTAATGATTAGGCCACAGAGCATTCTTCCTTCCAATCTATGAACGCAAGCTGGGAAAACCATAACTAAATCAACACAGTATTTAAGTAGCAAATTTGCTGACAAATAGGATCCTTTCACCCACGGTACAGCTGTCTACTTCTAGCTTGTGCATTTATGCCTATCTCAAGAGCCTTGTTTCTTGCTCTGAATTTCTTTCCAAGTACTACTTAACAGCATTATTTACCCTCTCCCATTTCATATTCATTCCCTTATTCTATTCCACAGCTGTAAACATCCAGGTATTTTGTAACAAAAAACAACTCTACCATCTCAGGTGTACACATAGGGTTCAATATTAAAGCTGAGCCTTACCTTAAGGCTGACTTTAAAAGAGAATATTTTCTGCTTCCTTTTAGCAAAACTTGACTGCAAAAAATCCCTAGTCAACTCTTTACAATTTGCAGCTATCCCACCCCACACAGCCTGCCAGCATCTCCTCTTCCAGCCACAGTCCACACAATCCTAGATAAAAAATCATGATTTTTATTACTAATAAGCAACCCAAAGCTGGTCTTATCTGCCAGTTTCAACAGCTTTTCACCACTGTAATTAATGAACACTGAAAACTAACTGCAGTTTTTTTCAGCCCTATTGAATGCATTCCAGTGACTGCATATGAAAAAAAAATTAAATTCAAAAGCTGAAGAGCAGAGTAGCCTCATGTTGACAGGTCACTCTGATGCCAGGTCAGACTATATTTGGCTGCTTTGCTCGTAATTGTTTACAGGAAAAAAAATAAATAGCAATTATCTCATTGTCACACAAAAAAAGACCTAATAAATGAACCAATACTAAAGTAACATTGAAAACCAAATTATTTCAAAAGCAATCAGGAGTAGTAAAATTCCAAAATTGTTTTTAATTGCCAACAGTGTCAACATTAGTACTATTCCTCTATTGGATAATATATTCATTTTAGTTATGAAAGCATTTAGCAAAAACAAAAATGTCAAACTATAATTACAGAAGGCTAAACTCATGACTGTTTTCATCAACAGCCTGTAGTGCCATATCTGAAATCCCTAATTACAAGGGTCATCTACTCAAGTCACAGTCCAACCCATGCATGCACATGTTTATCTGGATGAGGAGACAGTCCTACGGATTTCAGACAAACAAACAAAAGAGATGAAGTGTGTAGGGGTGTGATGAAGTTAATCCTTAAGAGGATATAGGAATTAATTTTTCAAACTAAACTCAAAGCTACTGAAGAAAAACAAAACAACAAACCGCTACGGAAAAATATTAAAACCTTGCAGAAATGAAACTGGATTTAAAGGCTTTTTGTTCCAGTGGATTTTCAGTTTGCAGGTATTGCCTTTAGCAGCTGAACCTGTACTACAAGAAAACAGAGTACTAAATGGAAGATTATTTCAGCTTTTTCAGAATATGCAAGACAAACACGAAGTGGTCAGCCTCCAGCACAGCACTCTGCATGAATTTATTACCCATCATATTAAACCCCAAGTAGCTAAGCCTTGCAAATCTCTCTGCCCTGTATTTCCTTCTTCCAAGGGCACATTTTGTGGCTCTTTGACATCCGTTAATAAGTATTTATTCTCAATAACAACTGAGACCATGAAGCTTCCCTGAACTGAGCTCAGGCCTCCCCTCCTGACATTTCAGACACCATGATGAATTGCTCCAATAACATCCTCCTGAGTGGGCAGCTTTCCATGTGAACTCACCGTCCTCTCCACAACCTCCAAGCCTTTCACTTTCCTCAACACTCTAATGAACAATTCCAGTTTTCAGTGAATTCTTTTGGTGAAGGACTTTTCTTCCTTTTTGGCAGAAGGGCAAGACAGGAATATCCATTCTGCTGCAAACTGGTCACCAAACCAAATAACCATGAGCACTAATGGGCTCAAATTCTGGCAGGTGCAGAAAGGAAATATATAATTCTCAAACTAGCAGGGAGTTACTCAGGTTTTTTAAGCCAGGTTTCCTGTGTGCCTCTAGGTGTCTGCATCATCACCCCCACCCCCCAGTACCACGTCCCCCTGTCTGGTTTGAACTGGCAGCCTATTTCAAGCAAGATTTAGGAGCTGGGCAGTGATCCCTGAGAGGGTTACGTTTCCACTGGTTCCCTGAGAATTGGCCCTAGGAAAGGCAGGAGCAATTATAACAGCCTTTGAAAGTATCTCCCATGCTGAGAACCAGCATCATTTCAGATGCTAGTGGCTACAGACAGGATAAAACCTTGAAAAGAAACCCCAACAGAAGGAAAATTGTACATTTATGCCTAGAAATGCTGACGCACTGAAGTAAACCACGAAACACAACCCTCCCTTAGTATTTGGGGAACAACTGTTTTCATAATTCTGCTATTTAGGCACAGGAAAAGGACAATTTCTAAAGCTGAGCTTCTCTTCCTGCTTGTGTGACTCTGTTCTCCTGGACATTTCTACCTCCTTAAACCTAAACCTAGGTAAAGCAGATGACTGCAAACTTGGACTTCCTTTCGACACAATGGAAAACAATGCATAAAAACCCACTCAGGATGATTGCTTCCCCTTGCTCCATTACAGTGTCCTGTGGGTCCAGCAGAATACCAAGAAGCAGGACAAACCAGAGCCCCTGTTTAGCACCTTCCCTCTCTTCTCCCAGCCACACAACTCAGAACTGGACACACATCCCTGCTGCTACCTCCTTCTCCCCAAAGCCTGAGGCCAGCAGCCAGCTGAAGCAGGGAGATGTAACGTAAGGTTTTGAGCTGCTCAAACTGAAAACAGACTTTTTCATCATGCTTTTATTGGAAAAATTCAGGACAGAAACAACATGCTGCCTACTGCCCACTCAGCAGCCAAGATGAGGCAAGAGTTGGGCAAAAAGGAATTCAGGCTTAGAAAAGCTTTTTAAGATTTTAAGACATTTCCTATTCCAGACAAGAATTTTATGAAAAAACCCAAAAACAAACAAACAAACAAAACAAAACAAAACAAAAAAATAAAGGGTAAAGGAAAGAGAAGGGCATCAAGACATCAAGAGACCCAGTACTCCTGCAGCAGTCAGGATAACAGGACAACCTGGTCAGCCAGGTACTAAGGGATACATTCACATGGGATGCAGTCAAGTAAGTAAGGTTTAGGAGATGAGTCTGCTCCATTCAGCTCAGGAACCCAAACACCACCCTCCAGTACCTTCTTCCAACCACAGCATCCATTACTCTGGGGCAGTTCTTGACCAAGATTTCTGACAAAAATGACACATTTTCCTATAAAGACTGTCTGTATAGATAAACCAGACCTTTGGAAAATCCCTGAAGCTCCCCAAATGTTCTGAAAATGTATCCACATAAGTCATCTTATGCCTTTATTCAAAGTTTATCTTCCTGATGGCTACTACAAACTGCAAGTTTCTCTCCAAATGTCCTCTCTAGATTTGTTTGGAAATCTTTCAGCCAAACTATATGATTAGTTTTCATCCCTTAACCTTCCAACTCACAGCATGAATATGGAACAAATTTATAGCACTCCTATCCTTCAATGAAATGCAAAGATCCTGCATGAAAAATCATGTATTTTGGAGAAACGCATGCACATGCAATACTGATGTGTGACAAATGTAGTCAAGTAAGAAAATCATGTCATCTGTAATTCATACCCAAGATTTCAGGTATCAAAAAACTGCATTCAAAGCAGCTGGTGGTCTCCTATTACCATGCTGGCTGCAACAAGCTCTTCACATCTCATTAACAGCATAATGAAGGCTCAATCAGGGACACAGTCTATCAGGACTGCCAAACATTGGCGTATGAAGGCTAGATTAGAAATATTACCTTGTATCAGGGGTTTTATTGCTTAGATCTCAAAATTGGAAAGGAGCTCATCCTGCTGTAGAAAATATTTTCCAGTGAGCAAATGACACAAGGAGATAATGATCAAACCCTCAAAGTGCTCAGAAAGCATCACACGAGGAAGGTGACACCCAACAGATCACACAAACTGCTCATTTCCACTGGTGGGGCTTAAGGCCACAAAAGCAACTGCACTCTTGAAGCCAGAAGCAGCAGCAGAGCAACCAGAATGGGGACACACAAGCCTGCACTGATGACCAAGTGTATTTTGCATATGTAAGACAATTAGCTCTAAACTCAGCAGCTTTACTTCTCATGTATGCAGCAATTATGATTTAATAGGGCTTCATAATGTTCTCTCTAATTACTGATTATATCTTTTTTGTATACTTTCATATCCACGTACACAATTATATATTTTCAAACAGTTGGCACTGGTGCACATAGACAAAATCTGAGGAAGAAAGAGGGATGCTAGAAGAAACCAGCCCACAGAGGGGGTCAACACCCATCTGCTGATGGAGCAGCAATTGTGAGAGCTGTAAGTCTCCTCCCTGCCATGCAGCAATCTGAGCTGGAGCTCCTGGATGGGACAAACAACCTTCTTTGGCACATGCTCTGCCAACAGTCTTTCTCCATGCATTTGCAGCTTGCTGGCCCTTAAGCATCCTTCCATGACAGCTCTGACCCTGCTAGAAATGTCATGTTTCTGCAAACTTCCCCACCCACAGTGCTGCCAGCACTGATCATCTGCTGATGCCAAAAAAAAAAAAAAAAAAAAAAAGAAAAAAGAATGCTCTCTTCCTTGTTCATTTAGGGAGCAAAGTCTGCTCACAGAGAGACTGAGCAAACCCCAGGACCAGGACAAAGTATGAAGTGGGAGCCAGCAGCTGGTGGGGAAAGGGGGATGAAAACTGGAGGAAAAGACTAAGACCCTGGAAGATGAGCCCATCCCTCTTTGATTTCATCTTTAGCCACTTTTCACATTCTCCCTGAGTCAGTAGTTGAAAAGACCTGGTACACAGGGACAACAACCATTTGATCAATGAAGGCTGCCTGCATGGGGTCTTTAACACCCACGGAAATCAATAGCAACATCTTCTGACCTCAGCCCATGTCAGATTATGCCCGCAGCAGTAATGGAAGCATAAACACAAGGAGCCATAAATGAGCAAACTATTAATTATGAACAAGCACAAAACCTTTCTCATGTATTCTTTGTGAAATTAGCAGTGAATGCAGTCAGCTGGGTGCCTAACCAAGCACAAGATGGGACACGAAGGGTGATTTCCCACCACCAAAGCCTCTCACTTTCACGAGGACGTGCAGGAACACGTCACCACCCACTTCACACACACCACTTGAAACTACTGCCCTAAATGACTGCATGCAAATTTTGATTCAAAACAAAAACTAAGACAGGTCTCAAGCACGACCAAGATTATGAAGGGGAAATTACGTAATATGTCAGTTGGCAACTTACACCCTGTATTTTTACCTTTATCTCCACTATTAGCCTCAGTTTTTGACCCCAGCCAAAATTTAAGTTTATCACTTTGGATTTATGTGGCAAGAAGAGAAACTGGGGGTGTAGAGCTCAGGAGTGTGACATGGGAAGGACAGAGTAAAAGCCAGCAAATGTCTGATGGACAGAAACACCAGAAAAGATGATAAATTATTTGAGGTGGTAAAAAAAAGGACATAAAAATAAATTACAAAGGGAAATTCTATACCAGAGAATGTACTTTTCAAGAATGACATTCATGGTGTTTGACTTTGAGTCTCCTAGTAAAAATGGTGCCCTGTTCTGAGGAACTGCAGAATCAGGAAGAGCACATAGAGGGTGAAGAGGATGCTGGGATGCTGCACAGCCAGGAAAATGGACAGATTGATGTACCTGATCTCTACTTCTGAAAATGACATCTCACTGTAGAGCACTTAGATCATGAAGAATAAGAAAGAAGCAGTCTGCAAAGACTCAAACTTCAGCTTAAATGTCTCTGTAAATTAATACAGGTTGTGTGAAAAAAAAGTCAAATGAAATGTTTATTCTAAGAATTTTACTGCCTCAGACTCATTAAGCCAGTACCTTACATGCTCTCTTTGTAATGCAAATTTGCTAAAATACTATGCTTTTTATAAAACATTCATATAGACAAGCTCCCACTGCTCAAATACCAGTTGTAAGTGGAGAAAAATACACTAAACTCTTCTTAATACTTAGGCTTTGCACCTCAGTCTTATCTGCACAGGCATTTTGTGCTTCTGCTCTTGCTCCAGCCACTGTAGCACAAAGGTGGAAGATTCCCCAAAGCAGCTGATGTAGGCAATTATAAACTGAATTACCACACACAAAAGCCAAATGAAAAGATTTCGCAGGAGGTTATCTACAGCAGAGGGAAGAAGATCATTACAGAAAGGAGAGACCCTGCACTTCAGGAGGCCAAACATTGCACAAACAGCACCTGTTTCCTCATATTTAATAGTCACCAGCCCAGCCATGCAGTGGATCACCACAAGGGTTTGCTGGGAACCCTCACCACCCAACACCAGGCACCCTGTTTCCAGCCACTGCACCAACCAGACATAAGGCACCCATCTGGCAACACATGGAGCCCAGCAGGAGATACAAAATCATCCCATCTAAGGTCTCCAGCCCAACCTGACTCAATGGTCAACACAGTGGAAGATGATTTAAGGTTGAAGAAGGCTGAGGGAAGGGAAAGGCTCCTGGTTTGTGACTTACACAGCTGTAGAGAAGGACAAAAATATCACTTTAAGGGTGCAATGCTATGTTGATTCTCTTCCTTCCCCATGAGACTTGGGTGTTGCAACATAAAGTACCACAGGTAGCAACTACTTTTATTTCAAGAGATCTATGAATGTGCCATCACAAATTAAGCTCTGAGCAACTGCTCTTATCCCATAATTAATTTTGAAAACCAAGACTTCTTTTTCAGACTTTGAAGAGGGGCTCAGAAACCTGGAAATTGTCTAATTTTTACAACTATACCAGTTGGCCTGATAGAAAAAGATACTACCTCCAAGTACAGATTTTTCATGGATTTCCCAGAACTGGGAGGCAGAACTCAAGACAATGTTGCCTGAGGTTACAGAAACATCTCTCTATACTGGTTTTCATCAAGGTTCAGAGCTAAGATGCACAAGTGGGAAGCATCTTAACAAGAGGTTTTCTTTCTTCTGCATAATAACCAGCAGCTGTACCCTCCCAGCCCACCTGCCAGACCTGGTTCTAAATGATCTAAAACACACTGAGGCTCTGTTACTGCTCCTGAACTCAGATGACTTCCCAAAAGAAACCAGGTCCTCAGGGGGATGATGCACCCATACCACACAGGCATTGCATGGCAAGGGCTCAGAGACTGTAAACTTTCAAATTATTAAAACAAAGTAGCAAAGTCACTAAAAAAAAAATTATCTACAATCAAAATACAACCAAAACAATACAACAATAATTCAGCATATGAGCTTCACAGTATATTAAGAAAATAAGTACTTGTTCAAAACCAATCATTTTTCAGATGCATTAAAAGAGAACGAACATACTGAAGCCTATTCAGTATTGAAATTCAGTTCATTTGGCACGTCCTCAAGTTTTGGAAGAAAACAAACAGCAAAAGCAGACAAGCCATAGCATGAGCAGCCATGCACTCTCCTGCCCACTTGCCTGAAACCTGACTCAAAGCAACATACCTGGCTATACCAGCTTAGCTTCATCTTTAAACTCAGCCTGTCCATTAAAATGGTCAATATCTATGCCAGCTGAGAAGTGTCCATCACTGGGTACTCATTTTTACAGGTCATTGGCTAGCCAGACAACAACAGCTTCTAGCCATTACTGACCTCTCTTCGACATGAACTGCTGATTTCCAGAAAAAAGATGAGCCACAAGCCATCTATTTTCTTAATTGTAATTAAAACAAAACTGAACCACTCAACTGTTTCTATATGATTTTGTTTGTTCAAAATATACACATGCAATCATCCTGCTACATTTCTAGGATGTAAACACTAACTCAAGAAGAACCTGAATGCACTAAGTTCATCTATAGAGGCAGGGAGTACCTATTGTAAGTAAGTGCTGTTGAACAAAAATTTCCATCAGAACAGTTTGGGTAACAAAATGTTCTGCTGCATCAAACCCCACGTAAGCTGACAAAAGAGATTCAGACAGGTGTGTCTTGTGATGGAAAAATTATCTGTGATGAAGAAAACAATAAAATGCCCTTTAGATAGGTTCTGTTCTCAGTGTCATTAAGATGCAAAAGAAATTGTAAAAAATGCCATCTCCATAAACCTCAAGCACACGTAAGAAAGAGCAAACACACGTGCCTGGATGACTGGCTGTTTGCAGCACTGTCTGCTTTAATGGCTCTAGCAAAACTGCCTTCCTTAGTGGATCAGACGTGCTCCTACTGTACTATACAGAGCTATATGATGCAGAGAGATCAGAGGGTTTTAAGAAAAATGGAGCAAAACCACCAGAACACACACCAAAGCGTGTACCAAAGAAAAATGCACACAACCAGTTACTAAATCTTACAAACATTTTAAATATTTGCCATTTGCAAAGATTCTCAATCAGAGAGACAGATTGCATCATGTTTGACTTCAGTGAAATGTCTCCTGAGGAAGTCAGCCTTGATCTACAATTCTCACACATGGCTTTTCATTTCCAGTCATATTTACAAGAATACACTTCCTCTAATTTCCTAATTGAGACTGCATGGCTTTAAATATGCCCATCAGCTATCATCTGACTGCAAATCTATCTGACTCAGAGATACACGTTCTCAGAAAATAATCAGGAATTCCAGATTTTCCTGCAGCTCCCTGAGGAGCAGATGCCAGCAAACAACATCAACAACCAAGACCACTGGTCCCATCCAGCCTCACAGTTCACATACCTCAATGTAAAGATTGATTCACAGAATTTCTACTATGGCAACTATCAAAATACATGGAAATTACACAACAAACCCACAACTGGCTGTATGTGTCCAGTTTCCCCATCAAGCTGAACTGGTCTCCTACTCACCAGGCTCTCGGTCCTTAGTGTAGATACATTCCTTTATGGACTCTGTAATGCCAAGACTAGCTGCAGTGGGGAGTGGGCCAAGCAAGGATTCCAGTGCAGGTGGTCTTACAAGAGCTTCATTTCCATTTTTGCATTCCTCCTCGTCATTTTTTTTTACTGTGTCATTCTCATGAAGTTCATTATAAAAGTCTTTGTTTAAGTGATTAGCAGCTGCTTCTAGTTCCTCATCTGCCTCCTCCTCTCCAAGTAGGCTAGAGCTGTTATCCTCTATAGAATCTGTAATGGGAAAAAAGCCCCAACAGATCATTGCATACCACCTGCTACAGAAACTAAATAAATATAGACACTCACTTAAAGAATAAAAATCTTTCAGAGAAAATCTGTAGAAGAAATACACAATATTTTGGTATTGTGTAATTGGTGATATTTTTATGAATACATAGAGTTTACAGATGCTCCTCAAATTCGTTACCTTAGCTATCAAAATGCATTTTGGGGAATATAATAATAATTTCATATAGAAGTACTGTGTTATCAAAGTATGGCAAGTAAAAGGGCTTTGCAAGAGAAGTCAGCCTCTCACTGGTGTAATTACAAATCAAAAATAGGCAGTTCAATCTTCACAAAGTCCTTCCATACCACCCAGTCAACTGGAGGACTGGGTGACAAGAGGGTCTACATACTGGTCTACTGCACTTTCAGTGATGAAAAGGAACATTCTCAGGTGCCAGTGCCAAGCTTACATTGGCACCAGCAAAGAAAAACAACTGAAATCATTAATGAAATGTCACTGTAATGAACTATGTCATTGTTTTGAAGACTAATATATGAGCCAGCTACCTGGCAGAGAGAACCCCAAAGCAATAGAGATCTTCTACTATGCAAGTATAAATATGATCACATTTATCACAATAAAGTTCATGCACTTAAGACTGCCTGCAGGGTATGAATCCATTCCTACTAAAGGAGTCACAACACTCTAGACTTACCATCTTTAGTGAAATTTGCAAATACGCCTTTTGCTTTTGGTCTACTGTTTTCTAATTCAATCTCTATTTCATCTTGATAGCTTGATATTTCACCTGTGGTGTTGAAATAAAAACAAAATTCAGCAATCATTGATGTAATTTGAACAAATGAGAGGTATGTTACATGAAACAAGTTATACCTTCAAAATCCTCCAGCTTTTTTGATAATGCCTTCTCAAGCTGAAATGAAAAAAAAACACGAAATTACTGAAAAAACTCCACTACTTCATACTATTTGTGAACCATATAGAGATAACAATAGGGTATATTAAAAGAAATAACCAGGTTTTGAAACCCAATTCAAATTACTTCTGTCAGAAAGGTGAGACAAGCTTCAAAATACTGACCAATATCAAAAGTTAGCTGCCCCATCTCTGTACTTCAAAAGGAACCTTCACTCTGGCAAGCTGCAAATAAAAGGCCCTGTTCTTCAGCAGCCACATTCTAAGACTGCCTGCAGGTGTGAGCAAGCACAAGGACAGTGCTGAAAATATGGTGCCCAGTCCAGAGACATCACACAGGTGATAGCAGAATGTAAGCACACAGGTGCCTACAGCACCTGGCAGGCTCTTGAAAACATGAGAAACACACTTACAGACCTTTAAATGATAGTGGATTTAGAACAGAGAAAAAAAAAACCTGAAAAATTAATAACATAAGATTTGGTTATGATGGTGGTAAAATCTTTTCCTCTTGTGCCATCTTTAGTTCATGTTTCTTTGTAAAGAAGTTAAGCCACATGAGAACTTATCTCTGTGGAAGCAGGTGCTGTACCACACAAAACCCCAGCAGTCTCATTAAAGTAATTGGGTTATTGCTTTCATATGTGTTTAAAAAGAAAGCTGTATGTGAGGGCACTTCTCCTGACCACGGGTACCACCTTAAAACCAGTGCATGGTTTCTGCTTCAATTACAAGCATTACACCTTTGAAACCCTGATCCTTGCTAACCAGGGTGGAAGAGTCCATACAGCACACACAAGTGTTGACACCAGGACAGCTACTCTAGACCACCACGCCCCAAGCTCAGCTTCACTTGTCACATGAGGGTCCCCAGTTTTGTGAGGACAAAGGATCTGATGCTTTGTAAAAAGTCAGGGCACAAGAAGAGATACACACATGCAGTAGGAAAGTGAGCATAAAGGACATAACAGTGCTTCACAGAACTGCATCAGCTTGCAAACAGGGAGCATCTGCATTGAGTGTGCTGAGCCCTCATCTAAAATACAGCAGTTGTGGACTGAGCACCGAACACTGGTACCCTGGAAAATACAGAGGCTCAGCTGGTGCTCATTTACTCGGCTACCCAGACATCCTCATCTGCTCTAACGAGAGCACTGAGTCTGTGCTTCCTGCAGTGCCTAGCTTAGACACACTTCCATCCCTCATCAGGGGATGTTAAAAGCAACATTTGAAGCTACATATCTGACAGAACATGTCTCTCTTGAGGAGGAGGCAAAAATTATATCAGAGAAAAAGGTTCCCCCCCCCCCTTTTATTTCCCTTGTAACTGGGAAGCTATCCCTTTGCCAGTAAAACAAAAAATATCCTCTAGTTAATGAGTACCAAATGCACTAGAGCTCACCCTTCTCTCAAGAACCTCCAAATAAATGTAGCTAACTGTTATCAGAGGTTGGTCAGTTAGGATTTAGTATTAACTGATTTGAAAACGAATATAAAGTGAGAAGAGAGAGGAGAGAAATACAGAAGGCATCTGATTCAGAAGTCACCTGTTGTATCTTCAGTTTTTTTTGACCAGCTGTAAATGAAGGAGGGTCGCATTCTTCTTCCAAGTCAATCTTCATAAACTCATCTATGGTTAGCTGACTCGTTGGTGTGTCTTCAAACTCTGTCAACCTACCAAAGCATACAGCACATTATCATAACATTTTTAAGAGCTTTTTTAAAAGTATCAAAGTTTGTCAAATTGCTGTTACAGACTAAACATGTATATTTATGTTTATTCAGAAACTCTGGCTCAACTGCAGAATACATTAAAACTGAAGTGATACTAATTGTTTCATCTGCTGCAAAGAAAGTATCTTTTCGTATCACAAATTAGCTTTTGTTATTACAGTATGTAACACACACGGTTTTTGATGAGCAGAGACTGAACAGAACTACCGCAGCCACTGTAGTCAATTAAGTATAGACTGACAAAACTGAGATGAAAAATGCCTCTCATTCCTCATGTCTCATTGCTTTTGTTATAAAAAACAAAACAGATTTCCAAGCTAAAATATCTGCAATCATAGTTCAGAAGTACGCTCAAAAATATTCCTGATATGTAAGCATGATTAATTTATGCAAAGCAAATGTTTAAGTAGCATATCTTCAGCAGACTGTAAGAGGGACAAGAAGCAATCTTTCCAGGACACAGAAGCAGCAGTAAAATAAAGGGATGCACAAACGCAATATGTGAATGGATGTAATTTTACAATAATATACTTTGTATTTGTGTAATGTGTGCATTTTAGAAGTTTGTATCTATGTGAGAGATGGAGTAGCTCCTTAGGGAACTGCCATGAAAGCAGCTGAATCTTTCAAAGGAACTGAGTCTTAAATGAGACCACGTTGTAACTTCATCCACAATTTTCTGCATTTTGTACAGGTGGCTGAGAATGAGCATATCCATTCTACAGACAGAGAAAAAGAGACAAAAGGTTAAGTAGAAAGCCAGGTCAGGAAGCGTCTGGCAGAATGCTTTCCTGACAGAAAGTGCCCTTTTAATATTATCAACATTTTCCATGGGAAAACAGCAGCTGCTTCACTGGAATATTCCCATCTTCCAGAGGAAGCAAAGCTGACAACAGCTTCCATTTGCAAAGCTAGGAAACTAAAAACAGCAATTCAGTACTCCCAGCACAAGACCCCTAAGCATTTCTCCTCTCCAAAACTCAGTCACGGTTTTCTCTTTTGCCTGTGACTGCAACACAACTTCTTCCAAAGAAGGAATTTTCTCTAGGACAGAAATTCAGCTTCCAACCAACTCCAGGGTCAAAGCCAAAAGCACTTCACCATGCTCTCTCACTGTATCCTATCAGTACCTGTACTTTTGTTGTACAAATTGAGGAACAAGACAAGACAGCCCATACACCCTGCTTCTGGAGCACGGTCCACAGGCCACATGTGGCATCTCATGCTATGAAATGCACAGGGGGAGCCAAGCACCTCTATATAAAACTAGCAGGAAGCAGCACACCGAGCCCACACACGGCTGTGCTGGCCAGGATCAGTGCTGCTGAGGAAAAGAAAGCCTCTGAAGCCCAGTCTCACTTTTGGAGTTCTGGCATCTCCATAAAGCCCCAAATTAGCCATGCACTTGAGAGTGACTGACAGCCCGAAACTTTGCCTCAGAGTACCAGGGACCAGCTCCCTCCTCCTCTCTTTCAAATCAAATTGGAAAGGAGAGGAGGATACTGTTGGCAGCAGCAGCACCCAGCTTTTAATTAACAGACTAGAAATCTTTCTCAGCATTAATGGGCTTCCAGCATGCATAACCCATCTTGCAGGAGGGAGCCTCATCTATCAGGCTAGAGGAGAAACCTGACTAGGCATTGTTATTATTATTTTAATTCAGAATTCATTTAATGCCAAATCCATGCATCACTTTAGGAGCATGTATCACCCCAGCCACCATCATTAAATTACAGTCATCCATCTCTCCACATATGAATCATGCACTCACAGGTAGTCCCAATTCAGCAAGACTTTTCCTCCCATCCAGCCTCACCTAGTTAAAATGTTATTTTCCACCCACTGTAAAAAGCCAACACACACTTTGGCAAAGATGCCCGGTTTGTTTACCCCACACATGTTTCTGTGTTTGAGATGAGCAGTCAGAGACCAGCCAAAACAGCATCACCTCTAGGCATGAGAAGCAACACAGAAAACTCCAGCAGCACAACCAGTTGCTCATGAAGCAATATTGGGGATGAGATGACCATGGTTGGGTTTCAACACTCAAGCCCGTGGCACGTCTCCCTGCGGACACCTGAGGCTCTGTCTGTCCCTCTCCTTGTCCACCATGTCCTGACTCACATCACGTACCCTGCACCCCTCACACATTGATCCACGGGTGAGACAAGGTGTCACCAGCTGTCACGAGCTTCTCGAGTCTTCTTGAGTGACAGCTACAGCCCAGAGTCACAACGGCAGCACTGGTGTCTCCTAAGGGTTTATGTGCACAGGGACAGGGACATCATGTTTGCTGCTGGTGATACCCAGCAGCTCAAACCCACAGCATGGTTCAACCATCAAATCCAGATACCAGCACCCAGTCCCACCCCTGTGCCCTTCTCTTCCTCCATCCTGATCCAAGCCCAAGGGGGCTTGGACCACCCAGTGGTGAGGGCTGCCAGCATGATGGTGGAGGCAAAGGCTGGTAGCAAACCCTAATTTGGGGCACCATGTTGTTTCTTAACTTCTCACTGTTCTCAACCACAAAGCTCTACCCCTCCTCCTGAAATGAAGAACCATCCCTGATGATCAGGATCACAGCTTGAGCACCATCTCTGTGGGAGAGCGAGCTGTTCACTCAACATTTTCTCCTTTAACTTGATATAAACAAATACCTGCGTTTGCCAGCTAGCTGCCTGCCTCAACACTGTACATTGGCTGATATCCTGTCTGTGTATTTTTAAACATTTCTTTAATTTTCTCCAGTGTTTGGACACATGCCACCAAGGCAACAAACTGATGCAGGCAGTAGTCTGCACCGCATGTAACAAGGTAACATCAGTTTGGCAGCTATGAAAAACTGACACAACCTTAATTATAAGCACATTAATTTCAGCAGCAAGGGAGTGCCCTCCTGGAAAAAAAAAAATTAAAAAAATAGCTACAGGCTGTTTTTTAAGTTCCACATAAAAATTATGTCAAAGTTCACTTTGCACTTTTGTTAATCTAAAAAAATCTAGTAAGAGTTGCCATTTTAAGTCAAGCACAGAAGGAGGAAAATAAACAGATATACAAATTAAGATATTATTTCCTTGGCACAAATTCAAAAGGGCTCTAAAAATTGCAATTTGGCAGACAAGTATTGTCTATTTATAGTCAAAGCAGAGGCAGCCACTACAGCTCAGTTTCCAGTATAAACCCTCCTCTTCGAGTTTCTCACAGCAAACTCTTTCAAGCAAATTCCTTTGGGAGAAAAGTTTTTCTAGAGCTTGGTGTCATCTGCCCCTAATCCCAACCTTTTTTTTTTTTTTTCCCATATAAAATTTTCCACAGCTTTTGTTCCATCTGTTTACAGACAAAACCCACACCTCATCTTCTGATAAAGCACTTTTGTGCAAAAAAACAGTAAAGCGATTCTGTTCACACTTAATTTAGCTCCCAATAAGGGAAAATGGGTCAGTCATTTTGAAGTTATGAGCAACGGTTTTTTCACTTGGTTTTTGTTTCAGAGATATCATCTGGTGAAGACTTAATGAACCCAGTCTACAGCTAAGGAAAAAAAGACTCCTGTGTGTAGATAGCTACTCAGCTTTAATGTTTAATTTAAATTCTGCAGCAGTGAGGTGCGACAAAGCACTTAAAAAGAACAAGATCTTCTGGAGTCCAACTCACAAATGCCTCAAGTTTTTGAACAAAATCATTCCAAGTTTAATGTCCAAGAGCAACTTCTAAGCAGAGATCATTTAGGAAAACCTCCAATGTCCTCCTACATATGCCAAATCAGCATCTAGCTCTAGGAAATCAGGCAGCATAAAGCAGAGGCATCTGTGCAGGAACCCTATAAAGCAGGGAAAACAAATTGTAACTTCATTGGCAACTGTTTTTTAAAAGAGTGAATGTGAGCACATAACCTTTAATAAAGTACTTAAACTTTTTTTATTAATGGGTCAAAAACCCCCAACAAAACACTAAGCTGAATATTGGCATATTGTTAGCAGAAATTGATGCAAGAGATTTATTTTAAGATAGGCTGGTGGTGGTAATTACATTCCTCTGATTTTTCCCAAATTAACAATACAATGAGAACCTTAAGTAATTATCTACATAATTTTAACTGTCATATCAATTGCAAATATTCTAGTAAAAGATCAGATGATTTGACAAATCCAGCACTTACAAACTCTCAAAAAGAAGTTTGCACTTGGGCACATTAGAGAAGTACCAAAACATTGCACCACGTCCTCACTGTTTTAACTTCACATTCATCAGCACTACCTTCCACTCCAAACCCATGCATTTGCTCATAGGAAAGAAGTTCTTAATTCACAGTGATGCAGCAAACCATCACTATTTTTTACAGTACAAATGTAACAGTCTATTCCATCATCCTTCTCTCCTCATTTTATTTCCAAATCGTACAATGCTTATGCATGAATTGTTTATGGAATATGTACCCTGAAAGTGATACTTAATAGAGAACATATATCAGAAATCATTAAATGTTCTATTAAATGTTTCCTAAATGACATAAAAAAAGTTTTCCAGTAGCCACCAGTATGTAAATAAACAGAAGTGCAATCTGCTTCTACGTAATCACTGTATGTATATAAATAATTTTACATTGTACTTGCAACAATATAAAAAGGGTATTTTTAAAGCTTTATGAATTAGTATCTCATTACTAAGGGCAAGGATAAATTAGAGGTGATCCTGTTCTTGTGGTTTTACAACTTAAAGCTTATCGCCTGAGATGTGCTAAATTAGTCTGTGCTAAACCTAATCCAACTGTAAAGAGAAATATTTTCACTTAAACAACTTCCATGGTGTACTACATTAATACATTTCATCTCTTGTAATGGACTAAGAGAATACACACATAGTCCTTTACTGCAAATTAGTTGTGACTGATAATTTATGGTGCTCATTTGATGGCAACTCTCTGGCACTTTTCTAAGTAGTAAAGAATGCATACCTTGAAAGATTTATTCTACTGAATAAAAGCACCTTTTAAAATTAGTTGCTTTTATTGACAGATGTCCCTGGCTATCCCACAAGTCCACCACTCTAAACCATCTGGAATATTTTGCTATTTTTCTTTTTCCCTGGTTCATGTGTTCACACCACAATAATGACAAAAAATGCTCTAACATTCTTTAAAATGTTGTTTCATTAGCATGGTTCCTCCGTTATGTTCTGTCAAAAACACTCTATGATCCCCTGGAAAAAAAAAAAAGTATGCTACCTAATTTCCTAACAGTAACTCAGATGAGGAAAGTCAAACACAGAGAAATCTGTTTACAAGATCTAAGCCCGAGTTAGTGTTAATAAGATAATTTTTTATCAAAAGTAACAGATACAAATTATTTAGAAATGACATTTTAAAAATAAGTATGAACTACCAAAGTATATTAGGAGTGTAGTTACTAGCTGTATAGAAGCCAGATTTATAAAGTGGAACATAATGATACCAGATTCTTCAAAAATAAAACCTTTTTTCATTATAACAGGAAATCCAACTTACCAAGGTATGCAATGCCAACCTGAGTAGATCAAGTTGTATTCCACTCACTGTACTATAGAGATTTCTAGAAATGATCTATAAGCCAACTGAAATTATTTAACTGGAGACATAAATATTCTTTTAAAATTTCTTCTGTATTCTTCTTAAAAAATGTCTTAGCTTACCACAACAGCGCCCAGCAAGGAACTCCATGGCTTGGATACAAGATCTGAGCAGACACCACCATGAGCTCCTTTAGATGAAGTTACTTTCTGAAAGCTTCCTCTCTACACTGGCACTTTCAACAAGGGCACTTACACAACTCTGACATATGAAACAACCTCCACCCTTCTCAGTGCTCAAAACCTTAGGTGAAGAACTCTCACTTAATGCAGTTACCTATCACAGGATTTTAACATCACTTTACTTGGATCGCAGCTGAACACAGACTACTTGTGCCCTTCCCTTCATTTCTGGCCTTGATATGGCTTTGGTGTTTTAGAAATCATCACTTTGCATCCCTATTACCTTCTCTTACCCACCCTGATTCCAGACTCACAGGTTGACCTGCTCCTCACTTTGTGATACAAGAAGCCTGCTTGGCTGAGAATGCACTGGGAGCTTGGACATGAAGTTTCTGTAAGCTAAATACTGCAGAAAGGAAAGTGAGAAAGCTACAGGCAATAAATTTTATCTCTATGAATGAATCTTTAATTTTTCCAGAAAATTACCAATGCAGCCATTGAAAGAGCTGTAGTTGGACCCTCAGGATGGGAGCAAAGGACCCTATTTACAAATGTCCTGCCACGTCTCCAACTAGTAAATGGAGTTCCATTGTGACAGATCTTGTCTTCCTTCCCCTAAAATGCTATTTTTTTTTGTAAGGAAAAACATTCACCTCCAAAATGAGCACTTTAAGCCCATCCTACCCTTTTATTGTGAGTTCTTTCTAAATTAAGCTTTATTTCTGAAGTCTGTCAGAAATAGGTTTTTTAACCAAGAAGAAATGTTTTTTTATGTAAAAAGCAGCTCTATTTTAAGATAAAGAAAGTAAGCCAAGAAGTTAAATCCAAGTGTTAACAAAGATAAGCTGATTTTTTAATTTCTATTAAAGACCGCGTAAGATCTTCAAACAGGCACGAGGGCTACGTATTATTAGATAATGCCATAATGGCAAGTATCACAAAAATTATTCTCACTGCAGATAAGAAAGAAATTTAGTATGCAGAGAGAGTATGCAATAAGCAAATAAACAGATGAAGAGGCAAAGTATGTAAAGATTAAAATGCATGCAGCAAAGACCAGGTGCATTGGACACCAGCACACAATGTGAATACTAAACTAAATAAAAGGGTTGGGCTTATTAAAACTTAATTTCTGCTATCTCTATAGATGATTACACAGAAAATAACAATTTGGACTAATTAGTTAATATTTTGTACAGTACTTTGAATATATAAAGTGATATATAAGTTAATACAATTTCAATTACACTGGAAATGAGATGGAATTATCAGTGCATTTATTAATATTTATTACATTGGCTTTCAACAACAGCAACAAGCTTTACATTTTAATTGGGTGCTTCAAAACATAAAGCTAGAAGGCCCTGTGAGGTAACTACAAAGTTTTCTTACCAAGATCCTATGTAAACCCCACAATATTAAAAAATAAACACACACTGTTTTTCGACCAAACAGGTGGTTAAATTAAAAATCTTGATTAGAGGATGAGTGACAGGGTCCACATGACACACTTCATTGGTTTTTCCTTCCAAAATACATCCCTTTATAATCAGATCATCCATTTTTATGACCATGAAGCTACGTCATATTTTTTGTGAAAAGCCTCCCAAAGAGCTACTCCTCCAGTACACAGTGGTGAAAGAGGAAAAGAATACAGGGACCTAGGGTTGGTGCTCTCCAGCTGGTGGACAAACAGGGTGAACCAACCCCCTTTTACACAGCTGCATTGCACAGGATCAGGAGGGAAGGAAGCCCATTCCCTCCCTGTCTTCACAAAACAAGAAGCCCAGCAGGGCTTTCTTACAAAGCACTTCTCCTACAACCTCAATTAAGCCACTATCAGCACAGCCCTGTCCCCCAAACCTCCTGAGCTGCTGGGATGCCTCTGCAGGGCATGGGAGAAGGCACCTGATTTCATTGCCTCTCCTTCCCTTGAACATTTCTGCCACGGAAATTCATCACTACCCAAAACGAATCAACTTTCCAATGCCTGTGCTCCTCCATGAGCCACACAGCCAACTGGGAACTAAATCAAACCATACAGCAGAACTGCAGGCTGGATGTTCCAGCAGTAACAGGATTCCTGTTTGGTTTCACTTCAAGAGCTGTCAGGGCAAAGTCAATCATTGGTGAGTGCAGCATCCAGCACCGTCCATTAAATGAGCATTCACTCAACTACACCAACAACTTCAGAATGCACAAAGCAGCAGCAGCAGCTCTTTACAAACCAGAGTAACTATAGCAATAATTAAAAGGAAACAAAACTGTACATCACACTGAGAAGCAAAGAAATTTTAAAGAACAAGAAACAAGTGCTTATTAACTCGGACAACTTCTACTCACTGGCATTTTGAGAGGAATTTCTCAAACAAAAAGGAAAAAAATTGGAGTGCAGAAGAACTTATTTCAAAGGTATTTTTTTATTTGCCTTCGTTAAATACGTATATAACATGCTGTTATTTGAAAAACATCAATCAAAATTTATAGATTCGTGATAAATACCAAGTTGTTAATTATAGCTACATGAAAATAATTCAGCTGTCACGTTTGACCCTGTCAAAGTAAATAACGCTGTCAATTTTAGTTGATATGCATGACTTGAGTAAACATTCAAAGCATGAATTTTGAAGTAAGATTTCTCGCTTTGAAACAATTGCTCAAATTAAATTTCCTTCCAACTCTAATTTATTATGCTAATTTTCTTAATAAAAATGAACTATTTAAAAAAGGCATCTTGAAGTAAGATTGTGGGTGCATTAAATCATTAATCATAGAAAATGCACATTAAAACACCGTGACCTGTTGACATGAGAAAAAAAGTTGCATTTGTACTGCCTCCATCCTTAATAAACCTAACCACTTCAAACACTTTCACATTTATCCCTATACCACTCATGGATGGTAGGGAAATAGTGTCATTTCCTGTTCTAATAATGAAAATGTGGGAAAAAAATATTTTATACAATGAAGAAAATTAATATTATTAACAAGAATTAGATTGTCTGAATGTGCTTAAGATGGTCTCATCAAAAGTGATAGGAAGAGAGACACCAGAGGAGATTTGTTAAAGAGAAACCTTGGTAGGAAAGACTTCAGATTTTTCTGGTGGTACCAAAAATTTCCAGCTAAAGAGAACAGAAAGCACGTGTGCCAGTTAGGTCATTTTTTTTTACCAAACTATGAGGAGGAGAATTTTTTAACTTTTCACAAGTGAGGAAAACTGGATGGCTGCTTCATCAAAATAGCACATTTTCAGCTTTGAGAATGTATCAATCAATTACTTCTTCTTAGGACATGACACCACCGTTACAACTGCTGACCCAACTACTTTTTTTTTGCCTTCAACTCTTCACCTGTTAAATGGGCACAGTGTCGCTCACCAGCTTTACTAAGCTTTTGAGGCCTTACATAAGAGGCAGGCGTACAGTGCTTAAAAATGACCAGCTAAAACACGCTGTACTTGATTTTTTTTTGGCACTTTCTGAAAAGGAAAAGAAGCCTGGTTTTCTCTGATATACATCATTTAGACTACACCACCTTTCAGTACTGTAAAGAAAGATAAAAGCAGTAAAACTGCACTGACTTTTCCTTAATGTAGACTCACAAACCTTGACCACCCTGATGACCTCTTTAACGGTACGTCGGAATCATGCATTCTTGCTGCCACTAGCAGGAGCTGGGAATAGCAGAGAAAGACCAATGTCAAAAAAAAGGAAAACATCCTGGAGCAAAAACAGTCAGATAAGTGTCCCTCTTCTCATGTCCCTGCCTTCAGCTAAAAGCTGTAAATGCTTCTGCTGAGCTTGTCCTCCGCTTGGAATACAAGTGACTGAGTTGGACTTTACAAACTTGCTTCCTAACAATAAACTGATTACAAATTACAGCTCAAAAAAATTCTATGTTTTAGCCTTTGGAATACAGCATACCATTTCAGGTATGTGTTTTTTAATGGGAACATAGAGGCTGAATACAACTGGTCTGTCAAACACACATGGCCAGTCTATGGTATACCACATGATCTGCATTTGCATTGGATGTGGGGACTCAGCACTATCTGCTTCAATCTGTTGATTAAACTATTGCTCATCTGGATATAGTCCTATGCACAGAATTAAGACCAGTCTGGTCTCCATAGAGGCAATTGTGCAATCACTATTAACAATAGTGGCTAGAATTTCAAGAGATTATAGTCCCAGGCTCCTAAGATCTAGGTGCCATTTCTCATTCAGCATGCACATGCAGGTCTATAAAATAGAGACATGAACTCTGTGACTATGTACACCCTTTGTTACCCTGCCTTCACTGGCTGGTACTGGGCTTTTAACCCAGCCCTCCCAAACTAGCAGGGTTTTTGTAAGCATCATGACAGTGATGGATCTTGGAAAAGATGAAAAAGGAGAGGAGAATTATTTCACAGAACAGGTCAAAGAGGGCATTTCTTGCATAAGACTCTGTGTAAAGACACAAATCAAAGTGCTTGCACTAATGGTGTCATTTTAGCAGACAAAAAAACCTTTTAGCAGATAGAGCCTGCAGAGCATAGGACCAAGAAGAGCACCAGAAAGGAGGTTAAAAAACCCAAAACATAAGGTACAAAGGATCTGAGCGAGTAACGTAGCAGCAAGGGCAAAAATGAAGTTTGAGTTTCAGAAACTATTTTGATGAAGACCTACATAATCTGTGGGTGCCTGGTGAGCACCACTGAGGAAAGAAGAAACTCTCCTCCTTTCCCAAATCTCAGACTTTCCTGCCCAATGCCCAAGAGGCAATACACCCATCCCCTGACAGACCTGCTCCACAGAGCCCCGAGGGGCGGCGGCCGGTGTGCATCCAGTCCCGCTTCATCCTCTGCAACAGCCGCAGAGCTGTCATGGACACCTCGTGGTTCTTATCCCCAAACTCCAGCATGTGTGCAAAACGAGGAATATACAAACATGGATCTGTAACAGAAAGCAATATGGTTATTTCTAATTCTAACTTTTGTGACAGAAATCGCAGTGCTTGAGCAGCAGTACTGCAGGGCTGTTGTTTGCTTCATACCTCAGCAAACAACATGGACTGTGCTGCTGGGCCAGATCCTCTGATCACTAAGCTTTAGAAGCACCTTTTTAGTTAAGTTAAAACAAAATCCTTTCCTGCCTTATAGACAAGAGACCTTTGAGGCACTGCACAAAGTTTTTCCTATGTGTCTGTCAGGGTCCCTGGCTGACTCCGACATGTGAGTAGTGTTACTGGTATCAGTGAAATTATACCCAAAGCTAAGTCTTTGCAAAAGCTTTTGCAGAACGAGGATGTAACTTAGGTCCAAAACTTTTAACATCTCCTGCAAAGTAAAAAATGAGGTACTTTGCATGTCTCAATACCCACAAACTAAGCTTTGAAAAAAATCATTTGCATAAAATCCCATGTCCCTAACAAAAGTCTGCTTACACTTTCAAAGTTAATTCCAGCTCCTTCTCAAGACTCACGTTCCACCAACACAAAACCCTGTTTATTACAAATACTGAAGCTTATTCTCATTGGTATAAATTGCTGGAACACAGTTAACATCAACAGCACTATGACAATTTAGATTGGCCATGGATCTGCCTCCAGA
Organism: Calypte anna; assembly: GCF_003957555.1. Taxonomy (NCBI): domain Eukaryota; kingdom Metazoa; phylum Chordata; class Aves; order Apodiformes; family Trochilidae; genus Calypte; species Calypte anna. The sequence goes on from NC_044251.1 coordinate 36,001,370, forward strand.
TGTAAAAACTTATTCCAAGTGTTATCAGCTTCAAACTAACTGAAATATGTCAGCATGGATTGTGCTTTGCCTAAACCAATTTATAATTTATCAAACAATCTTGTAAAAGCTACACTTAACACATGTTTACTCTTATTTGAGGTATCAATTTCTCATTTCCTGCCAGCCTTTTATCACTTGACCAAATTTGTTAACTATTAGTCTCAACTCAATTTCCTTAGCTGATTCCCTGTGTGGGCACTTAAACTGATAAAGATGAAAATTCAGCTCGAAATATTGGAACAATCTTAGGGATTTACAATTAATCAAAGCAGTTTCATTTAGCACCAAGTTCTGACAATGATGCCCTGTTGCTATCCATAATTACCAAGATCTCACTGTAGGTGATTATGCCTGTCAGCCCTGCGGAAGCATTGAAATGAAAGCATTTATCAAGCAAGAACTTCCAAATACATCTCCCTCAAAACTGAAGAAATGCCCGAGTGCAGTCACCTCCTCCTAAAAATCAAACGTTTGGAAAAGATTTACCCGATCCCCATGATTATTACGGGCAGTGGTTCTGTACTTCCAAATCTGATCCTGTAAACCTGTACTCAACAAAAAGTAGCAATTCCAAATACAGTAACAACAACAACAAAAAACCCTTCCAAGAATGATAGCCTGGGGTTCAACAGACACTTGAACTTTTCTTTCCACCGTATGCGATGATGCAAAGTAATGCCCGCTGTGCTTTTGCCCTCATCTTATCCCGAGAGGACCCAATTCCAGCTCCTTCGGCCCGCTGAGCTTATCGAGGCATTCAATTTTTCTTTCCGAGCGGAGTTTCTGGAGCATTTACGCGTTTGCTTTGTAGCTGCTCAGACATTTCTGCTGGCATTCATGCCCGCAGGTCATTTGACAAAACATCGCACATCGTTAATTAAATTCTGAAGCTACCAAACAATGAAAAATGAATATGCGGGTGGCTTTTAAGTGAAAAGCCTTAAGAGGCCACAAATGGATACAAAGTACCAATATATATACTCTAAACTCAGGCCAAGGGTAACATAAACATCCCACGTGGGATGTAAACAGTTAAAAAAAATGTAGAAGTTGTAAAGATTGTTAGAAGTTGTAAAGCTCAAAACACTTCGATTCGTCCCACAATTAAACCCACTATTGCTCCTCCCAAGAGCGTTCTGTTTGCCCACAGAGAGACCCTGGGGCTGGAACCTCAGCTCATGGGTGAGCAAGTTCAAGTGAGGCAAAAATGAGTTGAAATGAAGGAGGACCAAGGGGGCTGTGAAACAGACAGACAGAAATAAATTATTTAAGAAAGTTTTTATTTTTGTTTTCTGAAGACTTTCCCTTCTCTATCTGACTTGTGACTGGACTTTTTTGAATTACTCCATGCCACATAGCCACTAACAGGAGTAATATAGAAAAAAATACTCGGAAACTGTAAAATAGGACTTCCCGGCCAGTAACAGGGACGACTGGGCCGGGGCAGCCTTGCCTGCTCCACCACCCCCAAAGGGAAACGAGCACTTTCACGGCGAGGGGGCCGCGGGTCAAAGTGGCTGCTGAAACACTGCTGAAGGCGGAGGGCCCGTACCACCGGTGGCCTGCGAAAACGGGAGGAAATATCTGACAACTTTTTTTAATCCATTCCGCTCCGGCCATGTCCCCAACGTCCCGCAGTTGCCCCAGGTACCGCCCCCGGCGGGCTGCGCGGCGGCCCTGCCCTCCCCGTGGAGCTCGGCAGTGCGGCGCGGCGGCGCCCCCGCCCGGGCCGCCCTGGAAGGGCGGTGCGCGCCCAGGGCCGTCCGCCCCGCTCCAGGAGCCCCTGGGCCGCACGGCGGGTCCGGTCGCCCCCGCACTCAGTGCGACTGGGAGCGGGGCGCGGAGCGGCAGAGGGTCCGTCCCCCCCCTCCCTCGCCACCGTCCGGGTCTTGCGCACGTACACGCAGCCCGATCCGGTGCCCGGAGCCGCAGGCGCAGCCGCCCTCGGCGGGCGCGGGGAGGGGCGCGCAAGCGGGACTGACACACGGCGGGGGCGGGGGAAGGGAGGGCGTGTTCCCCCCGTCGCTTTCCCATTTGGCGCGGGGCGGCCTATGCGACGCGCGGCAGCGGCGGCCTGCCTGGATGATAGTGGGGGAGGCGGAGGTTGGGCGCCGGCAGAGCCGCGCCGAGCCAGCGGCCCGCGCAGGAGCCGCGTCCCGCCGCTGTGAGGGGAGCGCCCCGGCAAGCGGCCGCCAGCCCGCCTGCCGCAGAGGAGCCGGGGCGCCCCGCCGTCACAACGCCCCCGAGGCGGGCGGGAGGAAGGAGCAGCAGCAGCAGCGCGAAGGAGCAGCGTCGTGTAGCGGCGACCGCCGCAGGGAGAGGAGGAAAGTTAGTGCGAGCTGCGGTGGGGCCGGCCCGGGAGAGGGGACTGCGAGAGAGCCGCCGCCTCGCCTGGGCCCGGCCGCCGCGGATGTGCCCGCCGCCGGGCGCGGAAAGGACGGAGCGGAGCGCCGTCACTGGCAGCGGGGATCGGGCGGCTGGCTGCGCTTCACCCTCGCCAGGCTGCTGCACTTGGAGGATTTGTGGATTGACTCTCGCTGCTGACCCACCGCCTCGGCTGGATTGGATTTGTGGGGTTTTGTTGCTGGATTTGGGCTTTTTTTTTTTTTTTTTCCTTTTTTTTTTTTTTTTCCTCTCTCCTCCTTTCTCGGGGGAAGGAACTGTCTGCCAGCCCTGCTCGGGCTCCCACTGCAGTCGTGGCAGTGCTGTGGAGGTTGGGACCCCCCTTCAAGCCAAGGTGAGCGCTGGCACTGATCCGATACAGCATCATCCCTTTCCCCCCGGAAAGGTGCGTCGGGCTTGTAACCAAAGAACGCGCACACAACCAAAAAAAAGCCAAAACAACCAAACAAACAACCACCAAACCACCCTGCATCTAGAAGCACACCAATATCCTGATAGTGGGACTCGCATTTGGGATTTGTTAGTTCTCTTGCTCATGCACTGCCCCATGGTTGCCTCAATGGCAGGATCATGAAGTGTTTGACTTTTTTTTCTTCTGCTTCCAGAGACCTTAAAGAAGTCCAAAAAGAGAGTGTGAGGTCAAACGGCAAGGTGCCAGGATGCTATGAGATAGTGCCCCTGTCCCTGAAGAAGAAGATGGCTGCAGAACTTTACCCTGCCAGCACCAACACCAATATCGCAAACAGTAACGCCGCCGCCACAGCCACCGCTGCCAACAGCAAGAAAGAACGCCCTGCAGCTCCAGCAGACCGCCCAGCCGCCCCCGCCGCCCCAGCTCCAAAACCCAACAACAACAACTTGGAGAGTGCCAACTGGCAGTCCTTCCACCCCACGCTGCGGGAGAGGTAAGGGCCAGGCCCCGCCGGACGCCGACACCCTCCCGGGCGGGCGGGACAAAAGAGGTTGCCCGGCCCCGTGCACCTGCGCCGAGGCCAGGCGTGAGGGCTGGGCCGGCCCGGATGGGATGGACCCACCGGGAGGCTCAGCGGGGCTGGGGCAGCCGGTGAGGGACTGCCCGCCGCTAACCGGGCTTCTCCCCCCTCCCCTCGCTTGCAGGAACGCGCTGATGTTCAATAACGAACTCATGGCTGACGTTCACTTCATCGTGGGGCCGCCGGGGCATCGAAGAAAGTTCCTGCCCATAAGGTTTGTGCAGATAATTTTTGGCTTTTTTATACTGCTGTGTATATCGCCTTCTCCCCCTGCCTTAAAACTAGGTCCTGCTTTTATTTTTTTCTAAATTACTGCTCTCGTCTAATCCAGAAGTAATTCACATACGCTGCAATTTAAGGCAACAGTCTTACGGCAGCCTTCTCCCTCCACTGCAGCTTTTAACTTTCCCTAAGCGTAGCTCTTATCAAAAGCCAGCACGCTCAGCTATTACACCAATATGTATTACTGAGGCTTCTTTCTCTTTTATTTTGCAGTATGTTTTGGCAGTTGGTAGCTCTGTCTTCTATGCCATGTTTATGGCGATCTCGCAGAGGTCAAATCTGAAATCCATATACCAGATGTGGAACCTGCAGCCTTTCTAATCCTATTAAAGTAAGTGGCCACTACAACTCTACTAATTACACGGACAGAATCAAAGTAGCTTATAGCATATACATCTCCTAAATGGCATTGTGCAATATGCATTCTATTACTGATTATTTAATGTGCTGACAAATACTGAATGTCAGATTGACTGCCAGCAAGGATTACTATAGATCAGTCTTTCACGGCCTCTATTTTTTTCCCTAAGAAACTACTTTTTTTTTTTTCTTTCTTTCTTTCTTCACCCCATCTAGATACATGTATAGTGATGAAATAGACCTGGAAGCTGACACGGTTCTGGCTACATTGTATGCTGCCAAGAAGTACATTGTGCCGGCCCTAGCAAAGGCTTGCGTCAATTTTCTGGAGACCAGTTTAGAAGCGAAGAACGCTTGTGTCCTGCTGTCTCAGAGCAGGCTCTTCGAGGAGCCAGAGCTGACGCAGCGCTGCTGGGAAGTGATTGATGCTCAAGCAGAAATGGCACTGAAGTCAGAGGGCTTCTGTGAGATAGATCAACAAACACTGGAGATCATTGTTCACCCGGGAGGCACTCAACACCAAAGGAAGTGGTAGTTTTCGAGGCTGTTCTCAACTGGGCAGAGGCCGAATGCAAAAGGCAAGGGCTGCCAGTTACACCACGCAACAAGAGGAACGTACTAGGAAAAGCTTTGTACTTGGTGCGGATCCCGACCATGACTTTGGAAGAGTTTGCCAACGGAGCCGCCCAGTCTGACATCCTCACCCTTGAGGAAACTCACAACATATTCCTATGGTACACGGCGGCCAACAAACCCAAACTCGAGTTCCCACTGACAAAAAGAAAAGGACTCGTACCTCAGCGGTGCCATCGGTTCCAGTCCTCTGCGTATCGCAGCAATCAGTGGAGGTACCGAGGGCGCTGTGACAGCATTCAGTTTGCCGTAGACAAACGGATATTTATAGCAGGACTGGGGCTCTATGGGTCGAGCTGCGGCAAAGCCGAGTACAGCGTCAAAATCGAACTGAAACGCTTAGGAGTTGTCCTTGCTCAAAAACCTGACAAAGTTACTTCTGACGGCTCCAGTAACACTTTCTCTGTGTGGTTTGAACACCCCGTGCAGGTTGAGCAGGACACGTTTTACAATGTAAGTGCTATTCTGGATGGTAATGAACTCAGTTACTTTGGGCAAGAGGGAATGACTGAAGTGCAGTGCGGGAAAGTGACGTTCCAGTTCCAGTGCTCCTCGGACAGTACTAATGGCACTGGAGTACAAGGCGGACAAATACCTGAGCTCATTTTCTATGCATGATGGCATTTCACCTTGCTGGTATTACCATGCTGCAGTGATGCACATAAAGGGATTTTTAAATTTTACTATGAACGCTGCAGCAGTATGGAATGTTATGCTACTTACCTATCTGCTACATCAGCCTATACAAATAAGTGAAGGAATGCTCTTGAATTTAATCTTATTTATTTATTCATAAGCTATTTGACGTAATTATTAAGACTGCAACAAGCAGAAAAATGTTAAATTTCGCACGTACTGTGCATTTATTTTGTATATAGATAACTAACTTGCAGACCGCAGCTGACTCAAACAGAATGTTCTAAACTAGAGCAGTTTACGAATCTGTTAAATATAAAATGTTTTTACTTGTCCTAAGTCCTGTGTACTTGATCATTGCTGATCTTATGGCTTGTGTCTGTTGGTTTATCTACAGTACAATTAACAGGGGTGATGATACTGTAGTCTGTCCCCTGTGTGCCTGGGCACAGAGCATCAGCTATCACTGCAAATACAACAGTTCCCTTGCCTGGTAACTGAGACTATCCCTCAGCAGCCTTTATTTTCCTGCACAAAAAAAGGAGCTTATATGTGGAAACTCATGGTTTGTGTTGTTTTGGGGGTTTTTTTGTTAAGAGGGACAAACCATGAGTGTAATCAAAGATGATGAAAATCATCCTGTGGTTATAATTGAAGGCTTCTAATGCTTTAACCCCCAGCCTGCCCAGACATCAGCAACACTGACACTTGCACCTGTCAAACTGCACCCCACTTGAAAGGCCAGAGCCAAGACATACCAATGAATGCAGGCACAGGCTTTATCATGGATTTAGCTCAGAGCTGTAGTATTGGCAGCCATATCCTATCTTCACACATTAGAGAAATACTTGCAATGTTTTTTGACTCAATATTATAAATAAGCCACCTTAAACAAAAGCTGTTGGATCTTTCTTTCCCCTTCTGTTTTAAAAACAGTCCCTTTCATTCACTATCAGCTGTCATTTTATAATTAGTAGCCTTCAGTCTTCTCAAGAGTGAAAAAAGTAGATGCTTTCCTTGAGTCTGAAAATTGTTACAGATAAGCCAACTAGAAATACTGTTTTTAACACATCTTTGTTCTCAAAATGACTCCAAGAGCAATCTAATCAGTTGCCCAGGGAAACTGTGGATGCCCCCTCCCTCAAAGTGTTCAAGGCCAGGGTGGATGGGGCCTTGAGCAACCTGGTCTTGTGGTAGGTGCCCCTGCCTATGCTGGGATCTTGGAACTAGATTATCTCTAAAGTCCCTTCCAACCTAAACCATTTTATGATTTATTCCATGTCCAACAAGCACCTGTAAATTTAATTTGGCAAGGTTTTCCACTTCCCTTTTCCTAAGCTGCATTAATTTTCACCTTGAAACTATGCTGCAATACAAATTCTGCCTGTTCTCTCTTTTTTAAAAAAGTAATGAAAAACAAAAAGGCAAGTGAACTGCTGAAAACAAGAACTTTTGACTAGACATCAAGCTATGCTAATGAAGCCAGCACACCAGGATGGCTGATAGCTGTGCTTTGCCACATGTTATCTGGATACAAGGATGCTTTATACGTGAGCTGCTGGTTCTCTTGCTAAAAAGCAGCCAGCCCAGCTGAGTAGATCTGAAGGGGTGTGCATGTGTGGTGTTCCTGAACACAAAGGCATCTGATTCTCTCAGTACAGATTGAGAACAGTGGGAGTGAGTGTGGCTAAAGATACAGGAAGATAATTTCTGCACAGAGGTGGGTAAGAGTCACAAGACCTCTCTATAAGTGTACTCTTAATTGGAATTGGCATGAATTCCCTTGGCTTACAAGCTCCAGCCCAGACAATTGCTTTGACGCTTTAACCCACCTTCCTCTGACTTAGTAATGATTTTGGTGATGACTTCTTAAGTCACATGCTTGGAAAAAGTTGCTCCTCCTTTTCCACCAAGCCATTTGTATTTCAAGCACCAAACACCTCAGCTACAGGTGATGGACAGATAGTAAACTTGGCAAATATTTATCAAAGGTTGCATCTCTGTTGGACTGAAGTGTGACAGGCCTGTGCAAGCTTGTATACCCACATAAATTCATTACACATTCAAGCCCATTGTCCTGGTATGGTCTAAACAACACTCAAAAGCAGCAACAATGTTATTTGTAAAAGCAAATAGTATCTAGCTCCCAAAAACTTCAGATAAAGAGGCTTTCACTGTCAGCAATACTCTTCTGCCAGGACTGATTCCAGATTAATTTTTAAGTTACCACTTTGTTATTTAGCACACAGTACTAAGTTTATATACACACATACCTACATATTCTTGTCAAGTAAACATGCAGAAAATGCACCCAAAATCTCAAAAGTCAACTCAAAAAAAATACCTATGGCTGGAGCATTTATGCAGAGTTCTCTGGCCAACAGAAGGAAAGTTTTTCCCAGCACATAGACATTCACCTGTTAAAAGACAGAAAACACCATTATTTAAATCCTGTACTAAAATATTTTTAATAGAACAATTATGCAGAAAGGAAAAAATAACCACAACTTACAAAATCTTAAACTGCTTTAAAAAATTCATCTTAAGTAATGCAATTGATACACATAGGTATAGAGTAATACTTGGTGCTTATCAAAAGCTGCACAAACTAACACTGTAAATCAAAGCATAAGTTTATACTGATAAAATTACAAAAAGTTGTTTATTATGCTCTTCAGTCAGCTCAGTGTTGCTCTGTAGTTGTACTTGGACAAGTTTCTGGTTTACATCTAACATCTTGAAACATTGTTGACTTTAATATCAGTATATATAAAGTGTCATTCAGCTTGTAATGTAACAAAACTGTGCAAATACTCACAAGTTAGTGCAAATTTCAGCTCTGCATGATCATGTGAAGTGAGATAATTAAGTATTACACAAGCACATGTCAAACTTTTCCACCAAAACAAGGAGTGGTGCTACATGCCCCAAGGGTTATTTGTCATTTCTTACTGTTTGGACATTGCCCCAGATCCCTACTTAAAAAAAAAAAAATAATTAATAACTTCAGAAAGACACTATCAAGCCTGCTAAGGAGCCTGAGCCAGAATCTGCTCCCATCCCCTTCTTCACTGCTGGACTAAGGAGGGTGTAAACTGAGGGGAGGAGTTACTCTTCATACTCTGATTTGCAATTTATTGCATAGGTGACTACATTTGTATTTTAAAAGTCTGAGGAAGTTTTCTTTCACTATCTTAAGATGTGTTTTTGTGGTCAGCTAGAAAGACAGGATATATTCTAGTTCCTAATCAGCTCCAAACATTCCCATGAAATTCCAAGAACACCTTGCTCCCCCCCCCAAGGCACATATAAAGGTCAAAGTTAGGAGAAAAAAAATCTTCATCCTGCTACACTGCAAGCAATTTTAAAAAAAATATATTTTTAGGGTAATATATACTCTATTGCTCTTATGTAACAGAACTGCCACTCTCTTTCCTATGCTAGGGTACTGAAAGTGTTTACTAAGCAGTCAATTACACAGCTGAGTTGTTGATTGTGGTACAAGCCTCTAGAAATAAAAAATAATGTTACTAAGTATATTCTCTTTCAGTTTCACAAATCAGCTTTACCAACATTAGTTTAAAAGCAAGCTTTTTTTCACCAAGTTTATTGATGCTTCTACCAATGTAGCAAAAATAAACATATATACATCAACAAACAAACCTGACACATTTTCATCTAACACTTCAAAACTTTCTTTATGGGAAAATGTTCCCACATGATTTTTTTTCTCAAATTAAAAAAGTTTAAAAAATGAGAACTTCAAAGAAATCCTCAGAGTGATCATGTAACCTGAAAGTGACTGCCCAATCAAGTGTACATGGTACGATGTTAATTCATTCCATATTTACTGCAAAGTACTTAATATCTTCCATGCTTTGCCTGATGAATGGTTGGACTGGTCTGGAAGGTACAAAAGTAGAGTCTTAAATTTACCATCCTTTTTTTCCTGAAATACCAGGCAACAGAGAAGTACTATGGCATGGGAGCTAAGTGAACAAAATATGCCCTCTGAATAACTAGAAATATTTCTTAGGAAATAAGTCACCAAACGTTACACAGAAATAAAAGCACCACCGAATCTGGCAATTTATACAGGAATTTGAGAGCATCTGACTTTCCATGAGCCACAGAGACAGCAAAGTATCTGCAATGTTTCAGTTGGCTTTAGATGTTCTACATTCACTGTAAGTTTGGAATGGCTTGCTCTGACCTTTTGTCTAAGAAATATTAACATAAAGGAGTGGGGGTTTGGCTGTAGTTTCAGCCTTCTAACTTGGCTGACCAAGTTGCTGTAAATCTTAAACCTCATCACTTAGATCTTGTTCTGCAAGGATGATTTCTCTGCACTAATCAATAAAGTTACTTCAATGGAGCCAAGTACATATGATGTTTCCATCAGAGGCTTCACAAACTCATGTAGTTCTTTTGTTTTAGACTACAAAAAAACCCTCAGATTCAGACAAGTGCTTCTCCTTCTGGCTTTTTTTCTTACGACATCCAAATACTTCATGTTTGTCCCCATCAAATCATGTCACTCTCTAAGAAACTCCTCCCAAGCAAAGTTACCATAAATGCAGTCATCAAAGAACAAATAAATAAGTATGAAGAGGCATAAATAAGCAGTGAAATTTTAGTGAAGTTTTAACAATCAAAGTGGGTGCCAAATTAAATGTAAAGCAAAGGCAAATGCATAATAAAATTGCTCAATGACTGTTTTTTATCTTCCTTTCCTTGGCTTAACTAAAAGTCTTTGGATCCCTGGTCTACTTGAGAACTAAGGTACTTAAATCTAACCTGCTTTTCCACTTCACCCACATCATCAGTGTTTCATGAGCAACTTCAAGGTGAAGGCAGTATATTTACACAAAATAATAAATTCAAATAGAAATGATACATCAGGGAATTCCTTTCTTTTGATCACAAGTGCATTTCTTTGCAGTTTCTGGTTACTCCCTATTTAGAAAGAAAGCACAATATACAGTGGATTACATGCTCTATATTGTTTTCCTCATGAAACCCACACATTTTTAATGCCAGGGCAGTCACAAAACAAATCAGGAATATTTAATTCCTTCCAGTTTTCCTGACAGATCAGTAGGAAAAGAGACTCAGCCCCTCTCAAACAATACACTTCTCATAAATGGCAAATTAAGGATGGCATAAAGCTCACCCAAAAATCTGTCAGAGCACTGAACTGCTAAAACATATTTAAGAACTTCTGATTTTAGAGGAATTTTCACTAAAATCTTATGCCACTGTCTCCAGTTTTAACTATTACTCACACACACATTCTGTGACCAATGAGATATGATAGATATATAATAGGCATATAGATAAAGTCTTTCTTTACTCTCTTAATTTGTATTTTTTTTCACACTCCATTAAGCTTAGAAAATTAAGAGAATTAATTTAGAGGCCTACTTTAATTTCTAGCTCTTTCTTCATTAAGAACTTCTTATAAAAATTCATATACTCCAATCCATCAAAAGCTTAACACTCCGAATTTAGAACCATATGACATTTGCATTCATAAAACCTAATTTTATGAGTCCTTAGAATGGTGAATAAACAAAAATGCCCTTTTAAAAGGATATATCTGGCTTGAACTGGAATTGATGCATCTTTAAAGCTTCCCATATCAACTTGTCCCCCCCCCTTAATTTAAAAGGATCATACTGAAAAACAGCATTTGCCCCAAATTCTCCCCAGTGTAACAATTTTACTATAGACTTTCATGAGCTCTCATGTATTTTGATCATATATTAACATTTTCTAAACTTGAGGCAATCACTAGGTTTGAACATCAGTATCTAGTACAAGGAGGAGTGTCAATCTCTGTCAGGATATTTTAATATCTACATACCCCAATAGTTTTTACCATATTATTTTACAATCAGTTTACATTTAACAGAATAAATTTACAAATATATGGGGACCTGCAAGTGATTTGGGGTTTTGTTGTTGTTTTTGTGTGTTTGGTTGGTTGGGTTGGGTTCTGTTTTGGCTTTATATATTTAAAAAAAAACAACAACCCAACAAGATTCTTCAGTAGGAGGACATCCTTCAGACAAAATGTACATGTTCACCAAGGCACTGAAAAAAACCCACAACCAAAATTAAAATTAAAAAACCCCCAATGTTTTTACCCCTAAGGTTTTAGAGAGAACTTAACATACTGTAAGATGTCCTCTACCAATAGTTAATTTCTGCCCTTGTTACATAAGGCTTTTTATTAGTTAAAAGGGGCATTTGAAGAGGCTTTAATTATTCAGTTAAATCTTTCTATAAAGATCCTTTCACTCTTTGCCCTTCACAGTATTTTTTGGAGACAGGCTTTTCATTTCACATCTGTCAGTCATCAAATGCTGATTTCAAAGGGACACTTCCATAGGGACTCTTATCCTTTCAGAATTTCATCTTGCTTTCACATCATGCTTGATGTGTTCACAAATACCAATATACTGGTGCTTTTAGAAATAACAACAAACACCTCCTTTCTAGTGACACAGGAATTCAGCTCTTCATCAGTTTTACACCTTCCAGAATTTTAAACTCTCTTTGGGAAATAAGGCATCTCCTATTCATACAGTTACCAGGTCACTTTACCTTCTGGGCAGTGACAAAAATGAAAGCTGTAATCATTCAATGAATGCTTTTGCTTGACCATAATTTCCATATATTTATAAATCAATATTCTATCACTGTGAGCAATTTCCAAAAAGGCTTTTCAAGATCATGGTGTGGCATTCTGGAAAAAATATTGCAAATGGTGACAGTGTTTAAGGTCTTCTGTCTTTTAGGAAGACAAAGACTGGGCAGTTGGAACGCGATGAGAATTCACACTGTGAAACATCCATGGCTGCTTGCCTAAATAATTAAGCAAGCATGAAAAGCAAATGAGTTTTTAAGGAGAGTGTCTGTTGCTGGGGAAAGAGGCACCTGTGGTTGATTCATTATTAACATTTCTAGTATAGTAATGCCTGAAGGTCCCAACCAGGTTGTTTAAATTAACTCAATCAACATAGCAATTTGCATAGGGGCAATAAAGGCAAATGCAGTCAACATGATATTAACTTTAAATGAACAAAGGGTATTAAAAAATGAAGCAAATGAGTACTGTCTTTAGGAAATGCTGTTTTACCCTGCCCTACACAACAACCTGAAACTTCTTACTTTTTGATGCATACTGCCACCAGAACATTACATTTAACTTCAAAAGACAACTCTCAAAACTACAAGCATGTACCAAACCCAGCTAGTCTGACTGCAGTTCAACCAGAGACACAAATCCAAATCAAGCAACTTCCTCTCATGCTACACTTGAAAGAGTTGCCTTCAAGTTCTGGGGACTCTGAAGGGAGAGTCTACTTTTGCTAATCACATATGCAGTAAACCTAGCATTGTTCCTTCAGCACCACAGCTGTACAATAAACATTATCATACCAATTATGCAAGAAAGTCAGAAAGTCATTTGCACCAAGCATAGAGGAGGAGAAGGCCAATGCCATCCTTCAAAAAAATAAGTAAAACCAACAATTGTATGAAAATAACTGACAATAAAAACCCATCTGGACAAGAGAGTATTGTTACTTGACAAGATTAACCGAAGAGATGAAAGCAGGGGATGAGAGTTGTGTATGAAGTGGAAGAGAGATGGAGGACTAGATCAAGCAGGAACCAGTTACCAATTTTCACTTCTTACACATCCTCTTCCCTTACCTAGAATCAGTATAGTTCAGGTTAGAATGGATCTCACCAGGTCTCCAGCCCAACCTCCTGCTCAAAGCAGGGTGAGCTACAAGAAAGACCAGGTTGCTCAGGATATGAAAAACTCTATGGACATAGACTACAAAACTTCTCTAAGCAACCTATTCCAAAGTCTGACTGTCCTCATGGTGAAAAACCTCTTCGTGATACCAAGTCAAAACATCTCCTTTTAATTATGCCCATTGCTGCAAATCCTCCTGCCGTGCACTCCTATCAGAGCCCAGCTCTGTCTAACATCTTTTCAGTAAGAATTATCCTTGCTTAACAGCAGGACACACCACAAGGCATACTAAAAATTATGTTCTACTAGACTAAAACTGGAGATCAAAGCGCCACCAACACCTCTTTCCAAAGCCTTTTATGAGCACATCATGAAGACCCTGAGAATGGAAATTACAAGAGGCTAAAAAAGAAACTGCCCTTTCCCTGGATGAGAAAGGCAGAGTTTCACCACACTGGAATCAAAACTTCAGCCAATTAGTTCTCCAGGTGGAAGGACTGACGTGCTCTGAAACAGATGAGCAAATTGAAGTGTTCAAAAGTTGGGCCAAGGCAAGACAAGCTTCACAACTCTCCCACATAAGTGAGGTCTGTCGCTTAGATTGGGCTAACAAAAAGGCAAACAAAAGGCCTGATTACAGACCTCTCCAAAGATTTTATTTGCAAGTAAAATGCAGTATCTGAAAATACAAGCAAATACTTTCCCTGTCACAGACTGATGACTGATCTACCTTCCGACTCAATCAAGATGCAGCCTGGCTCTGCTCTGCACAAGGAAGGAGCCAGATTTGTAGCAGTGGTCTGGACATTTTCAGTTTATTTCAGGTAATGCTTTAAAGTCTAAATGTGCCAGAAGCATATTGATTCAGACAACACTTTCAAGAGGAGGTTTCTGAGGCACAGGGTCTATTTCACCTCAAGTTAAAATGAGAGAAAAAAAATACCAAAGAAATTGCCTTTTCAATTAAATACACACAAAAATAAAAAGCTTAAAAAACAACCAAACAACCAAACCAAGCAAAACAAAAAAGCAACCAACCACAAGAAAACCAACCATATAAAAAAAAACCAAAAATCAAAACCACCACACAAAACCCCCTACACTCAACATTTTGGCTTTTTCTAAGATGACAGCAATTCTGAAAATCCAAAGCCCATTATGAGACGTAGCAGTTCACCAGTGGAACAAAATAAACACATCCCAGTCATCAGCATAAGAGGGAAACTGATAAGAATTCTTAAACAGATTGTCATCAACTGTGAAAAGTATCCTCCTCTGCTGGGAAGTTTCAGCTGCATAATACTATTCTAAAAGCATATTATATTATAGGGGACAGGGTTTTTTTTAATGTTATTTTTATGGAGAATGGGTCCAAATTGTAAAGCAAATCAATAAAAAGGTTGTACAAGAAATACAGACCAGAGCCTAGGAGGACACACAGTTTCCCTTCCCGTTTTTCTTTCTTTAAAGTTAAAACAACAACAGAGAAAAAAACACAAATATGAGATGTAATTAAATAAATACTGAGTTGCAGGTAACATCAGTTTCAATTCTCCTTAATCTTACTTTTAGCTACCACCTTTCCTGTGTTGCAAGCTGAAGAGGTGTTGGCTGTTCCAGCACTTGCAACACGTTGGTTGAAACTCATTGCTGTGGAGGGTTCCATAAGTGGGATGCAGAATGGCACAGCTGATATTGCTTCCAAGATGGCAAAAGGAAGCAATGAATGACTTTTTTTCACAGGTTTTATCTCTCTTTTTTAGTGGTAGATGGAGTTAAAGCTTACTCTTTGTTTTGCTTTTCAATGAAGCAATACACAACAGGATGTTACTCTTTTTTTTTCCCCTCAAATCCACTGGAATCTATTTCAAGGTGTTCTGCATTTCAGGCAGTAGTTTTCCTGAAGATACTCCCTAAGGATGTTGCTTTCAGTAATTTTCTTGAAAAAAATCCTGCAGTCAGATGATTAGGAGCCCTGCAGTTCACTTCATTTCTTGCAGCAACTAAGCTGCATCAAATAGAAAATGTTGAAGAAAACACCTCAACATTTGCTAGAAGCATCTAAACTAGAGTTGGGGAAGGTCTGCAGTAGTTTGTTTCTTAGATTTTCAGATGTGATTTTTTTCTGATATAAAATAGACACGTATCTCATTTTACCAAGAAAAACAACTACCTGAATCAGTGTGACCTATTTTACACAGATAAGGCTGAACAAGTTAAATATTTTGGAAAAAAAACCCAACACTGCCCCTACTACTACTGTTAGCAACCTTTCTTTCTTTAATGATGCTCATAACCCAAGTTCAGGATGGAAGAGCTGTACTTGGGGAAAAAAAAAGGCACTTCAAGGTATTGTAGTACCATCTAATGAGCTAATTGCTTTTCTTTTTCAGGCACACAATCACACCAATCTGTGGGTAAAGGCTGATCTAATGCAGATTGTGCTGAACTTTTCTGCCTGAGCCATAAATGTTCTGCCATCAAGATTTTTTTGTTTGTTTGTTTTGGTTGCATTTAAAAAAAAACAACAAAAAACAATTCAAAGTGGGAGAAGAATCAAGCTAGGACCAGAAAAACTCATTTCTAAGTCCTTTAACAGGATTTTCTGGCTAACTCCAGTTAAGAATAACCTTTAAGATTCCTGTTTATTCATATTCACCTTAAAGAAGCTACAAAGTAGAGCACACCAGAAGTCTCCACACAGTTAAATACATAAATACAGACCATGAGACTAAAATTTTGCATTTTTTCTCCTTGTGGGGAGTATTATTTCCCTGCTACTAATCTATTTCTGTCTCTCCCATCTCTTCAGTTACCCCTCTTTAACCTTTTAATCCTCATATGCCTCATCTCAACACCTTTTCTGGTTGTAATGTACAGAAGGGAAAAAATAATTCAATTTTCTTGACTGTTCCTGCTGCCAATACATCCTTTTTTCTTTTACAGATACAATACCTCTTCCTCTTCACACTGTGTGACTGTTCTTCTTACTATATGTCCTGGATTCAGCTGGGATAGAGTTAATAGTTGCTGTCTGGGATTAAATCACAACACTATGATCTTTCTAGCTCATAAAAATCTTAATGAAAATCACCTGTGTTTAGAAAGAAATACACGTCCCATTCTACATATGAAGAATTTTATTATAAGTAATCAAGTAATTCAGTATGAGTTTAGAAAAAGAGAAAAAAGTTACTAATTTTAAGAACTAAACATTCATTTGATTATTGCAATTCCAGCAGATTGCTTCAAGCAATAAATAGTCTTCAGAGGATGCCATTTACCAAGACAGCTGGGAGGACAAAAATAGATGCAACTAACCTACTCACATTGTATGTAAAACAGTTGTAACATGGAGAATGAGGGTAAGGGAGCATATGCCAGTAAATTTTTCCATTTCTATGTACAAAGCAAGTATGTATTTCTCTCAAAATATATTTTATAAAACCCCCCACACCTCTGTAGTGCACTAATCCATTTACACAGTATTATCTACCAAAAACGTTACCTCTGTCTTCAACATGTGTTGTTTTAGAAATGTGTAACATCTGAGCCCGTGTCATTGCAGTGACTCTGAATCCTGATGAAAGGAGATCATACCAACCCTTGGTATATTTGCAGTGTTAAAAGCAAAAATATTTTATATTTCATTTTACTGAACAATTGCTGAGATTTACAAGTCCAGTGATTTTTCCAATTCAGAATTTTTTGAGAAATGAAACCACCCCAAGCAGCCCACGGTGACAGCTCTTTGTTTCAAATTAATCTTTAACAATTAGCTAAAAAGTTTCAAATAAAAAAACCAAAGATACTATACCTGAAGAAGATCACTGAGGTCAAGTAACATGTCTGTGAAGAAGTCAAGGAATATACATGCTTGTTGAATGTGACACTGTTTCTTAGTTTCTTTTGCAACCCAAAATAAAAGGAAAGAAATAAACGCAGGTTTAATAGTAAAACAACCAAATGTGAGTTAGCTACTTGGATGTACCATTGCTGATAACAGCCAGCAGCCAGCCCACAGCTGAACTCTGCCAGAAATTCCTGCCAGCACCCACTGCACAAGTTGCATATGTGGAGTGATGGTCTTGAAGAACAAGCCAACACCTTGAGTGCTGCAATACTCACCACATACTCCAGTCCAAGAAAGACCCAATGATAACAAAAAGCAATAATACCAGCAAGACAGAATACTCCTATTACTTATTGAAGTACTTACTCTTATTATTTATTGAAAAACAAAGCAGCAGGTAAGTGTCCTGTGCCATCTTAGGGGCCCAGGATACCAGAAAAAAAGATGGAAGAGCAAACTAAGAAAATTGCAATAAGTTTCCTGTGTCCTCTTCTATAAGGACCTATCAAAGAGCTACAAAAAGAAAGCCTCTCTTCTCTGCTCTCTTCTCTCACCAAGACAATCCATTACCTTTGAGTTCTTAGTCCATCACATCTTATGCTACTACAAAAATACATAGACTACAACCCATTACAAATACAGTTGGAACTCAGCTAAAAACAAGCCAAAACTACTAAAAATTTCCACATAAATAAGCACACTTATAAGTTGTCATAGCAATAAAGGAAAAAGAAAAAAAAAACCCAAACAAAACACCACCATTAAGCTTAAGGTGCAAAGGTAGCTTCCTCACTCTATCAAAGTAACAAACGCAGTCTCCTATCAGCTACTCAGGTGTGGCTCACACGTTGTAAAAGGGTTCCAGTTTTACCATTAAAAGGAGTGTCCAAGTGAAGTGTGAGAGCAGGCAAGAGAGAAGCAAAGAAAGCATGCAGGTGAGGGTTTATGTCAGTCTGTGTATGTAGAAACCCAGCAGCATTAAGAAACCCAGTACTTTTTATTTTTTTTTAAAAAAGGGCAAAATGTCAGTATAGTTCAGTCCATCATGGTAAGGCAAGTATTAGTGTAAGTTACTCCTAAAGCATGCCAGAGTAATACAGTACACACTTCTTCTGAACATTATCAGCCATAGAATAGAGTCAGATAATGCAATCAGTTTATAAACATTTGTCTCACTAAGAATTTTTGTCCTTGAGCATTTCTATCCTTAGTTTGCATTTAAATTTATAATATATTAATATTATTTGGTGAAAGTTAATTTTAGCATAAGAAAAACCCGGCAAAGATGGATATTTAATTAGCTGAAAACTCAATGTCTGGAAAAAAAAATCCAGAATTCCTTATGCATGCTACTATGCAAGACATTAAAGTAATTTGGAATGTTAACACAATAAGGAAATTGGTAACAAAAACAATTTGTAAAATATAGAGCTCAGAAACTTACACAAAGCATTACTGAATTTGACACAGTTTCTTGGTCGAAGGAGTGAGAAAGGAGAAAATGGAAAAAATTTTAACACTGAAATTGCCAAGGAATCATAATATGAGTCAGCTCAAACAGACAGAGGAAGAAATCACTACACCAGTTTTACAGTTGAGAAACATTATAGGTCTGAAAATATTCCTAGCTCATTACTGACTTAAAGTGTCTTCTTATTCCATGCTCTGAGATACCTTCACCAATGAGATAAGCTAAAATTCTAACTCTTCACTGATAGATTTCATCACAACTTAAAACCAAAACCAAAGAAAACCAACAAAAAGCTATAGGAAGAGCAGCTCATTAGTATCTGAAGCACCAAAGAGAGCAACCAAGTGGTCCCAGAGTCTGCCTGCTGCCTCTGAAGACAGGAGACAAAGAAACCAGTCCAGATGCTAGATCAGCCAGTGTAACTTTCCTCACCTAGGTATTTCACAGTTATAGTAATGATATCTGTATACCAAACAACTCTTCATCCACCTCAAATTGTTAAAAAACACTTGAAGAACTAAACATAATAGCACATTAGAAGTGCTTAGGCTCTATTACTGTAAGGAAAAAAAATATATAAATTTTTCTCCAAGTAAAAAGAAACAGAGTACTGCAGGCATGTGTAACAACACAATATTAGAGTTAAGAATATGGAAAATTCACTTGCAGGGTCCAGACTACACTGCAGATGCTTTAACATACAGTTGCTTTGCTCCTTAGAGCAGTTAGTTCAAATGTCCACTGAAACTGTAAGCAAAGGTTACAGTAAAAATGTGGCATTTCTGGATTTCATTTAAGGTAGCCCCCAGCACTCACTCTCCCTGATCAGATGTGTAGCTGCTACAGCAAAGCAAAAGCAAAGGGGAAATCTAAGTCGTGCAGTAGCAATGAGTTGGCCTTTACTGGGAATATTGTGAGCACAATTATCAGCAGGAAGTAGTTGTAAAAACAGGCAGTTGTTTTCAAACTCCTGTTCAAAGTTGGAACAGTTCAGGAGAACATACAACAGCTGAAAACAACAGATAATACTTAATATGTATTCAAAAATTATACAATCATAAGATAAATGTTTTCTTTGAAGCCGAAAGAAAACAATGATACTTTACATACAGAGACTGCAAGCACATGGAAAAGTTCTAAAGGGATAGAAAGCTACTGATATTGTGGATATACCCATACAAAATAACAGGGCATAAGCCCAACTGGACTTGGTTAAAAAAAAACAAAACAAAAACATGAGCAGATTAATCCACTTCTCCATTTCTGTTTATTTTTTACGATAACTTCACAAAGATGAGATTGACTGCCCATCATTAGAAACTTTAAAATCAAAATCAGATAAGTCCAAAGGCTTTACTTCAAAATATTTAATTCAAGAGAATCCTTTGACCAGCATAATGCAAGAGGTCAGGCCAAGTGGCCAGAGTTCTTCTTTTCTGCCTTTTATAATCTCATAATCTGCGGATAACGTGAGAGCACCATGAATCACAGCAATAATGATCTCATTCTCAGCACCAGAGGAAACAAAAGTTCAGGATTAAATTAATAGTACCGGAAACCTAAAACCCTCAATACCAAAACAAGCATGTGTTTGTCCTGCAGATAGGCCAACATTTCACATATTCCAGCAGTTTTCAAGTACTTACATGCAGCAAAACTTCCTTGGTTTTCAATATTAACATTTAGCAGGAGGCAAACTCACCACTGGCCAAAGTTACATATAGAGACACAGGAATAAATTGTTAAGATGCTTTTTAAATAACAACTATCATTTACAACACAGCTATTCCCCCAGCTTTAAAAAAATAAGTTAAAATTAATAAATCTTTATTTTAGTGTCTGATAGTCTACAATAATCAGGAAACCTTCAAACAGATTATTTCATGCTACAGTATCAAAATGCTTCCACTAGTAGCCTGACATCTGGGAGATAGGGGCACATATGAACAGCAGAGAGAAGACAAAGTGTTTCCTGTAGTTAGTTAGTTTTCATAAGCTATCCTCAGAACTTCTTTTACTTATTTTTACAAGATTACTACAAAATCAGCCATACCACAGAAAGAGGACTAATGCTAAGGAATCATGACTACAAGACACTCATCAGAAATTTGCCATTCATGAGCCATGCTGCACATTAATCAAAGATAAACTTTGCTTCAACTGAAAAAAGGTTAAGCTTTGTTTCTAACAAAACCTAAAAACAGATCCTTTAGATATATAAAAAATATAAACATTAAGTCCCTCTCTGTACTCAACAAGAGCAGTTTAGCCAACTGCAAACAAAAATGCAAAGCTTAATAAGAAGACTGACTGAAAAACAAGGAAAATACTAAATATTATAATATTTTTTTCTCAAGTTCTAAATGAAATATATGCAATTTCAGTGTTATGGTTCTGTATAATCTATATAAAAGATGTGAACTTCCCAGAAGCACTTACAATAAAAAATACATGGAGATAACAGAAAAGAGAGGGTGGACATAGAAATGGAGTAATATCAGGGTAAAAAAAACTAGTGGCATCATTTGGCTGGCCTTGAACCCAGTTTTCACCTTTCAGTTCAACACCCAATTCACAAACTTCCTTTTCCATATTTTCATATGCCAAGTGCTTTCTGATTATGTCTTGCTATTGTATCTCTGCTGCTTTACAAACTTTCACCATTTAAATTAGCAATTAATTAAGGTTGAATGACAGCAGTAATTGTTTAAAGTAAACATTTCTCTTTGAAATGACAGTGAACTAAAATGATTAGAAAATAATAACCAAACCCAATTATTTTGTAGAAAATTCATTTTTGATAACTAATAAAAGCTTTGCTGTGAAGCTGAAATCCTACAGAGCCAGCTTCCAAGTTCCTGAGGTTTGCAGTTTTGGGGCAAATAAGACCACACATCACAGGTTGCACTCAAGTGTACAAAAAAAATCAGCATTTAACAAAACAAACTGGTAAGCAAAAATGCCATTTTCATAAAAAGCCATCTTTATTTATATATGTAGAATAATGCATGAGCAAAAAATTAACTGCATTTTGGTCTGTGGTTTGTTTTTTTTTCCTTCTTTGCAGACAGCTGCACATCTCTACTTCACGAAACTGTATTTTTCTATATTCTCTATTCTAAAATCCCCGATTTGGGGCAAAAAGCGGTGGTGCTGTATTCCTTCCCCAGATAAAGGAGGATGTTTCTCTAGCAATTCCCTTTCAGCACATGCAACACCTCTATCTTCACACTGAAGACAAAGTTCACAGCAGAAATTCAGCAGCGCACAACCACCTGGGCAGGTTATTAAGAAACAAGACAGGCACTGTGGGCTGCATTCAGCCTGCTTCATCTCATGGTGTTAACTGGACAGGTTAGGAGTGGAGCTTTCTGGCTCACCTAAGATCTGAATTAGCCTCTGACACCACTTCTCACTTCTTCTGCCTCCAGCGACTGCAGACAAATTCTAGGGCACGCAGGCTGCTGGCTGGCGCCTCAGCCTGTTAGACGGGATGGATCCAAGCCTGCCAGCTACATTAACCTCCAGACTCCCCAGTGCACATACAGTTCAGTCTTTACTAAATTAATGCTGTAGCTCTTCTTAATAATTGTCTTCAGAGTCAGCCCCACTCAGAGGGATGTTTTCAAAAGCACGCCAGGCTCGCTGAATATGCAGCGATTGATCAGCACTTTTGAAAAGGCAGCCCCTTTGGAGAGTTGTGTCTGTCTTCAAAGGACTCTGGCAAGGCTGTGTCCCCAGTGATACTGACTTCAAGTAAATAAATTCCTTTCTGGGATATAGCAAAGTGTTTACACAGTTGTATGTAAATTTACAAACGTGGAGCAACAACATGGAAAAAAGTGAAATGAAAATAAATAAAAAATGATTTCTTGTCACAAAGTGCATGTATAGTCAACTCTCAATTATTCAACATACCAGATGGATACAATATTAAAAATAATCCATACTAAGATACTGAAAGATAATCTAGTTAGTGTATTTGCTTTGGGAAAAGAAAATTGAGGTATAGAATGAAAAATGTAAGTATTAATTTAAACATTTTGAGAGATACAAGATTAACCATCAACCTGGATAAAGTGACCGTGTATAAGTAACAGTTGGATACAATCAAAAACAGTGGCCAAACAAGAAGGAGAGACCCTGTACCCTGAACAGTAAATTGAACAAGTGTTGGTGAGGGAAAACAAGAGAGGTTGCTAGGAGAAGCAAGGTTTAAGGAAGAACTTAAAAGAACAGTGGGGCTGGCAGACAAGACTGGGAGAGAGGCACCAGGAAAGGAGCAAAGCTCAGGCCGCAAAGGGAAAAGAAACAAAAGTAAATAGTAAACTCACTGAAGAAAACATTCTGTTTGAAAAGAGTTCAAACACAGAAGCAGGTATGAAATTTCATGGCCCAAAAATCTGCACAGAGTGAGCATTTGATAATCAAGTGGGCATTAAAAAAAGCAGCTGGGAAGAAGGACACCAAGAGTAAAAAATTAAGTAGACTTAGAGTTCAGTTGTCTCTCTTTTCCCTGTATACAAAATGTGTAAAGGTTACAACACTTGTACCAAGAGTGAAAGAAACGTTTCACAAAACCCAAGAGACAGAGATTTGGAAGAACTCCTCTGAGATGTCAGTGAGGTATTCAGCACAGCAGCAGCACACACCCAGGGAAACACAGCAGCTGGCTCAGAGAGAGAAGCAGCAGAACCCAGGAGCAGAGAAAAAAATCCCTGCCTCCTCAGAAGAGGCAAAGGAAAACCAGCACTGTCATGAGCTGCCCACTCTGCTTGTCAGAAAACTCCAAACTGAAGAGTTTGGAAAGATACATAAGAAAAAAAAAAATTAAAATTATGTACTAGAGCTGTGGTTTGCTTGGCACTTTACACCAGCATGAATGAACAGAACAATCTCAGTCTGCCCCAAAATGGTTTGATTCTGGCCATCACCACTCTCTTCCTTTGGCTGCTATTTGTGCAGGAACATGGCAAACGAGCCTAGGGCAACATCCAAAATAAGTATTTTTTTTTCTTCTATTTTTACCCCCTATTTTCAGCTGGATTAATTCCCTATTTCACAGGCACAAACACCTGGGCTGATAGAAGGCCAGGGAAGGACTGGGGGAGGAAAAATAAGTATTTTTTTTCCTTCTATTTTTACCCCGTTTTTAACTGGATTAATTCCCTATTTCACAGGCACAAACACCTGGGCTGATAGAAGGCCGGGGATGGACTGGGGGAGGACTGAGCAGGCAAGGGCAAAGCAAGATGACTTTTTTCTGAAGCTGTGCCAGCTCGCAGCAGCTTAAAGCATTCATCAAAACTAAAGCCTGAGACGGTATCTCAGTCACCCATCCCACCTTCTCAAATTTCTCTTGAAAAAGTAACAGTTTGCTGAGTTCCGCCCAGCTTGCTCCAAAACAAAGCCCTACCTTATCTGAAAGAGAAACCTTAAAACAAATAAGGAGCCAAAGCCTGAAGAATAACTGCTTTATAGTAGACCAAAATCTTATAAAACCGATAACGCCTTCCTTGTTTTAAGAACATGCACAGTTCCTGTGTAAAAGTTCATCAGAGCACTGCTCTGGCTTACTCACAGTAAACATCCAGCTATATTTTTTTCTAAAAGTAGCATTACTGTGCTCAATTAAACCAGAACAAAACCAAATTCTGTAGATACAGAGTGTTTTACATTTTCCATGCTGGAAGCCAAGCGTTACAACTTTGCTTTCATGCCCATACTGAGTCTAATGTGCTGGTATTAAGTGCTCCTCAGAGAATTATCTCAGAGACCTCTGCTGGGACCGGAGTGCAGCAGCTGCTGTACCCAACGCTGGGACACAGGAACTCAGATGCTCCTTTCTGCCAGTATCAGTGAAATTGATTTATCCATGCATAGGCATCATCCAGTATCTTAAACTTAAAACAGTCCCAGTCATTTAGCAGAAAGTTTCTTACACTGGGGCCTTAATTTTACAGCTTCAAAAACAAACATCCCTGCCACTGTGAGGCTGCTGAGTCCTTAATAGCCTTTGGTGAGAAGTCCAGGGGTAGGATGTGTTAAGTTTCCCTTTCTCAAAGGGAATCATATCAGCATATGTCATGTAACACAATAACAGAATAAGCCCTTCTGGATCAGATGCCTGTAGGCACATACCTGTAGAAACCTCTTTCATTATTTGAACTGGCCACTTCTTGCCATGCACCAAAGGGAGCCCTTGTACCTAGAAAGCAGGCAGGATAGGAATAGCTTTGCCCCTAATGGTGTGTTCCTGCTGATCAGAAAGGCTCACCTCAGCAGGAGAGCTCTCTGCTTGCCCACCCTCCCTCACACCTACACCATTTTATTCTGGCTCTCTCCTGGGGCACGGCTGAGCAACACTTTGGCAAATCCTACCAAACTGTTTCATTACCAGTCTTGTGGTAAATCTAACCAAGTTTGATTCAAGGCATTGCTGTAATGCATAGTAACTTCCCCTGTCACTTGTCCTTGTTAAAGAACTTAAATACTGCATGGAGCTGAAAACTAGTTTATCAGCAGTGCTTGGAAATCAGTACAACACACTTTAATACTGGCTGAACTCCTCAAAGGAGTCTGGTTTTATTACTAGCAAAGCACGGAGCTAAATTGATGCACTGCATTGATGGGCTGAAAAATCCTCAACTGCTTTCACTTTAGGAAATGACTACACTAAATATACAAAAAAATTTCTACATGTTCACTGTACCAGAAACCTACAGAAGTCATAACAGCATAGAGGTATACACAATTTGGTTTTTATTAAAGCAAATTACATTTTCTAAAAGAGGCTTGCCTTCTGGTTCATAAAAACAGCAGCTTATCCCAACTGATTTATTAATAACACATTTTACCAAATAAAGATGAATGCATCTAGCACAGGCTACACTTTAGAGTGCTGCTGTATGAATATTCAAGGAAGTCTTATTTAGCAGTATAGGAGTAGAAAACTCACATTACCTCCTCGGGCAGTTAGCCAGGTATTTTAGGATATGGTAACAAATACAAGTAACTAAATGAGCACGTCTGAATTTACCAACCTGTGCACAGGACACAATATGCAATCATGTCTTCACTTCTACTTCACAGCAATGCACAACAAAGAGATTACTTTTAGCTACAAACAGTAAAAAAAACTTCAATAGCTCAATAGCTTTACTAGCTTAACAAGTATCAGTTTTAAATACTTTTCAACACTAGACACAGGTGATGCATCATCTTTTGAAATGGATACAATTCTCAACACATTCCCTTTCAAGGACATAATATACTGGATTTTCAATTTAAAACAAATTTATGTCTTGAAAACTTGCCCGTAGAAAAAGATTAAATTTGGTCCTTGAACAAGTGTAAAACAGCAGATTGAGGGAGGAGTTCTCATGGCAGGGAAGAATGATATCTGAGACTTTAAGATGGCTAACTTTTTGGAGAGTTCAATTATTAGAATAAATCCTACAGATCATCTATTGAGTGGGGAAAATACAGTCATGAGCATTTGATACCCTTCCATTTCACCTGTGTGAAAAGGTGGGAAATAAGTGCTTCTCCTTTGGAATCAGTTTTCCCCCAGAAAACAAACACTAGGCTGTGCCTCAGTACACTGGGCTTCTGTTTCCATCTTTGCCTCTGCCCTGCAAGAAACACTTCATCCTTCTACAGATCTTTATAATGAAGACAACAGTTGCCCCTTCCTTGGTAAAATACTCTGGAATCTTTGAATTATCTCACTATAATAACACACATTTTAACTCAGGGTCCCTCCAGATGTTGCCCTAGTCCCTCCAAAAGGTCAGAGAAACAAGCTTTTAAATGTGCTTCTGCTGTAATGTTCCTGTAGTTTACTATATGGTCAATAGCTATTTTTCAGACCATGTCCCTGCCTTTGAAAGACCCCAGCTACATCCTGTCTTAATGCAATGTCCTGATATAATTAGTGGGTTTATGATTTGCAAATCAACACAGAAGTTTGCCCACCTGCCCAAAACAGGCAAAAAGGGCTTAATAGCCAAGTGACACCCTGAGTACCTGACACTGAGAACAGACACCATTTATATTGCAGATAGAGCCACTTCTTTCAAATATGCCAGTCCTAATTTTCACACTTCCATTAACCAAAACACAACGCAAGAAGCTCCTAGAATAACTTAGCATTCCTTTATTCAGTTTAACATTTAATTCAATTTTGCATCAGTTTGCTCTAAAATAACTTCATAAATATACATATCTATTCTCAGTGTTTAAAATGATAAAGCAAGTGTCAACTCCTTGTTTACTGGTTATTCATCTTTATGACAGGATCCTTAAGGAGCAAAAGGAAAACCCTTTATTGAGGAAAGGTGGAGGGGGGGGAAGGAGGGTATTGAAGGGGCCAGAATACACATACTGATACCCCACTGAAAACTCAGGTCTTGGGTAAGCAATCTGTTGTAATTCTGCACTTGTCACAGATACTGCAATTCTGTTGGCACTATTCTCAATATTTACTTCACTTAATTGGGAATTCCCAAAGCATTGCAAGACAATATTGCACAGCATCAGTTTCTGAACACACTGGAGTCACTTTACTTGCAAATGGCATTTATGTTCTTAAAAGTTAACAACCTTCATTAAATGGATTTAATCAAGAAGGAAAATGAGGAATATTTTTCTGAAATGTAATTTTAAACTTTTTTCCCTGTATTATCTTCTTCTGAATGCTGTAGCAATGGCAAGCAGTTATCTTGTGTCTCTCTTACAGCAGAGACTGCTCTTTCATTATCAGTTTTAAGAGACTGTAAACTTATCTCAGCTGCTGGAATCCTCCATGGGAGAAAAAAAAATAAATCAGTAATGATGTACATATCATCTGCCTCTGGGAAAGTCAAAACTGCCAGTGATATGCTAGGAAAGATCTGCTTAGACTCCTTTCACACAGTCTTGCAGCAGTTTTATTGTAACCAAGCAGCATAATTTCAAATACCATTTTATGGTGTGCTGACTGCAAGATCCTAAAATACATCTCTGCTCTGAACAACAACAGAGATTTCTATTGTGGGTCTCATGTTTACAGCTGCTCCCTGATTGTCTCGTATTTGCTAAGCTTTCAAAAAATTATAAATTTTTTTACCCCACCAATGAGACTTACAAATTCAGCCTAGGATTTTGATAAGAAGTTCAGTACAGCACCAGAGTTAGTAAGCTTGCTGAACTTGCTATTCTTCACAATTTTAGCTAAAAGTTCCATGTGGTTTAGCCAATATACTTGGAAAAATGTATTTCAGGGTCTTAGAAAAATCAGTAATTTGCAGAACAGGCCTCTTAGATTGTGGGAGTCATCATATGACTGTATGAGGCATAGACGCACATGGGACACAAACATATCCGCATCGTATTACTGCTTGGATGAGCATTTTGCTTCCTTTCTGTTCCCCAGTTTCACCAGCCAGAAGATGGGGATTGAAATATTTACCTTCTCAATAAAACACTATAATTCTACACTCCCATCACTGGGACCCTCAGTGATGAAGCAGCAAAAGGGAGGTACAGTCCTGCTGCTAGAACTGTTTGCGTGTTAAGGCATTATACTATATAATAAATACATCAGGAAAAAAAAAAAAAGAAACACATAGAAATAACCTGAAAGAAGCTAAACCAGGTATACTCCCTCTCAAAGCCTGGCCATTCACCTACAAAACCCTCCATGTGTTTGCTCTTCTCCTGGCCCTGTAATTCTTGAGTTTCAGATTGCACAGCAACAAGAGCTTCAAAAGGAACACAGGCCAGGTTCAGCCCTGACTGCCCTCTTGGCTTTTAACTCTCCTTACAGAAGTGAATCTGGGTTTTCTGCAAGTCAAGAAGAGGGACCAGCACTAAAAATAATAAAATAATCAATGAGCACCTGTCATTGGGTCATTCATTGGAAGATGGATCACTCTGGACTCTGAGCAAAGAGAAATTACCTGTACAGACCATTATCTAAGCACTTAAACTGCTAAGTCAAAACACAATTCAGCTGCACCTTTGGCCAAAATGTCACCTACCCATCAGTTTTACGTGGCACCTGAACCAACACAGGCTTGGGGGAAACTGGCACAGAGGTGAATGATGCTTACTG
The DNA here is from genome assembly GCF_003957555.1 of Calypte anna. Lineage (NCBI taxonomy): Eukaryota > Metazoa > Chordata > Aves > Apodiformes > Trochilidae > Calypte > Calypte anna. The sequence goes on from NC_044251.1 coordinate 36,029,909, forward strand.
TGACTTAAGCAAAGCTGAAGGAATGGTCTGCCCTGGTGTTCTCAAAGCCAAAGTGTTGAAACATCATGGTTCAGCTGGCTTGCCTAGAAGGTAAGCACAAATTGGCTGGACTGCCAAGTTTGAAGGGCAGTGATTAATAGCACAAAGTGCAAGTAGCAGACAGGTACTACAGGGATCCCTCAGGGGCAATGCTGTCTCAATTAGCAGAGAGACAGGAAGGCAGAAGGCACCCTAGGCAGGTATGCAGATGATACCAAGCTGGGGGAGCAGTCAATACATCAGAAGGTGGGGCTGCCATTCAGAGGGATCTTATCAAGTTGGAAAACTGGGCTGACAGGAGCTGCATGTGTCTCTGAACTTCTTGAAGAGTCTCACGCCTGAGACAGAATAACTCCTTGTTATAGTGCCAAGGTGGGACTATATAATTTATATAGGTATAGGATGGGACTGATGAGCTAAGGAACAGTTTGCACAAAGGAGCTGGAGATCTCCAAGGATGAGCTGAGCAGCAGTCAGCAGCATGCTCTTGCATCAAGAAAGGCTGAACACATTCAGAGCTGCATGGGCAAAGGTGCAGCCCTATTCAATACCTAGGAGACTATACATGGTGAGCTATGTTCAGGTCTAGGTTCTGAAATACAACTTCAAATAATCTGGAGCGACTGCAGTGGAGGGCCTCTGAGAGGCTGCAACATGTAATTTATGAAGAAAAGATGAAAGCTTGGAGCTCATTCAGCTTTAGGGAATATCTAATGCTGTCTTAACCATTTAATGAGTGGGTATAGACAATATGAAGCCAACTTCTCTCCAGACACACAGACAGAACAAAAGCCATCAGACACAAGTTGCAGCAAGAGAAAATCTGACTAGGTATTAGGAAAACAAAAAATCTTTGCCATGAAGGTAATAAAATCCAGAGAGATTGACTGTTCATTGCTAGAGACAACCAACACTCAGCCAGAGCAGGATAACAGCTATCTACTGAGGACATGAGAGGAGAACTGTAAAGCTGGTTTCCAGAGGCTGCTTCCAATCTAAATTATTCTACGATCCTACATGGGACACAGGCCTTCTGGGTTGTCTCCTTCATATTTCATCACCTTCAGATACATTTCCTGTTTAAATATTTCTCTGTGTGTATCACACCTCCTGACTGTTGGAGAGCTGGTGGAAATGCTCTGTATTCTCCTTCCTCTCATCCTAGAACCTGTCAGTAGGAAGGACCATTATGATGAAACACTTCTCTCAAGCTACTGTTTTTTGCAGCTTCTTTTTTGATGCTGTTCTCATGTTTTGGATACTATCTCTCAGCCAATATTTTTGGCTCCTGATGGTGCTTCCAACCTCTCCAGTTGCAACAGGAGGACAGTGACCAGTTTACAGCTCTGCTTGGAGGGCTGCCAACATTATCAGCAAAACCCCAAAACTGGAGCACTCTCTTGTTTCATCATTGAGTTACTATGAGAAACAGCTAAGACACTGAAGCCACTAGTTGAAAAACTGAGGAATGAGTACAGCAGCAACCAATACTTGAGTTGGTTTCCTCTGCCATAGTCAGAGCTTAGAATCTAGGTAGAAGATAACGAATACAAAAATATTTTTCAACTGAAAAATCTATGATCTGAATATGTGCTGGAAATAATTACTGGCAGTGAACTGAGTCCTCCAGATGTGACAAGAATGCAGTGATTTGGGAGTCCCTTAGAGACAGCACCACAGATGCTGTCCATCTGTTGCATTTTCTAAACAGACTGATTCTTTAAGTACCAGAAATTTTCACATAGAAAAGTCAACCTAGATTCTGCAGAAGTTAACAGTAATCATGTGGGAAAACCAAACTTTCAACTCCAGATACGTACAGAATAGAGCATTCTCTGATTTCAGGTACCAGAGACACAGCAGCTGAAACCTCCAGATGTTTCTTTAGAAGACTTCTTCAGTAATGACTTACAATTATTTCAGGTTTCTTTCCTCATTTCCCTGGAAATCAAGGATGGCCCACTGGTAATTTCAATGGCAAATGTATAAAGGAATATTCTCAATTCAGGCAGCCCTGCTCTTTTGCCCAACAGGAAAAGTCACAGAAAAGCATTTCACAATTAGGAGCTAAGTAGGCAGAACTTTATTACTCTGAAGTGACAGCTTCATTAGGAAGGAAGAAAAAAAAATATTTTTCATGCAAGTTAGCTTGCAGAAAATCTCTGCAATGCAAGAAACACAGTGGTGCTTTCTCAGAAAATACTAGGTTTAGGTAACCTCTCAAGTTTTCTGCAGTCTTACTTGACACACCAGCTCTTTGTCTGTCCTAGGATTTTGCTGCCCGTTACAGTACCTGAAATAACAACTCAGTTTCCCCTTGCAAAACAGAAGGCCAAAACGCTCTCTACACACACAATAAAAAGTTGAAAGCATCAATTATAGAAAGAAAAATATTGTAAAACAGATAAAGTGAGAAATTCTCCTCACACTAAGAAGCAATGTTTGGAGATCTGGCTTTTTATGTAATAAAGACTTTAACACTTCAGTTAGTACATGTCACGTTGCTGGATGTGCATTTTTAATGCACAGGTTTCTCTTCATACTAAAAGGATTATTGCTTAAGTTAGACATTTTTTGGTCCACATTAAAAGGATATTTTTCAATCTATATACTTCATCTCTTTCAAAATGAGTAGTTCATATATGGCAACATAAAATACACTGTTCACCATCCCTCCCTGCTTACCAATACAAAAGATATCTGAAGAGCACCCTGATTGCTGCTCCCTGTCGAGGCATAAGCTAAGACTTTATTTTTGGCAGACAAGCTGCTCTTTCAATGAACAAACACTTACATATCTCCATTTAAAAATACTGATTAGCAGATCTCACAGCACTTTACCAACACATACAGTCAAAACATCACTGAGTCTACTGCATTGCTCCCAGACTGGAAGGATGTTGGAAACTTAAATGATTCATTTACAACTGATCTAAAGATGAGAGTTCTGCAATTTATGTTTTATTGTCAAGTGTTTAAAGGATATAATCTAAATAAAATACACAATAAACAAGCATCAAAGCACACATTATCTTATTTCCAATTAGCAAGTCAAAATAAAGAAGGCAAGGGAAACATTTGGCTTCAAAAGGAAAGCTCTGGAAGGAATCAAGGTTTTGGTTGTTTTGGGTACATCTAAGGCTCCTATTTTTCCAAACAGTTGAAACTGGTTAAGATGGAAAGATTATTCTCTCTCTCAAACAGGGAAGAATAGCAGATATACCACCATGTGATCAAGTATTGCATCATTAGTACTTAAAACAACAGTGAGCCAGTCCAGCAGTTAAACCTAAAAGACATTTTCTCTTGCCTTCAAGGAAGGACACAGGTCTGCCATAAAGGTAGGCTAACAGTGAAAAGGTTAGAAGAGGCTCAGCTCATTGTTTTACTTGGCATGAGATCACAAAATGCTAACACTCTTTCATGGAGAAGCATTTCCAAGTTTGAGTACAAAGACTGTCACACAAACAGAATCCTAGTGACAAACATCTCAAAAATAAGACAGCTCTTGAGAAGTACTTTTACTAATTTTAAAAATGCTTAGACTTTATTAGGATGTAAGAAATCATTAACAAGAGCACTTCTGACATATGAGGACAGGACAAGTACAAGAATTAATCTCATTTTTCCACATCTCGTTTCTCTGATATACCTTCACTTTGTTCTTATAACATCAAAAAACCACAAGCTAAAAAAACGAGCTGCATAAGACTTAAGAATACAATGAAAGTGGACACAGTATTAGAAGACCTTGAGCAAAAATAATATTTGCAGACAGCAAGCACAGAAGTGCTCATAGGTCTCAATGCACTGGTTTTTATTCATCCTATTTTGCATTACTGATCTTAATTAAAGTATTTAATAATATTAATTTGTCTTCTAAGACATCATTCTTACTGCATTAAAATGCAAATACTCAATCTTCAAAATTATTTAAATGAAGGAGAGCATTTAATTTTCTAATTGACTTCTAAAGTATTAAAATGCAGAAAACATTAGTGATGGCTGCAACCAGGAATATTTTTCAGTGACCAGATCAAAACCATCAACCATAATTGATCATGTTTGCTACCAGGATTTATTTAAACAAACCATCAGATAACACTTTTTTGTTTTCTTTTTTCTTTTCTTAAGGGGGATGGGCACGCATGGGAGGAAGGGGAAGCGTGTCCTCCACACCCCACATCACATCCACCATATCCTCTGACAAAAGCAAGTATGTGCTCCACAATGACCAGCTGCACCCCACTGTTTTTTTATTTAGCCAGTGTTTGCAACATATGAGCTCCATAAGGTCAAAACACCACCCAGTCCTAACGCTGGTCTTGCTGACATAAGCACCAAAAATCAGATGCAGAGATAACACTTTGGAATTAAGCAGAGAGCCAACCTAATCATTTCCTCTTTGAAACAAGCTTTAAGAAGATTGTTAAATATTTATTTTCACAAGTATGCAAGGATCACTCAAGGTCAAAGACATCAGAGGTGTGATCCCCTTTCTTATCACCCCTCCTTTGTACTTATTTCACTGGAAGGAGGCCTCTCTGCCATCACATTTCCCTCCCCTCATCCATCACCCAGAACTTGTCTTGCCTTCACTCCACTCATTAGTTCCCATGTCTCTGTCACCATGTTTCAAAGCCTCATCCCCTCTCAGTGCTGCTGGTAAGGGCTGCCCCTTTTTATTTTTATCCTGGTATTCCTGGTGCCTTCAGAGCTCTCCTGTTGCTCGCTTCTGTTTCTTTCCTTCTTTTACCTTTACCATGAGAATGTCTCATTAGTTCAGGAACCCCAAATTGGAACCTAATTACTAGGAGGACAGACTATGCAATGAATTTTAGTAATTATTATTTTTCTGCAGGCAGTTATAGACCACTATTACACACATTAACAAGCTGGCTCAGATGTGTCTGCTGTTAAGTATTTCTGTGTTACACAAGGCCCAACCTGGTGACAGAGCACAGGACTGCCAAACAACTGATGTTTCTTCTACCTGCCCATAATAAAATTGAAGCCTATAATGTTCAGTGGACCTAGTCCATAAGCCTACAGAATAAAGCCTGTTCCTTCCATTCAAAGAGGGACCATGACCACTGGTTTTGTCCCAATATAGAAAAGCACAATGGGCAATGGCAAAGGATCTTCAAAATTAAACCAATCTACGTGCAATTGCTTTATTGAGAGCAAACCCCATGGTTTTCAGCCACCATACCCATCCATGTGCTTTGAAAAAGAGTTGCCTAGAGAGACTTGAAACACCCTTTTCTAAGCAATGATGTATTTCTGCAGCTACATTTCACAAGAAGTCTATTTTGACTTTTACTGCTCAAAATTTCCCTTAAATGAGGAAAACAAATAACAAAGCTACCAAACCCAGCCAAAATCTGTAATCTTGATAGGCCATCTTGTGACCCTGTCCCCTCTGTCTCTACAGATACTTTGTTTAATGCTGCTTTATGGAAAAACTGACAATTTGAGTCACCTGCTGGGTACCAGCATGCTGAGGGGAAAAAAGTTGGTCACTCCTCCACACAAAAGCTGGTGAGAATTTCCACAGTGAATTCCATGGGAAAGGATCAGGTCTCCCCTTGCCAGCAGCAGAGGTCAAATACTATTTTATCCCGAGTTGGTAACAGAAAAGCAGATTTTCTGAGTGTGCAGTTCTTAAACAAAACATTAAGTCTGAACACACACACACAAAATTACAGTTCTCCTGCTTCTTTTGGATGATATATTTAGAAATCCTATTAGCTGGAGAGATCAGCATTCTTATCTGAATTTCCAGGATGCTGTAATGTGCAAAATTAGAGCAGCTCTCTTAAGTGGGTCAATTATCACTACTGCACTTACAGCAGCTTTTCCCCTCCGTCCCTGCAGCATCCATAATGGGCACTCAGCACAAGGATTTAAACAGTAAGATGTTGAGTTGACACAAGCCACAATGTAAAGTTCCCTTCCCCTTTTATATTTCCAGTATCTTAAAGGAACAAAGAAAATCACCCAAGTACAGTATCTCCACAGGAAAATTACAGTCTCCCTGTGGAAAGCTTCCACGATTTTCAGTGACAGGGCACCCTGCAGGATAATGCCAGTCAGCAATCACACACTCTTTTTATGCCACATCTGAGTCATGCACAAGTGGGGTTTGTGGCTTTCCCTCCACAGGTGACAAGAAGAGAAAACCTGAGTGCTACGACCCATCTCCCTAGCCCTGTCCCTCAGGTGCAGGGCCATACAAACCAGTTTAAAAAGCTTCAGGTTATTTCTGTCTCAAGAGGGAACTCTCTATAAAAGACACTGCAAATCACCAGATATGAGTGAAACAATGCAAGTGTTCAGCATCACTTCAGAGACTACAAAGACATCCAGAGAGGACTGACAGATACAACACAGGACTTTGGGAGGCACAGGATCTTCTGTAATGCATCTGGAGGCCAGGAGCAGCCCTTGCAGTAAGGGGATGCAGCATGGCAGAGATCTGAGCCACACAACAGAGCACACAATGTCAACAAGCACGAGGAGGGGAAAATTTTATTTTCCCACCAACAGGAAACACAAAACACCTAATTTTCTCTGCAGCATACATAGTTCCTTTATAGACATCGCTTTTTACAGACAAAAAAAAAAAAAAAAAAAAAAAGTGTGAGGCAGAACTACAAATGAAAAATTGTATGATTCTCCTTCACTCCCTGGAAAAGAAGTCTGGATATTCTGGCTCCAGGTCATTGGCCCTGCTGTTGAAATTCAGTAGTCCCAACCCAGGCTGGAGGAAGAGTGACAGAGAGAAATTAAGGTGAAGAAATCAAATTTCTATTGCTGCCCCTGGCTGCCCTCTTCCCTATGTCTCCATCATTTTCTCCTGTGGTACCAAGTAGGAATGACCAGACAAGCCAAGCATTACCAAACACTGGAACTATTTGGAAATAGTTGCTAATAACATGGGACAACATTAGCCACACCCTATCTATTTATGGGGGAAACTTTTCATTAGTGGATTGAAACTCTCCCACCTAAAATCTATCCACTCTAAAGCTTACCAGTTTTAAAACTTCATTTTGAAATGAAGTGGATAAGGCTTTTCCAAGATTCCAAGCCTCATCAGGAAGCACTTCTTTACCAAGAGTGTGGTCTGACACTGGAACAGGCTTCCAAGAGAGGTGGTTGATGGCTCAAGGCTGTCAGTGTTCAAGAGGCATTTGGACAAGGCCTTTAACAACATGCTTTAATTTCTGGTCAGCCCTGAAGAAGTCAGGTAGTTGGACTAGATCATCATTGTAGGTCCCTTTCAAATGAAAATATTCTCTTCAACTTTTTATGAAGTTAACATCTTGGTGCCCTTTACCACACACACAAAAATCTAGTGACATGAAACAAAGTAATTTGCTTCTGTAAATATTTTATGTATTTTAGCTGCGTAATTTAAAATCCATTTTTAATCTCATATCTCCTTGTCACACTCAAGACCTGAACAAAACACATTTTGAATGCTACTGTATTTAATCAAAAGTAAAAGGTCAGTTACTAAAAAGAAAGTCCTTAATCAAAGAGAAATAGAAATTGGTTTTATAAACTTCCCTAATTACAGCTCTAAAATTTTGTTGATTAAAGTCTAACTTTAAATTTTTAATTGGGAACATTAGGGCCTGCTGGCTCCAGGAAGTTTTAGTAGAGGTCAAAAGATTGCTAGAGATCTAATTTTTCATTTCTATTAAAAAAGGAAGTCTTGCCCTTTTCCTTGCAGTGATAGACCTTGAAGTGTTAGTATGGAAACAAAGAATGTACCCATCAAAGACTTTCATGGCAAGATTACACAAAGCTTCCCAAGACAGTATGGAAGCTGACAGAGCCTGCTAATGCTTAAGAGGAAATCAGCTGAATTTCTCTTGCAAGGACCAACAAGGCAAAAAGGCTGAGTAGCTGCTGCCTAATCTAGGATTAGAGATACCAACTCCTTAGTCCACCTGGGTAACTTTGAATGTGTCACAGTGCCTTGGTTCTGCACCTGGAAATGAAGATAAATACTCTCACCTTCACTTACTGTGACATGAAAATAAACACATTAAACCAGGAGGCATTCATATAGCTTGGCATTAAAGTCCAAATAGGACAAATAGGAAATAAGACAAATAGAAAAAAACCAGACAAATAGGAAATAAAGTACTGCCCCTTTCAGCAAGATGTCCTTTTTTTTTTTCCCAAATCCTTCATGCTGCTGGGATCCTGCAGTGGCTTTGTGATCTTCCCTCAAACAAAAGGGAGGTCCATAGGGCAGAGGAAGCCGGGGAGGAAAAACAGTTTACACTTTCCCACCCACTGCTAGTTTACACATAGAAGACACCAAACTTTCTCCTGTCAGCCTTTCACTCCCAGCACTCAAATTTAAGAGATTATTTCTCATAGGCATTTAGCAGAAAAGTTTTTTTGAAGAGAGGCCTCACTTGGCTGACCCCAGAAGGACCACACCTCTTTCCTCCAACTACACACAAAGCTATTGAAAATCATCTGAATAACATGGGCAACCTCCATCTCAGGAAGGTGGCCCAGCCCTGGGTGGTGGGGAGGGCTCCGTGAGCCCCCTGGCATTGAGACTGCTCAGCTTTACTAGAGGGGGGAAACCTGCCTTGAATTTACCTCCAGAGGCAAACAGAAGGATATTTACACAAGATAGCTGGTGAAGGAACTTTGTGAGGACTCTATTCACGTGGAGAAGGTTTTATTTACTAAGCTCTAACAAGACAGGATTTGGTTTACTATTAAAGGTGCATTTTCCAGAGGGCTTCAAAGGAAAAGAATAAAGAGATAAAAAAAAGAAAATTGCATGTGTAGGGGATAAAAGACATTTACCATGTAAAATCATGCTGTAAAAAAACCTCCTGGTGGTAGCACTAGGAAATATTACTAACAAAATAGTGGCAAGTTGTACAGCTTTTTTAGCAGCTGTGTACAGTAAAAAGGATTAGAAACAGAATGCAATGTTCCTTGATTAAAACAAACTGATATCCCACCTGGAAAATCCTGGCCAGGCTCTCATTGTTCCTGAGTGACCCTAGGGCAGCCAAAGGTTACAGCCCAGCCCTTAAGTCACTCAAACACCCTGCCTGCCTCTTCCCAATTTCTCTCTCTTGGGAACAGCAGGACCAGCTAAAGAGCCCTTTGTTTCCATTCAGATATATGCAGGGGTGGAAAAGCTGTTCAAAACATTAAAGAAAAACAACTGAGGACTGTTACTATTCCAAGAAATAAATTAAGGGCCAGAGTCTGAAATGCCCAGACTGCTGGCACTGCCAGCTGAAGTCAGATGTCACGGGAAACGTTCAGCACCGTGCAGCCCCTAGGATGGGAACAAATGGTTCCAATAAGCCTGAGGAATCAAAAATTACTGTCTTCTTCAAATGCATTTTTATTGCATTATACCTTTACTTCTGACATGGATAATATAGATGCACTTTATTAAGAGAGTAATAAATTAAAGTTTTATAGGTAGCTCATCAAAGGGATGAAGCACCCCCCATATTCAGCTAATGGCTTGTAAGCCATCTTCCCTTTAGAACATTAATGCTGACAAGTTATATAAGCAAAGCAAATGAAAAGCTATGTCAAAGTTGCTGCACTGTGGGGTTTTGTGTCAAATAAGCTAATAAAAACCATAAATTGAGGTAAAATCAATTCAGATTTCAAATACTCTATTAAACTATTAAACTCTCCGAAGAACTACAAATAAAAGCTATACCTTAAATAAAATTTATGCTGTCTTTAAGCTTCAGAACTATTTTTTTATTTTAAAAAATGTGGTAATGGAATATTTTGCATTTTTGCATTAGTTTTTATTAATGAAATTAATTGAACACATAAGAACCAAGGAGAACTTTATATTTTCCTCTTCAGACTGAGGTTTTTTCAGGCATGATTGAGACTGCACCAGCAGACTTGGCTGCATTTTGCCTCACATTTTCACAGAGGCTGGCTGGCGACATGTACATTATGAAAAAAGAAGAATAAGCAGATATTCGTGTTAGATAAATACATTCCAGTCCCTCAAACTGCACTCAATGCAGACACAACTAAATTATGTTTTCCCCTCTCCAAATGCTTCCCACTCCTTTGGTTCTGCCACTGGACAGAACATAACATTTTCTGCCACTTCTGCCTCTGACTGCATCCCACTGAACCTCCCCAGGCACAAACATACTTTGTACCCTCTACCTTAATATTTTAAAAGAAATATGCTGTATCTTATATTACAGTAACTAATCTGTTCCCAGTTAATCTCTCTTCCCTCTGTGACTCACAAGTCACTCCACTAAATCACCTGGGCCACCCAAAACCAAGGTGCTGTCTCTGAGCTCTGACAATGCCATTGCCCATCACTATTTCTTCCATACACTTCTTTCCTCTAAAATCCATTGACCAATATTCAATCTTTAATCTTCTTTCTAAATTTCTCCCAAATGTCTCCATAAGAATTCTAGAACCAACACACTGATAACGAACACTTTAAACTCAGTAAATCTTGTATAACACTTAGCAGTGTTACACAATCTTGAAGTGTTACAGATACTGTATGTCTTTTTTACAGCACCTCTTCCTTGCTTGCCATCATCTGGTGCCTTCTCCAGAAGACCAAAACCAAATGAAAAGCTTCTAACGCTGAACATGTATCTGCACTCCTGCTACAGCATCTTGTCACACAGCCATCCTCTACACTAGCTCTTAGTCTCTCCAAAACAAAGGCGCTGGGAATATGCCTGCCTTCTGTAGCACCATTTCTATATTGCCAGAACTAGGCTGGAAGCAAATATAACATGCTGATAATTACCATCATAATTAATCTATGGAGGTTTGAATCTATTTTCATTTCAAAGGTCAGCAGTATGCACCTGTGTCTCTCAGGTTTTCAAATTGCTAATGAAAGTATAAGGTATCAAAAAAGGAACTTAGATTTCAATGTTCCAAATCCATAATTTATTTGGAGTTTGATTTTTCAAACTACAATGGATTTAAACACTGAATACCAAACTACAAATTCAAACAGCAGAACACAGGCAGAAGCTCAACTCTGCCAAAACAACACTGTTGAATTTTTAATATGCACCACAAAATTAAGCTTATCTAATGGATTTAAAAAAAAAATCATTGCTAACGAAATTGAGCCATACAGTCACACACTACAACTTCTTGATCCAGAGCTGACACAGTACCTGTGCAAATGAAGATGGAGTACTTTGTGGTATTGACAAAGAAAGACAGAACCCATCTTTTCAGTCTTACTCAAAGCCTGGCCTTAGTATTTTATGTGAAGTACCACACAACTAATTACCTCCATTTAACAAAAAAAGGCTGGGAATTAATTTCTGTATTTATTATATGTCAACCAGAGCAGTTCATCTTGCATGTCAAACAAGCAAAGGAATTTTTGTTTGCTAGAAAAGTCAGCTACACTTGCTGCATAGATGGCTGCTACATTACAATGTTCCTACTTGCCTATTACAGCTTACACTGCTTCCAATGCTTTTTTATCACTACTAGTGAGGAAAAATGGATTTTCATATTATGGCTATGCTATCATCCAGAGGTATCAAATAATGACTGTAAATAAATTACATAATTTATTTTATGGGCATAAAAATTATTGGTAATTCTTTCAAATCAACACTGTCTTTACGGTAATGATAGAGTAATACTCTTCAAAATTCACATGGAGACTTTAAAAAAAACAGTGCAACAGACAAGCCTTCCTTTTAATTCCATTATTCCTGCAAAACCACATTTTTTTAAAACAACAAAATGCAATGACCACAACACTAATTTTAGAATACTGAATGCAGTTTCTGAAACTAAAAATAATAATCTTAAAAGGAAAGCTAAGCTGTTCAAATGCTAAAATACAGAATGGAAACAGCAATCTAGAAAAAGCAGCAAATCAAATAGAATACTGATGATATGCACATACTGCTTTAAAGTCAAAAAGAGCTAAAAATAACACTGAAGAAATTGTTTGACACTACAACTCCAAATTTCAGCAGCTGAAATACACATTAAATAAGTAAAAAATATCAACTATTAAATTTGGATGGTCATCAGTATTTAAAGCTTACATGTAGTTCTACAAGGCAAAAATAGGGATGGTCTAGAGGCAGGGAGTGCTTACTTGCAACTCCAGTCTGTGCCCAGTCCCACCTCCAGCCAGTGATTTCCTGTATGACTTGGAGCAAATTTCAGAATTTATCAAATATCTTTTCCCCAAAACCCACCAGCATCAAAAGAAGAAAATCCAAATAACTTATGGAAAAACCCACTGAAACCCTAGCCTGTTCTTCAATGCTGACACTACAGGAGGCTTGGTTGATTTTCATTGGTTCAAAAACAAAAAACAAAACAATGGCTAAAAAAACCACACCTAGCAAAGCACTGGAAAATCACCATCTTATGCTGGAAGAAAACACTGAGAAAGAAGAAATTTTGAGTTATTGATGGGAGGCAGAGTGACATTCATAGCTTCTTGTAAATAGGAAGTATGAAAGAAAGAAAATTTAGAAAGGGAAAAAACTACTTGAACCATAGGGAAAACTCCCATTAATTCCATTATGTAAAACCACCAGTGACAAGGCTATCCTAAACACTTACCTTTGCAAATTCTGAATCAACATCTAACCACGATAGTTGGACTTGCTAAAAGTATGTCTTATTTATTTATTTAAAATGTGAAAGGATACGAGGAGTTCCTTCTGTCCTACACACCAGGTAGAGACATGCAGCAATGACATGGGTCATCTTTCTTCCCCGGGTTAGGCGCTTGCTCACAGCCATCTTGAAAAAATTAAAGGCAGTATCCAGGCAATGTTGATTGAGTTGAAGCTGATTTCCCAAGTGGTGAATCTGACGTTTCCCTAGAAAAATTAAGAAGGAAAAAAAAATTCTTAACAATGTGCTTTTGGGTTGGGGATTTTTTTGTGGGTTCTTTAAAAGACAAAATCGAGGGGGGAGGTTTCATATCCCTGTGAAATGCAATAACCTCTCAAGTTTCAGGAACTGTATATCATCCTCAGCTTCTCAGGATAAAAAAAAAGTGCCTCGTTTTTGGCATTTGCAAAAATATTGAAATATATGCAATCAATGAGCCCGAAAATGAAAACAAAGCTGCAAACGTCAGCCCCAGAGAGGATCTAAAGCATAGCCAAGGCTTCTTAGCAAAAAATAAAAATATTATGCCCCCCTTGCTTCAAGTTTCATGTCACAATTAGCACTTGGTTAGCTGTAGTGATGAACATCTGAAAACCAGAGGTCCTGGCATGTTGAAATGGACACACAAAAAGAGGAGACATTTTCCTGCAACTCTCCAAGAAGTAAAAAGTCTGCAGTTCCTCTGACCACAGCCAAAGCCCACAAGGAAAGGAGCTCTGCTCCGAGTTTGTCCATGATCACCACAGATGGGAGGCACTTCCTTCCTCTGAACACTTTCACACCAGAGCCTTCACTTAAGACTTGGCTGCTAGACTGACAAGATTCGTTTGTGGCTGCATGAAAACAAATGTGCCTTCACTCCTAAATAATAATTTTAAAAAAAAGTGTACTTTGGGTGATTCATGGCAGGAAGTGGTACAGCTGCTGAGACAGATGCGGGAAGCAAGGTCTGGTCCACCCTCACAGCTCCAGCTGCGGAAGAGCACGCTGAAAATACAGCTTAAGAAAAAGATGGGGGAAGTCATAAGGAAAACAGAGCACCAGAGTTCCTCAGCATACAGGGTCAGATGGCACATCAAAAAAGATCCTTTAATTCAATGTGCCGGACAGAGGTTCCCAGTTGTGTATTTACAGGAAACACTGGCCTCTTCCTTTCAGAGATGTCAAGAGTGTCTGTGCTGAAGGTGGTGAGGCACCTGGCATCTGCCTCAGCCACCACTGGTCACAGACAGTGAGGATGACCACAAAATGTTTACTAGACCACAAGTACCTGTACAGACTGCATGCCTTACAGAAATTGCTGCACTAATAACATGATAAAAACTCTTAATGTCTGAACAACCCTCTGCCAAAGGTGCTGCTTCAATTCAGCTGTAATAAAAAGTGACTCCAGACACACAGCCAGGGTCAACAAGGCTCCTGCCAAATAGAAGCTGCCAAAAAGCAGCAGCTTCTCCTTCCTGCACATGTGGCAGTTTTACTGTGCACTCACCAATGACACCTCCTTTAAGGCACATTGGTCAGCCAGGTGTGAGACATATGGGTAAAGTGATGACGGAGGAAGGAAATGTCACCTCCCACAGGAGGTGTGGGTACAGTAAGCTACTCAAACATAATCCAAAGCCCAGTAAGTGAATAGTTTTTCCACTGCCATCAGCAAGCCCTGGACTTGCACACTCAGCAGCCTCCAATACTACATCTTCCCAAAACTAAGACACTTAACTAGCACTCATCTTCCCCTTAACTTTATTTCATACTTCACAACCTGTATGGTGAAGCAGGATCAAGACTTTTATGTCCCTAAGAAACAAGCAGTTTGTACTCATCTGTGGGGGAAAAAAATGCACTGATGACTCTTGAGTATGAAAATTCATTTTTGCAGTGGCAAAAAAGCAGCTTCCCTGATTGCTTCCCTTCCTGAGCAAGTTCACTGTGGAGCCATCATTTTGCCATGCATGGCTTCTGAGATGAAGACAAAGAACTTTCATCTGATCTTAGGTACTACATGCAGATGAACAACAATTAACAAACAAACCAAAAACAAAACTAAAAAAACCAAACAAAAAGCAAACAACAAACACAAAAAAAACCCCAGACATGACCATGCCTCTATACCTCTCCCTTAGCTACAGGGAGATCCACGCTACAATCACTGCACCAGCAAGTGGGCAGCACCGGATATAAGTGAGGACACTGAATTGGACCATCTTAAAGTCAAAAAAAGAAACAATAAAGAAACAAGGAAACTATTTCAGCAGTTATTGTTAGTAGTTTAGTAGTGTTGCCTGAATTTTCCATGTAAGTAAAGCTTTGTGAGAACAGAGAGGACAGAGTTGCTCCTTTGCCATGGAAGAGCCACGTCCACTCCTGAATGCATCTTGGGAAAGTATGTAGAGCACACCTGGCTCCACAAGGACCAGGATGGTTTACCATCAACCAAGATGAGATACTGAAGAAGCTTTCCATGCCACCAGCATGGCAATAGCTGATGTGGCCCTGGGCACACACCAGAGAACAGCCCAAATGAGCCAGAGATGCATAGTGAAGAGCAGGACATGAGCACTCCCCCAGCACTCCGCTGGCCCATCCCCATTCCCAGGTAATCCTCACAACAGCATTCTCATCCAGGGCTCCACATCACAGAGGGCACTTCAGAAAAAAAGAACATTCCAGAAGAGAAAAAAACAACACAGAAGAAGCCATTTGAAATTAATTTCTTTCACAAGCTGTTTTTCCCACTGAGCTGGTCCTGTCCCCAAGGTACCATTAATATTCTCTGAGTATTTAACCTTTTCTTAATTTCAAATATTGAAATATAAGTCATCATAATCTATCCTGGATAAACAGAATGATTGCTTGAGTAAGATAAGCTTTTTTTACCCGAGCTCCTCATTCAGCATCAATATTTTAAAATGCAATTACTCTAGGGGTGACCAGTCATTGTCTACTGACAAATACCAAAGAGACCTAAGAGCACAGCAAGCTACTCAGCCAGTTAGGAAATGGTATTTCATTGAATGTTCTACTCAGCCTTCAGCAGACCAGCAAAGACTTTAACTCAGTGTGTTAATGCTCTCTCAAGCTACTTTGTACTATTATGTCAAGCATATATAGTTTGTGGAAAAATAAGACATCTGTTACACTACCATTGATCCTCCAAATGAACAACATAACACAGGACAAGAAGCATCTTAGAAATCATGTGCATCATGATGACTAACTTGGTTTTGTCCTTATCTGTTACAAGAGAAAAAAATGTACTGCTTAGAGCATCATCTAAGATAAACATTTACATCCTGCAACCAGTCTGCTATTTACTAAAGAAAGATCAAAAGCTTTGCTGTTCCCCCATCATCTCCACCCCTTGAATTTAACATGACAACAAAGTTCTATTTTTCTGATATCTTTTGTAACACTAACAACCACAAAATAAAATGCTGGAGAAGTAAAATAAAAAGCACTAGCAATCGTGCTTCTAGATTTCTCCACAGTGAACACAATAACAATGAGAACCTTGTAATCCTTATGGTTCCTTCACAGATTCAAGAAGCATCACCATTTAAAAGGTAGCTCAAAGAAAAAACACGTATCCCCTAAAGAGCAGCTGCCCCAGTACTCCAACCCTGTACCAAACTGTTGTACAGTGCCCTTATCCCAGTCAATTTTGTATTTTCCAACCTCTTCTGCCAGTCCCACCAATCTGACATTTTCAGAACTGAAAAATGCATCTTCATCATATTTTATTTAACCGTAAATATAGTGATTTAAATCTTTTGGTATCTGAAAAGGAGACGTTCAGATTTACAGCTGCTGCAAATAAGAAAATAATGGTGCAAAATAAATTCTTTATCCAGCAACAAATGTGAACAGGGACCAAATACACATTCATACCACCAGCCCTCAACATGAAAAGTCCTCCTAATTGTGCTATGGTAGCCACAAACCTTGCTAAGCATTCAGCCACCTTCTTACATCAGTGACTGCTCCCCCAGCAGTAGGGTCAGTGTAGGGAGGAACTGCAGAGCAGCTTTGAGCTGGGAAGATGAGCAATTCCCTCCAGCAAACCAACCATCCATCAACACTTGAATCTACTCCCATTCCTACTGCTCCTCACTAGCTGAGTGGCATTTTATAATCTTCCATTTGTTGTTTATCTCCTGACTGCATTGTTTGCTCCAGACCACCAGCATGGCTTCAGTCAGCCCTCACAATGGCCCTTTCTGCCAGTTTGACCATATGGTCCCAGTGTGCAGTGAGCTGGTCCAGCTACCTGCAAGAGTGCAACAAGCCTTATGATTTCAGCCAGAACAGTGGGAATATTCAACATCACAATGCAATTTATTAGCAATCTGCTCCCCTTGGTATTTACCAGATTACAACGCAGTCTTACAAACTCAAATTAAATGAACTGCTCTACTGGGTGGAAAAAAGAACTGCCACATCTTTAACTGGCCATGCTCTGGATTATAAAACAAAACTCAAGACAAGAGCTTCATGACTTTCTGATCCATTTTACCCAGTAGAACAATTTTTTTTTTAAAGTTACAGTGGGACACTACTCTGAAAATTTGTAACTACTATCTCTGTCCTATAAAGGAACATCCTCACGTGGAACAGTCAGAAATAAATATTGCTTTTTTTTCTAAATTGCTAGACAAGAGTACCATATATAAGACAAAATATACAGGGGTAAAATGAGTTTCCTAATACATGCATCTTTTATTAGTAGCTTGCAATGAGTCACCTCTTTGGGGTGTTACTTGTTTTTGAAAGATCCTAGGTTTTTTTTTTTAAACCAAGAGAAATAGATCCTTTAAGGTCACTGTTTACACTTCATGCTTGCAATTTAGTGATGGCATTAAAATGGTGTCTAAGTATCTTTGGGAAAAGGAACAGTGCCTTTTTAAAGGCAGGACAAGCTTTTAGCAAGGTTACAAAAGTCCTCCCCCTTCCTTCAGCAGTAAAACAGTAAAATTATGCTGCTTTAAAGAGCAAAAGAAAGAAAGTAAAAAAACTATGGAATTTTTGTGATATACAGGACACATCAGACAGCTCCCATTTATTTCTCAAAGGTTCATCATACCATTAGGGTGGAGAGGTAGGCAAGGGAAGAAAAGAGAGAGAAAGGCTGCTGTAAGTAACATACAAAACCAAGTTCCCAGGCTACCAAGTAGTAAAGTTTATCACGCTCCTGAATCTGCATCAAAAAACAAAAGGCCCTTTTCAGTTTTTAGTTCCAAGCCTACTAAAAAAGCATTTCTACCCTGCTTCTCACAGTATGCTGAAAGAAAAACCATCATCTTCTCAACTGATGCCAACCTCAGTGCTTTGAACTGGCATGTAAGACCTGAACTGATGAGTTCAGATAGGACCACTGAATGCTTCTATCCTTTTAAGAAAATTTCATTTCTTTTGATGGTGGAAACAGTAGTTATTACAAAACAAAATGTGTAGGCTAGAAATCACTGTCGCAAAAAGATTTGCAGAAAATCTTGGTAATACTAAATGCTTACACAAGAGGCAGTTGATAGCAAAACTGCAGCTTAAGTTATAACAGAAGCAATAGAAAAGGGGAAAAAATCAGATCCATTTTTCTTTCTTTTATGATCTCGTTATTACTGAAACATCTTGTTCTCTTCCACTATTCAAGAGGAATCATACCTTTTTTTGGATTCCTTATAAATCAGCTACAGCTATAAATTACTCTCATCTGGCTTCTGCCTGCTCACCTGCAACCTTCCCCTCAGCCTGACAGAGACTGTAATGCTGCAGTTCCAAAGTACTTTCCAGTACAAAGCTTAAGTTTACAAGGAAATAAAAGGCCTGTGTACCACAGAGCCAGAGCTTAAAGGAACTGTTATTACAATACTAAAATGCATCATCAAAATCCAGGCATACAGATAAGATTTTTCTCCTCTTTCTGAAATTTGCTCAAGGGGCCCTGGAAATCAGCAGTACCTGAATTGGGCAAAGGAGTCACGTTAACAGTACTATCCTTTTATTGTAAAAAGGATTGTTATGGTAACAACACCAGATTCTATTAAAGGAAACATTTTGGATGCATTTTGCTTGGATATTCATTTCCAGAATTTGAATTACTTTGCCAATTGAATTTTATGTACAGATTTTATCTGTATGTGGTTTTTCACTCCTTTTATTTTCTAAATAAAAAAAAAACTCTCCCAAAAAAGGGAAAAAATTGCCATTTTTATGTGTGGGCATCCCTGCACGTTTGGCTATATCTTCCAATTTCACCAAGTCCCAGCTCAAAGCCTGAATGAATTTCCTGCTCTTTGCTCCATGCCAGGCTTCTATGTAATTTGTATTGCAAGTAAGTAAAACAAACAACAAACAAATCCTCAACAGGGGAAGTTCAGGAACATCAGTGAGGCTACTCTTATGAAGACTGGTCCCAGAAGCCTAATCAAGTGTAGACTCCCATGATCAAAGGACAAGAAAATATTTAAAGCCCAAACAATAGGGAAAGGCAAGGAGGAATCTGAGGCAATGGCTGCAGCCATCACCCTGAGCATTCCCAGCAACCTGCACAACATGGGGAGTGAGATGGAGCTTTATCTCTGCAAGCCTGTAATGAAAAAGGCCAATGAACAGGAGCAGCAGCACTGGAGGGCATTACAGCAGTGCTGACCCAGCACAGTAACAACATAACTATGAGAAAAGTAATGAATGCATTGGCCTCCTTCCTACACTCTGCCCAACTGCAGTCTAACCCCAAATCCCCACATTGCCACCACCTACTTGTGGCTGCACCCCACTTCCCCAGACCCACACTTCTCCACACAAGAACTCCCCAGCTCCTCCATAGGACGCGCCAGTCCCAGGGATGAGCAACCTGGAGCTCGTGCACACCTGGTTTTCCTCCAGCAGATGCATCCCCATGCCTGTGTCAACTGGCAGACTTGCTTCAGGGACTGCTCAAGGACATGCTCCTGCTCTTCTGAGCAGAGTAGAACAGTTACTGGACCTTTCCCTGTGATATTCCACCAGCTGCACCAACACAACTGCTTGTGGGGTTGCACAGAAAACCAAAGGAGTAAGTTGATCCTTGTTAAAAATAACCGTGTGGAAAAAAAATTTAAAAAAAAACTTAATCCAGATCTGTTTACAGAGGGATTGCTGCTTCTGTTTTATCTTCTTAGGGACAGAAGCAGACTAGCTCAGCACAGAGACCTGTATTCAATTTCTCTGCCTGCTGACAACAATCCAACCCATCCATTTTGCCTCCCAGGAGAGTGCCCCAATTACCAGGTGTAGCTCCCCATCTCTCCTGGTAATGATCTTCCACTGGATGTCGAATATTCATTCAGCTAAAGAGAATTAGCACATATCCTTAAGATTAATGGCCTAAAATTCCATAGTGGTCACTACTCCAGCCACTTCTTAAATACTTGATACTATGCTACTCTTCTTTCACCCAGAAAAACTGCTGTTAACATCTCTTCTCAACGTTTATCTGTCTTTAAGTGTTCATTCCTTCAAAATTGGTCCTTGTTGTGCATAGCCATTAATGCCATCAATTACTTCCATTAATGCCTGCAAAGTGCCCACATAACTTCCCCCACCCCCATTCGCAAGAATGTTTTCCATTCCTTGATTATATGATACCACTCCCACATGGACAGTTTCTTTGCATATACAGCAAATGGCCATCTGAATTAATTTGCCTTACCCACTCTGAAAAATTTGGCATCATAAGCAGTTCCTCTGACTTTTTGCATTCAGTTCCTGGAATTCTGCTTCCCTTGCAAGTGGCATTTCTACTGCTGCCATTTCATGCCCATTATCCATCTAACTGCTGCCCTTACCTCAAAACAGTAGAGAATCCATACAGTTTATTCATGACCTCCATGTAACTTGCTAATCTTGCCCCATCATCCTTAGGCAGTGTTTTAATTGCTTCTTACCCCAATTTTTTTTTTTTTCCTAGTACAGGTAAAGAACTTGCTCGTGACGTCCTTACTGAGCTGTCCATGTGGTATCATATATCCAACCATATCCAATATGGACATAAAACAAAACACAAACAACAAATCCCCAGTATGTTGATTCACTCACATCTGAAAGCATTGGATCACAGTGGTCTTCAGTCTGGCTAAAGCCCAAGCTGCTGCTGCAGACAGCATTCACACCTCCAGCACAACATTTACGTGGCCACCTGCTGATACAGATGATGGAATGCACTCTGCTGAAAATCAGCCTGACCAAGAAAAAGTTAAATTTTCATTTGGACCAGTTCCCTGGTGTAACTCAACAAGCAGCCTCCCAAGCCCTAACGCCATCAGAATGCGGCTGCCGTGAGGAGAAAAGCTGTCAGCAGCACCAGGCACTTGGATCAACTTAAAGCAAATGTCAGACTGCTGCCTAAATGGGTCAAAGAGAAAAGTACACACTACCCCTATGCTTCCTGCTGCTTCCCTGCTACTGCTCCCAGCCCACACCACTCCTCTCATACAAGCGAGCTTGCACAACTCTGACTTATCACAGTTCAAAGAAATGCTAACATGTTCATTAGTTGTTTGCGCATTAGAACGCTTCAGTTCATTTAAGATTAATTTGGGAAGCAAGGAAATATGGCCTTTTTTAGTTCAAAAATTTGTTAGCTGCATTTTTTTACCCACCTAAGATTGAAGGCTGCACTACTGGCAAGAGCTGTCAGCACATGTATGATTAATGTAGCACAGACCCTACCTATTCAACATTGAAAGAATGAGAAGGAAAAAATTAAGATGCCAAGAATCTTTAGGTAATGATAACTTAAGCATGCAAGATTTCCTTCTGAAAGCACCATCAGTGAGGCTTTGACTTTAATCATCCTCTGTTTTATTTGGACAGTGAATTCTTTTTTTTTTTAAATTACATTTTAAATGACAGCTATTCTGGAGAGATTTTTGTATAGCTATATATATGTAAAGCTTTTCCCCCATACTTATCAATTACCAATTGTTACTCTTGTCACAACAAGAAAGTAAACACTTCTGCTGTCACACTGCATTACTGCTGATCCAAGCACTACCTTCAACCATCCAAAATCACTGCTACATCACTGCAAGAAAAAAAAAATTGCTCATGACATAATCTGACTGTTTTGAAAAGACCACTTTCAGAAAGTTTAAAAAAAACATAATTCTAGCATTGTTAGAGAGATCAGAACTTGCTTTATACCTACAAAGGAAAAGCATTTAACTAACAAGTGACTGTCATAAATCTACACAGCTAGAAAAACTCCTGAATACAGCACAATATAGGAAAAAAAAATAATCTGATGCCTATTTGTAAAAGTTATCAGAATCCTTAAAAACAAACAAAAATGACACTCAACACAAAAGGATCCATTGATACAATGGAAAACTTCACAGATGAAAACAGCATATAAATCAGCACAATGTTATCTGCTCACTGGTAGCAAGTTCTAGTGCCTTTCCTGCAGAGCAGGGCTTTTGTAAGGCAAAGAAGAGAGAAAACTGACAGGAGCCATTTTTCAGAGTTTTGCAGACACCAAGGTGGGAGCCCTGGGACTCAAGTTGCTTTGCCTAGGAAGATGAGGAAGACATTGGACCTAAAGGTATCCCACTGGCCAGGGGGACAAGAGCAGAATAATTGAGTTACCACTGCTAAACAATTAACACTTCCCAGCTGCACTGCAGCAGCTCTGAGCTAAGGTCATGCATACTTAGATTGTGTAAAAAGTAGTAAACATTAAAAAATCTTCCTGTTTAAATCTACCTCCCTTGGCCAGCCTTTCCCCTTTCCTGTCAAGAGGCTCCAGTGTGTATCTCTGTGCACCTTCTCTGCTTTCCTTGTCCACCTCTAATACTTACCTTTTATAACATGTCTGAGAATTTACTTGTACTCAGACGTGCAGAAGAATTTTGCTCCCCTAGAGCTCAGCCTTGCTCCTCTGCACGCCACTTGTTCTGTCAAAATACAACTGTTAGAAGTAAATTATTTTCACTCTCCATCCTCCAACAGTGTAGGCAGCAAAGACCTTGCTGGCAGAGACTAAAATCCACTCTGCTCTCAACCTGTACTTGACTTAAGGTTGGCTGCTGCTTCCTTCAGAGTGAAAAAGGCATGTGAGCCCAAAGCTACTCATGTTGTCTGGGATTTTTTGTTTGTTTGTCTTCCATCCTAATTCTAACTGAAAATCTAACAAAAGGCACTGTTCCCCCAGCCAGCCCTTACCCAGCTGGCAAAGATGTATGACACAGTAATTCCAAAAGGAAAAATTTTATAAATATCAACTAATTTGCAAATTTCCTAAATCACCTCAAAAATTGGAAATATGGTAAGAATGCCTTCAGAGAAAAAGGATACAGAGGGAAGTAGCTGAGTGGGGTTGAGGAAAAAGAGGCATCAAAATATCAATCATATCAAAAGGATACGAGATAAAACATGATCTAAAAATGGAAGCCGAATAAGAAGCATCAAAATCAAACTGGGAAAGGCACAGAGCCTTTACAAAAGCAAGATTGTATTAGGTTAATACTTATTTAAGGTATTTTATATGAAGCTGACAAAAGTGGTCAAATACTTCTTCCTTTATAGAGAAGCTAGGTAAGAAAGCATCAGTCTTTATACAGGCTGCAGCTAAAGAATGAAATTCTGCCCTTAGTTTGTCCCTGGCAGCTGAGTCCATCAGCTACAGATAACAAGAAGCATGAACCTAAGGGGGCTACAAAAGGCCCATTTTAGATCAGAGCTACAACTGTGCCTGATAATTTTATCTGTGTACTGCCCATAGATGGTGGAAGAAGTTGTGGACAGAGCTTCAGCCAACTTTTGCATTTCCTTCCTTTCTAAACTTGAAAACAAAACAAAACAAACAAAAAATAACACCCCCCCCAAAAAAAAGAAAAAAAAAAGTGAAGGCTGTCACAAATCTCAGCTAAACAATGTAGTGAATCAGGTATGCTATTTATCAAGCCAGCCTCTTGTGCTATCTACTCTGGCTTGGAGTTGAAAAGAGATTTATGTTTAAAGAGCAAATGCATATATTTCAGTAACAGCCTTATATTTTTTTAAATAACATTTACGTAAGTCAGATGTACAGACTGCTCTAGTAAAGCATTAAAATTACAGTGCCATCTATATATTTCTACAGCACTAGCATGGCTCTGTAGAAATATATCTTGAAAATATTTGGCATATTTGAATAATATATACTTGCATGTTCGTGATCCCTTCCATTTATATGGAGCTACTCTTTAGATACAGGATGTCATCACCAGCTCTTCTGGGAGGAGGTAACTCTCACTAGACTTGGCTCTCCTCGGGAACCCTGACCACCCCAGGATTAAAGATGGAGAGCATGGCAGGGGAGTAGGGAGTGGGTGTTTAAAGACCCAG
Organism: Calypte anna; assembly: GCF_003957555.1. Classification (NCBI taxonomy): domain Eukaryota; kingdom Metazoa; phylum Chordata; class Aves; order Apodiformes; family Trochilidae; genus Calypte; species Calypte anna. Next base: position 36,053,996 of record NC_044251.1, read on the forward strand.
AGATTGAATTTATAGCCTTCACAAACACGATTTCTTAAGAAAAAAGCAAATTACTAGATTTCTGGAAGACAGTTTAAGCTGTAAATAGATAGGAGCATGAATTCCTGCCTAAGGACTAATAATGTGAAATCAAAGGAAAATGTTAGCACGACATCAACAGGAACTTAACAACAAAACTCACTGGACCTCAAAATAGGTTCCCAAGGGAACTGGTGGAAACTCCCACTGCTTGGAACATATGAATACAGAAAGGGCAAAGCACAAGAAAAATTCACAGTATGGAGTGATCCTGTCTAAGAAGAACAGGCTAAGATGATTTAGTTGGTTAGAGTAAGTTCTTAGACTCTTGCAAACCTGTAAAGCTTGAGAGGCTGCTTCGCATAACAGAATCGTTCAGTGTTCTGAGCGTAGAGAACAGGGGGAAAAATGCTCCTGCTCTTTCCCCCCCAAATAGCTGTCTCTGCTGACTAGGTACAACAGCTTTCCAGCCTGTGGCAGCAGTACAATACAGATCCAGTCTCATTCAGAGTGACCAAACTGACCTGTACAGCAAAAATCCACCTACGCAAGATCCCGCCTTCTCGTTATTTTTCTGTAGTTACCACTCCATTCTGGTTTTCCTACATTAAATACTGCATTACCAACACTTTGGAAGGACAAAGAAAGCAATAGCAATTAAAAAAAAAAAAATTAAAAAAACCCAAACTTGTCTAAAGGTATCTAAAGGGTGGGTGCAAGAAAGATGGAGCCAGACTCTTCTCAGTAGTTCCCAGTGACAGGACAAGGGGCACCATGCACAAGCTGGAACACAGGAAGTGACAAGGGTAACAGAGCACTGGAACAGCTGCCCAGGGAGGTTGTGGAGTCCCCTTCTCTGGAGATATTAAAAACCTTCCTGGATGAAGTCCTGAGTATGTGCTCTATGTGACCCTGCTTTAGTGGGAGAGTTGGACTAGATGATCTCTAAAAGGTCCCTTCCAACCCTGACAGTTCTGAAATTCTGTGAGGGGAAAAAAAGGAAAAGAACGAAACGAAGGCAAAAAGGGGAAAAAAAAAAGGAGGGGAGACGGGGAGACGGAAAAAGAAGTCAAACATCACACACACAAAACCCCCCAAACCAAACAAAAAAACCACAAGAAATCCTACCAAAAAACAAACAAAAACACAATTAGAACCCAAACAACACCAAAACCAACACATAACAATAAAACTCAAAACTCTGACCAACACTGAGAAATTTTGCCCATAAGGAAATCTCTAGATAACAACTTCCCTTGGTCTTCTAGCAAATCCACTTGCTTCTAAGTGTGCCAGTAGAGATGATTTTAGGTAAGCACAATTACAGTTTCCTGTTCTTTATGTGCTAAACCTCAAAGATCAATTACAACAGGGTTTTTTCTATGCAGTTTGACTCCAAGATAGGACATGAGATCATCCATTGAACATACATATCCAAGACTAAGTGCATTATTAATTCATTTTCCCCTAGGTAATATGGCATGGAGAAAAATAGCTACCAGAGCACATACTGACTAAAGACTTAAACAGAAATCAGTAGATTTATGTGATGATTGCTATGCAGCAACCTAATGGATCTCATTAAAGGAGACATGGATTCTTCTCCCCTGATACTACTACTGCTCCTACACATTAGATGCTGATGTTCAACACAGGAAAGAAAATTGATTGCAACATATCCCATAAATAGTTCTAGCACCAGTTGTGGTAATGATGTATCTGAATTTAATATAGTCTGAGTCTGAGTGCAAACAGGTCTCAAATTTATAGCATTTCCCTGATTAATGACAGTGTTTGGAAAATTTCCTTTTACAAATAAGTTAGCTCTAAAGCACTACCTACCTGCCTCAGACTTTTAATTAGACAGGTGATGTAAAAACACCTATATGAGTTTTTACTGTTGTCCTCTTTGACTTTGTGGTGCTGCAATCAAGGAAGGAACCCTAAGGAATACTTAACATCAGCATCATCTTGAACCTAACTAACATATTACTTTGGTAGAGTCCATAGAGGAAATTCTATTCATTGACCTCTTCTAAGATCCACAAGAATAAACACTTCAATCAGCTGCCTGCCTCAGACCTGTTTATGCTACAAGTAGCTCCTCACTGAAGACCTAAGTTCTACTGGTACATTAATCAACCTCTGGGACTACAGAACAATTATAATTTGGCCCTATCTGTTTCTGACCTTTGGTATTTTACTCCAGAGTGTGAGGAAAAGCAGCCAGGCAGATGAAATTCTGATCTAGCTTTGTGCAAAATCACCTTACATCCACATATCCACAGCCCTGGCAGCTACAACAGAAATTCCCTGTATCATCAAATGCCATCCTGCTACACCACTGTGTAACAAGAAGTACAGGTACCACTTTTGTTTATTCTAGCTTCAGTTACCATAAGCATTCAGCTCCTATGGAAAGCCATGCTCCTGTAGATGGAAGCTGAACTTGACACATTAGAACATTTCTGAGGGCCCCAAATTACTTGTGGTTTTAGTGTCTGGTAACTGTGCCTCTTATCATTTTGAAATCACAGCACTCAAACTTCAACAACATTTTGTTCCAAGTGGCTGTTATTATGTTGTCTCCCTTTTATGCTTTCCACAGACTAAATCAGGAATAGATATCTGACATAAGGATCCCTCACAGCTTAATAGTGAATGCATACATCTTGAGGAGCTGGAAAACCACCCACGATTCTCCACATTGAACCACAAAAGCAACTGGCAGTCCTTCACTTCTGCTGCAAGATGCAGAAGAGACAAATCACTCCAAATGTACTCTTTGAAGAACTCGATTTTTGTTTCCATGTCACTGCTTACACTGCCTTATGCGCATCTTGATCTTCTGCTGAAGTTTCCTTAGGATTATATTTGGTATTTATCATGTCACTGTAATCCTACATCTTGACTTTTCTGGCACGACAAATCAACGTTTCTCAGAAATTCAAAACAACCTCAAACCTTTTTTTTTTTTTCCTTGTGTCAAAGACTTGATCGAGTTTCCTTTTCTTCTTAACGCTGGTATCAAACTGCAGTGATCTCAGAAGGAAATTCATTGTATATGTCAGATCAAAAAGTAAAGAGTTCAGGGAAAATGAAACTACCCACACATACAGCAGGAAAGCTGTCTAATCAGTGGCAAAGAGAATACATGAGCACCACAGTAATCCTTAAAAAAAAAAAAACCCCGGTGATTTCTGTTCCCAGTTCTTCAGGATCTGAAATAGGATTCAGGGTAACCTTGACGAGACCATCTAACATCCATGCAAGGTAGACTCACAGTGATCTACCAGATTTCTAACAACTTTATTTTGACCAAAGCTACAGCTACCCATTCACTCAAGAAAGAAGCTGGCAGCAAGCAAGAGTTAACTTACTATAAGGCCAGCTGGAATAACACAGACCACTCAGACAACAAACGTCACCTCACAAGCACCCTGGATTTGTTCCAAAAATCACTTGAAAAGTGGTATTTTTTTAACGTGCTCAAGGACTGATTCAGCTTACACCAGAAACAGTATTTTTTTTCTTTCTTTTTTTTTTTTTTTTTTTGAGCATGCTAGGAACCATAATTTCCTAATATACTTTGGGATGATTTTGAATATTCCCACAGTGTACCTAAGCAAGCCTGTAAATTAGCTTCCTTTTAAGTTTATAAAGATCTCATGCAGCTAAATTTCCCCACTTCTCACTTTCCAAAAGAGAGAAGCTTTTAGATACAGAAACATATTTTTAAGGTGGTAAGGTGCAAAGCTATTTACCCACATTAGTACTGCTTTGAAAGCACTTAAAATATTTCAGCTGACTTTCAATAATTTTTAATATATCTAGCTATTTCTCTGAGCTCACAGAGCTTTCACAGCTAGGGAAGTAAGCAAATACCTGCTTGGATTTGGCAAACTGCACGGGGCTCAGAATACTAAGGCAACCTCTGCAAAATCTTCCTCATTTACAGATGCCAATTTGCTGATGATAGGAAGATAGCCTACCTTCAAAAATGAGGATTAATTTAGACTAGCAAATAGTGGGGATTCTTCTCCCACTTAAAATGGAGGCTGGAAGCTAGAGAGGAGTGAATGATGAACTGGGAGCTATTACTGATTTACCCCTTTTCATGAAAAGTTGGCTTCCCTCTTCACTCCCCAGCAGCCCAAGGACAAGAAACAGGGCAGAACAAACAAAAATCTCAGCCTAAAAACTAGGTACAACTGGGAGCAGCTGGGGCTGTGTTTTTCATCACTTTTATTTTGTAAAAGCACCTCCCTAATCGTCTAGAGATTAGAAGAAATTTCCTTTTCTCTAAGGGATCAGGTAAGCTACCAGATGATGAAGTTACAAGAGTCAGTTGAAAGGGGAAATCCAACCTTCCCCCATCCATCCATCCATCCCACCACCACTCCTTGCACCAGCTTCCAAGGACTCTTCAGATTTGTGCAGAGCAGCAAACCAAGGGGAAAAAAAAAAGAAAAATCAGTTTTCTGCAGGCATCAGCCAGAGCAAGATAAAGAAGTGAGACAAGCACTGGCAAGAAGTACATCAGCAAGCCTTGGGAACAGTTCATCAGTAACGTGCAACTCCTATGATTTGCCTAAGAGTTTGGAAGCAGGAGTTTACAGCTGTCCATGTACTCCCTCAAAAGATGCAGTATACACATTCCAGAAGAAAAATCCATTTCCTAACATGACTTAGAAAGCGTCTTTTATCATGGATAAAGCAACCGTTCAAGCTTATACATGTATGCAAGCAAGCCCAAAGGAAGAAAAAAAAGCCTTTCTGCATCAAATTGCTCCACAAGCCCCTAAAAATAAGTACCAAGATGACTACTAAGGATGAACACCCATGCTTAGTACCTATGCTACTCCATGACAGTGTGGCAGGAGATTCTGCAGTATTTATATCTCCCTTTTAGGCAAGATAATACAAAGCTTTCTAAAAAGGACCAATATTAGATGGCTGTGTCTCATATGGCAATTTACAAGCACAGGACACAAGTGACCTTTGAGTTCAGTTCTATACTCCTATTAAAAACAAATGGACAAACCTAAAAAACCCAAAAACAACCCACAAAAAAAAACCTGTCAGACCAGATCTAACAACCAGTGTCTGGAGAACAACCCATTCTCAGAAATTCATCCTAAATGGCCTATAAAGCGAAGTGCAACTACTGCACCTTCCTTATACAATTCCCTTTGTAGTAATACCCAGCTCATTAATCCTCCTGTAAAAAATGTGCTTTCCACAAATATTGATTTACAATAGCAATCAAATAGCATATCTATGATACAATGTAAATACTACTCATATGCATTCTGTCTAATGAATGGCAGTCACACAGAAGGACACGTGTGTCTAATTCCTGTCCAAGAACCCAGCTTTATATATACCCCCAGGAACTAGAACTATGATCCTAAACCACTTTCTTAATATCCATTTTATAATATACTCCCTGAAAGTACTACGAAACAACTCTGTGGGTTTAAAGCACATAAAAGAAGATTATACTGCTTTGTTCTAAAAATCCCATTTCTAATTGATTTTATTAAAAAAAATTTTATATACTAATTAGCATAATTTCTTAGAGAATCGCATATTTGAATATAATTAGCCACTTGTTTTGCTGCACTCACTGCTAATGTCCTTTTAAGAAAACACCATTTTTGATTTTCCTGTTGCTCAAACTTAAGAGAAGCCTCTTTGGGTTGAAAATGCGGGAATCCTCTGAACTGACTTTAAACAGCTAAGCTATCAATTACTTTTTTCACTTAATTTATTCTGTGTTTGTTTGGGATAGCTTTGTTACAACAGCATGAAGGCTTTGAGTCTAGATGATTAAAGCCAGACTTCTAGGTACACATTTGGAATCCCAAGCAATAGTGCCAAGCAAACACAGCTCCCGCTGACACCCAGAGTAGGTCTAAACAGCATAGCTCAAAAACAGGTCAAAACAACTCAAAAGCTTGCTGAACCCAGATCCTGCCACACTCCTGGCAGTCCTTATCCACACTGGAGCATGGGTTTGAGGAGACTGTGCTGGGCTTCTGTCTCTCTGTTGCTTGCTCACAATTTCTATAGCAAATTCCCTGTGTAGGAAACAATATGATTTCTGTTACATTCTCAGTGCAGGAATGACAGCAGGAAAGTGACAGCAATATTAGTGCCTTCAGGAGACTTATGCATTTAACAATTCTTCCCCCACCCTCCTGCAATTAAACTTCCATCATTTCTACCTATGTGGTTGGTGGTACTTAGATTTAGTCTGTGCAGACCAGTACTTGGCTGTCCTTACTGTTCACACTGATTCAATTGAGTATTCGATTATTCAGTATCCAATTATTGGATGGGGGGGTCGGGGGGTTTGGAAGAAATCTTAAAAGAATAGTTAGCAACTTTAAACTCATTATTTCCCACTCCAGAATTTCTCCAGAAATAGCCAGTTCTGCAAAGCCTTAGGAAAAAAAGCAACTTTACAACTCTAATTACAGTACAACTGTAGGGAGAAAAAGAATAACTTTATTTTATATTCATGACCTTAAGGTTTTTCTAAGTAAGATGAAGAACATTATAACTATTGAAGATATAAAAAGAAGCTGTATATAGGAGCTTGGATTTAATTTTTTTTTTTTCATAGGAGCCTCTTTCTAGAGCAGGCTGGATTTCTTGCCCTTCAGAACTCATGAAATTAAAAGTCATTCAGGAAACAAGTTATGCTCATCTTGTTCAGACACCACTCTATTCTTATACCTGCATGTTATCCTCCCTCATGACCTAAGGAGAACCTTCATGAACTCAGTGCCCAGGAAAGAATCACAGAGGCTACACCCCCAGAATGGTCCCACTCACCCAGCTTTCAACTTCCTATATACCATTCCTATCCTATGTGTGGGAATTTCACTGTGAGCAGCTAGGAGAAGAGTAAACCCACAATTTTGAGGAAAAGCTCTACTTTAAAGACATTATTAATGAAATCAATTCTCTTACCACTCCTCCCATGAAATTACAGTTGAGTAACTATGACAATGGCAGAATTTAAGCTTATTTTCAGTGTTGTAAGCAGTGTGTAACAGCACCACCTGGTGATCTCAGCAGCACAGTATTTTTAAGGCATCCACTAAGCTAAGGCATATTAATCAGCATGGAACATATTTTAATCCTGGATGTGCACAGTTTGGAATTCTTTTCAGTAAAAAATGCATGCAATTTGTATCAGTGAATAGTAACATTTTGTGATTCTGATCATAAATTAAGCAAGTCCTCAAAGCCAGCATCTATTGGTAAGTGGGGAAAGCTTTTGACACAGCAACAGGCAGCTTAGTAAAATTCAAGAAGTGCTTCAAATGTTTTAACTTGGTAGGTTAATGACCTGTTTGTTTAAAGATTTGGTTTATAGTTCATACAGATGAAAGGTCACCTCAGAATCAGAAACAGTCAAGCCTCAGCTTTTAAAATCACTTAGAAAAAAATCAAACTGGATGTCATACATGCTGCATATTCTGAATTAATATATAAACAGAATTATCATTTTGGTCCTAATGCATTTAGAACTTTACTGCTGTTCCAGCAAAGCACTGAGGAACATCTAATGCACTTTGCTGCAAAAATCCTTAAGGATCCTGAAATGAAAAAGTACTCCCTAAAGATGCTGCGAGTGACAAGAATTCTATTAGAGTTGAGCATTTCTTCTTCATCACTCTTTAAATTGCAACTAAATTAGCACAGCCTGCACACTCCAGGGTGTGTGCTGGGAGGAGGGAAGGGGAGAGAACTGAAGATATAAAGGCCTGAGGCACTTCAAGCAGAGAGCATCCATCTGCTAGCAGCAGTCAATGAACAGAACATTTCTAAAAAGCTTCCCACACATATTAAGTCAAGCCAAAAAGAACAGAAAACACCTTCCTTCACTCTGACTGTGCAGGACTGAACGTAACAGGACAGTGGGTTATAGGTTATAAATACATGTTTGAAAAAAAATGAAATCTGAAAGAGTCGCAGTGGGGTCCTGCATTCAGCCTCTCCTTCTGCAAAGCTGATTTAAGAGGCTCCTGCTCATCTCTATGGCATCCATTCCCTCTCCCACGCTGTGGTGGTATGTGGGGGAGTGAAATGATCAAAGGGAAATACGAAAATTTAAAAAAAAAAAGCATTGGTTCTTTTTATTTTTTTTTTTAATTTGCTTGCAAACCCAGATCTTTTCACTGCCCCAGTAAATGGAAGCATTGCCCAAAGTAAGGCTGAACACATTTGGAAGAGGGGAATGGGAGAGAGTAGCTGAAGGATGGGAAAGGCAGGGATCAAACCAGCTTTGCTGTTAGAGATGCTTATCATGGAACTGGACTCCACCAGAGCTGCAGCTCTAAGTGATGAAGGCCTCTGATGGCAACACCACTCCAAGAATTCCCAGCCCTTTACACAACAGCTGATTCCCACCCATGCAGCACACCAGCTCTCCAGCCTCCCACAGCTACCTGTCAGCAGCACAGCAATCATCCAGGTTCAAAACAACTTGTCTGTGTGTGCAGAATTGTTCTGGCTCACGATGGGGCTGGGGTTTGTTTTTCTGAAGGCTTTGTTTGTTAGTTGGCTTGTTTGTTTGTTTTTGGAGCAGGTTCCCACCCTTGGATTTTGAACCACAGAGCATGCAAAATGACATAAATGCTTCAAAACTCACGTTTAAACATTTAAAAGATGGTCCTATGGCATGTAAGTGCTATACATATTTTCCCTTAAAAAACAGTTAAACTAAAGAGATGTTACCTGAGGTATAATTTAAGCTTGTCTAACAACCTTCCAAAGCTCAAGTGGTATAATACAGAGCTTGCTAGAAGAGGAAGATTACTAGCACAGAATTTTATAGAAATCAGTAGAGGGGTAGGAAGGAGGAGAAGCAGTTCCCTGTTTTCTGTCACACAGTACAAGGAACATAGACCTATTAATATGCAAGTTCATCTCCTTCTGAATGGTAATGTAAAAAGCAAATGTTTTAATAAACATTAGCCTGCTAGGTAAACTGTGTTTAAGTAAAGAGTTACACTCAAGAGAAATGACAGGTTCCAATTATCTACACAAGGCTATAGGGAGATAAATCTCTGTCAGTGAATTGCACAAATGTGATATATATTGTCCTATTCCATGTCACAAAAATTTGTCAGTTAACAAGGAAAAATGTTAAGATACAAGAGCCAAAACTTCAATATCCAAGCAAGAAATTTGACAAGCATGAAGAATTTTAGAAGGCATTTCTTCTTATATTTGTCAAAATGGAGCAGAGATTTGTGCTTCCCTGGCACAACACTTTCCCTGCCCACAGCCAACTAATAAACTGAGAGACAGAGCAGACAGGAGAGGAGACAGAGCAAAGGAATCATGAAAGACTCCTTTAACTCCAGAGTCACAAACAGCCCAATTCAAAGTCACTGAACACACAAATCTTTTTTGTTACTAGTTGTGACAACAGAAGTCATCTGTTAACTCATTTGATGAAGACTTTGATTTTTTTCTTTAATTTTTCAACTTGAAGGGCAATCCTCAAAATTAAAAGTAGCAAGAGGTCATTCTGAGTCTACGTAAAGACTGACCAAACAACTCCAAGGCATTTTAGAAGTGCCTTTTCTAGCTAAGCAAACACAGGAACAGAAGAAGGAAGATCAGCAAATTTTGATTCATTTCAACCAAGTGGGATTCTGTACTTAAAGTTTTAACATGTCCATCCTACCATTTTGTTACCTGTTATGTAAGGATCTCTGACCTTCTTCATTAGAAACATAACAGATCTCATTAAAGCATACATGGATTTCTCTCCTTGATACTGCCATTTTACTGCATTGCTAGCAGAGAAAGGTCTTTCAATCATCATTCCCTAAAAACCTCACAAAGATGGCCAAGGCTTAAGAGAATAAAATTTTTCAAATCTGAATTCAATTAGGAACTAATTAATCAATGCATAATCAAAGGTTGTCCCAGACCAGCTGGTGAACTTGACTGGTCTTTTAACAAAGATAACTGGAGATCATGAAGCACAGGATCTCATCAGCCACCTGAAAGAGATACTCCATGTGCTGGAGGAAAGTACCAGTACCACCAGTACCAAGAGGATCCCAGCTTCCTCAGATGCCTCTGAATCAAACACCATGGGTCTCCCAGAGTAATAAGGAAACAGGCAAGGAAATACATTCTTCTGCTTTTATCCAAATTCTTGGAATAACTTATGCTGGCTAAAAAGTGGGTTTTCTACCTCTGGGGGTTCTTCTGTTTGTTTTTCTTAAATAAGTGATTTGCCTGTCTCCAACTCCTTGCTGATTAGTGCAGCTGCCTGCAAACCCTGAAAGCTTAAGCTCTGAGAAATGTGTGCAAAGTACCAAGATATCCTGAAGGGACTCCAGTATCTGAACTGCAGCTTATGCTTCTGTGACTTGGTAGAGCCTGCGTCAAAGTACCAGGAAAGCCTAAAACTACCAACATTCAAGCAAGACTCAGAAGAAAAGAGGTCCAGGAAAATGGAACACAAACATGACAGCCTGGGAACATCAGAAAGGCTCCCCACTGAACCGTTGTGTGATACATAACAGTGATCACAAACGTAAAATGGCAAACAGGGTAGGAAAATAATTGATGAAGAAGTTGAGGTGCCAAAGATTTAACATTCCAGGTCACAACTTCACTGCTTTCCTGGCTCTGGAGCATGCTCTGCTCACAAAGGAAAAGTAGCAATAGTGCAAGAAACAGATACATGTTACAGGTAGGACACATCCATGTTTTAGCAGACGCTGAAAAGGATGGATGTACAAAACAGGAGGGAGAGCTGGGAGTAGCCTCAAAGGGAGGAAGCTTGAACTTGTTAACAAGTAGAAGGGCAGAGCACTAGGACGCAACTGCAAAATTAAGTTTTGGCCATATTAAGTTTGTGTCAAAAAGGAGAAACATAAGCAGACACTAAAGCCTAGGATTCATCACCCTTATCTTCAGAAACCAGCATCTGAGCTTAGTCAATCTAGACTTCCTTTCAGTGAGTGAAGAGAAACAGACACTTAAGACTGAGTCATTGAACTTCCTTTCAGATTCACTTAATCACACCCTAAATCTGTCTGCCTCTTTGTAGAGACCTTGAGAGGAGTTCAGGATGATGAGCTCACCCAGACATCTAAACTTTGCCAGCTGAATCCCACCCTAACTCAAGTCATGACATGGGACTAGATGGAAGTGGTATGCTGAGAATAAAACAAAGTTGCATTTGAAACAAGGACAAAAACCATAACGAAACACATCCACACACAAAAAACATGTAAGATCACCCTAAATGAAAAGGGGAAGATGCTCTTTATCCTCCTTCAATGAGAAATGGAGAAAGTTAACAGATCAAATGGAAATATGAGGGAAATGAATGAGACAGAAGTTGCTAATGATAACAAAGGACTCATAAGGGACAAGGCAGTAAAGAGATTAAAGAGGGTAAAACTGAAGCAATGGTCTGGCTAGAAAAGGAAGTCTTTCAAAGCCCTAGGGAGTAAAGAAATTCAGAAGGATACAAGACAAAGCCAGAAAAGGAGAAGTTTAAGCAATGGTTAGTTTAGAAGACAGTAAGAGAAAACCCAATAAAGGTAGAGATGAGAGGATTAGGATTAGTTTCTATCCCAACAGAAATGAAAGCAAGAAGGACCAAAAAAATGGAAGAGAGACTAGACTGGAAGTTTCATAATTGAAATTTCAGCCTGAGATAGCAGTTGATCCAGGAGAAAGAGCCAGAAAAGACTGCATCCAGCAATGGAAACAATCTGGAAGAATTCAAAGGCTATGCACAACCACAAACCTACAAATTCACTGGGTGGCAACAGACAGGGGTGTAACAGCTCACCTGACTGGAGTAATGAGATGGTTACAGGCTCCATAACAAGGACAGACAGGGAAGGTGACAGGAGACTTGTTTTACACAGAGTAACAGACTGAATGTGTGAAGCTCTGCTGAAAAACAAGTGGCAGGCCAATAAAGAGTTAATGGGTCTGGATGAGAGGCAAGACGAAAGGAAAAGAGTCAAATGCACCCGTTCTAGATCTCAAAGATGAAGCCTTCTTCAGACAACAGCAACATGTTCTGGTTCTCATGGTGAACTGCAGCCACCTCAACATTTGCTGGAAGGGAATCATAGTGGGTCTCAAGCAACACAGTGGCCCCCTAGAGCATGCCAGGAACATGTCAAGTAGGGGAACACCTAACCTTCTCTAGAACGGATGAAGTGGTAGAGAATTTAAAGTTTGATGGCAGGCTCAGTTACAGCAACCCTGAGATGATAAAGTATAAGATCTTGATAGGTGTGAGGAAGATGGGTAGCATTAATCACAACCCTAGATTTCAGAGGGCAGGCTTCAGTTTGTTTAGAGCAGTGGTAAGCAGGACCTCTTAAGGTTTGATGAAGATCATAGAATCATAGAATTAGCCGGGTTGGAAGGGACCTCAGATCAAGATCAAGCAAGCCAGGAAGATTGGTCAGTCTTGAAGTACAATCTCCCCAAAGCACAGCACTCCCCGTTGATGTGCAGGAAGTTGGGCAGGAAGGATGTGTGGCAGCTTGGCTTCAGAGCAGATCCTGAGTCTCCCTGGTCTCTGTTGTGAGGTCTGTTTTCAGATCTCATGGGTCTCTGTGAGTTTGGAGGAAGAGAACCATTACCCATGGTAAAGAAGACTGAACAAAGGCTCAGGTAAGCAAGATCTACATACAGGAGTTAAGTAGACCAGTTGGGATGCAACTGAGGATGATAAGGGAGCTGGGAAAAAGAGCTCCTTCTTCAGGGAAGAACCAGAGGTTATTCACTCTGACTAGAAGGCAGCAAGCATCAGGCTTTTCTTCCAGAGGGAGAAGGAGGACACTAGAGGTAAGTCAGCCTCCATTCAGCTTGTTGGAAGGGCATGGAACAAATCTTATCTATCCAGAAACCATTTGCAGACACACAAAAGGTAAGAAAGTAATTGAGAACTGCCAGAATAGATTTAACAAGAGCAGACTGTCTCTGACTGGAATAAAAGCCACACTGCAATCAAAGTAAAAAGTAACTACTGCTCTTCCTTCACCCCATTTCACCATTCTCCTTTAGTAATCTGGTAGCCAAACTGAGGAGATAGACTTGACAAGTGAACTACAAGTTGGGTGAAAATCTGGCCAAGTCCAAAGGGTAGAGGTCAGCACTGAGCCATGAGACTGATACTGAGGTCAATACTGATGAGGCTTTCACTAACAACATGGACTATGGGACAGAAGCCTCCCCTTGCCAGCCTGCAGAAAACATCACACTGGGACAGTGGTCAATACACTGATGAACAGAGCAGATATTCAGATGAATCTTAAGATGCTGCAGAAATGAGCTCACAGAAACCTCATGAAGTTCAACAAGGCAAATTAAATTCCTTTTCTGCACCTGGGACAGGAAAACTGCAGGCAACCACACAGGCTGGGGACTGGCTAGAGGGTAACTCTGCAGAAAAGCATCTGTAGATCCTCAGGGACAGAAAGACGACCATGACCAAGCAGTACTCACTTGCAGTGGTGAAGACAAACTGCATCCTGGAGCTTCATTATTAAGACTGCAGCCAGCAGGACAAGGGAAGCAATTACTATCCCCTGTTCAGCACCTGCAAGACTGTATTTAGAGTACTTTGTCCAGTTCAAGACTCCTCTACAGCAGCCCAGGCACTGACATACTGGAAAAAACCAACAAAGATGATGCTAAGATGATTAATAGACTGGAGCACATGGCATGAGGCCAAGAGCTAAATCTGCTCAGTCTTAAGATGAGAAAACTAAGAGGGAGGTCTCACTGATGTCCTCAGCTACTCAGTGGCAAGTTATAAAGAAAATGGAGCCAGAATCATCAGAGATGCACAGCAAAAGGACAAGAGACAAGAATTACATTTCATCAAACTAAGTTCTAACTAGATGCAATGAAAAAACTCTATATGGTGAGGGTGGTCAAGCATAAAAGAACAGGTTGTCCAGGGAGACTGTACCATATCCTTCCTTGGGGATACTCCAAGCTCAGCTACACCAGGCTCTGAGCAGCTTAACACAGTTCCAAAGCCACCCCCTTATGGACATCTGGAGGTCCCTTACAAAGTAAGTTATTCTAGGATTCTACTAGGCCTTGCCTCTCCTCTCGTTTCAATTTTGTTAAATAGTGTTCTCTGTTCCTCTTCTTGGATCCTTCTGCTCTTTATGCCTATAACATATTGTCCTGGTTTAAATCATGCTGTATAGTTCTAGAAGGAAGTAGAGTCCTCCATAATCACTTGTAATAAACCAGCTATGAAAATAGTGCTGATGACAAAGGTTAAAGAATTAAGCAAGCTGTTTAAATGTAAACAGTAAAAAATCAATTAGTGAACATCTTCAGAAATGCCTTCCCATTTAGCACCAAAATACAGCCACCAGTATTTTAATATTTAAGGGGACAGAGGGAAAACACACACTCACTTAAAGAAATTACTAAAAATACAGCATTAACAGTTCAAAAATTGGATTAACCTAGATGCAGCTGCAATCTTCAAACTCAGTCTCAACCAAATTTGACTATCTGCAACTGAAGCTTTCAAATTATAATCATGCCATTGACCTTCTTTCCCCTCTCCCTTTTCTTTTTGGCCACTTGAAGACTACTGAAGGTATCAGAGCTCCTAGTCAAGAACAACTCCCTTGTAACTATGAGTCTGACATGGATATTGTGAGAGCAGATTGCCTGCAAGGAAACAAGAATAAACCAGCTATTTAGAGAGATTATGCAATGCAGCACAGAGCTGTAAAATGAGAATTAAAGAACTCTGCATTTCAGCCCTGTAAGTAACCATAAACCTAGGACAATACTGTAGGAATTTGAAGAGGCTCAAGCAACAGAAGCAGTCTTGTCAAAGGGTCTCTGTTCAGAGCTACTATTTTATTCATAATTCTTTCTCACAAGAACAGTACTGTTTGGCTATTTTGTTAAATCTTTTCAAACACAGTTGAAACAACCCTTCACATCATCTCATAGATGTGCAGGTTGTTAATACAAAAATGAGCTCTAAATGAACAGATAGGAAGCATTCTGTGGACATGAGCTTGCTGAACTTGCAGAGCTCAGAGCACTCAGCACAGTACCACACTGAAAAATCAACCTGATTATGAACAAATAGGACAGTATTAGGACCTTCCTGCATAAATACTTCAACAAGTGTAAACAAGATTCCAGTTTTTATAAGCAGCCAGTTCCCAAACAAACACCCACAAACATCAGCTGGTTCAGGAAAGAAAGAAAGGCAGAGAATACGTTCTGCCATGCACCATCACATTATAAACAGTGAGGAAATATACAGCAAAGGGTGTGTGACAAGGGAGACTTAGCTCTGTGCGTGAGACATTCTGATGCAAAACTAGGAACTACAGAGCCTTCAGGGTTTGCCCATGACTTTGTTTAGCACATATACACACACATAAAAACACCAATACACAAAGTAACTGTTTTGTTGAAGGGTCCAGAACTGCTTAGCAATTGGTAGATGTTACTGCTGCACTTCTTCACTTTAGAATCCAAGAAAAAAAAATAAACTTGTAAACTTGCCATGGGTATTCTAATGAAAAACTGTTTTTCATCTAGTTCTAAACATCCTTTCATTAGGAGCCTCAAAAAACAGCAGTATCATACATTCATCCAAACCTAACTGCTCTGCTAGTGACTAAATGAGACAGTGAGGCCAAATCACCTCTCCTGAAAACACAGACAGTACAGCAAGGGAGAAGTTGGCCCAGACTCCATGGGGGAGGGAAAGGAAAACAGGGGGAGGTTGTTGTTTATAAAAAAAAAACATCAAGTCCCTGCTCCATTGCTGGACTTTTCCCCACATCATGACAAGCCTGCAGGTTGCTGGCAAGCAGACCAGGCACAGTGTGAGAGCTCTCAGACCACACACACACACGCTCCCAGCTGCTCTCCAATGCTCTCTGGGGAAAAACTCCAGCCCAACCCAGGCTCTGGGGCCATCCCTGCTTTCCAGAGGCTGGTTCTTCCCTTCGGCAATAGCTTGCCTAGTGTAGGAGAAAATCTTGGGCTTACACTACTGGAGGCAGGATGCAGCCTTGACCATCAGGGAGCTGCAGGAACAGCCCTCCTGAAGCTTGCTCACAAGTTGTTCTGGGCCAGCACTGATGGGAGCTAATTTCAGCAGTTCATCTGCAACTCAGTTAATTATGGAAATGCAAACCAGTTCCATCATCAAATAAGTAACTAAACATTTTTTCTGATCAGACAGCATAGCACTCCAAGGATAACTGTTCATTTTTAATATAGTCAACTAGCAGTTTACTTCAGTTTCACTTTATTTAAAATATATCAAATATATTAATTTACCTTGCTACACTTTCAAGTCTAAATACAATGGGTATTAACACAATTTCATCAAAATAAGACATGATCACAAGTACAGTGATAAGGTGAGATATACTAATTCCTCTGCCATAGTTCAATTTGCAATTAAAAACTACATAAAGCTAAAAATGCAACTAAATGCAGCAGACAACTAGCTCATTATACTGCAGCAGAAAGAAAAACCTCTCAAACACCAATTGCTTTACCTGAAATATCAACTGGTATTCTCATCCCTGAGACTGAGCAAGGACGTCACTTTGCTCACTGAAAAGAAGCTTCCCAGAGACATATTGGCAACATGACAAATGCAGGTTGGCTACAGAAATCAAAGACCAACTTATATAAAAGGTAGCCACACACACAAAAAAAAACCAAACAACAAACAAACAAAAAACCCAAACAAACCATAAAGTGTCTCAGACAGGATTAAGTGAAAAGACAAATTATTTCCCTGTTTCAAAACTGTTTGGGGAATAATTTCATTTAAAGCAACTGTAAATTCTTGTATACGATGCTGACAGATCATAGTCAAGTCAGAGTCATTGGATACAATAAGGGGAGCCCCATGCACAAAAGGTGTGGGGAAGGAAGATGCTCAGACATATTTCCCAGCAAACATTCATCCAAGAAAGCAGCCATGTTTAGACTCCAGAAAAATGCTTCCACTGTCTAATTGTGATTACTTTCAGCATAACCAAAGGGACTCTGAAGGATTCAAACGCTCCAAGAAGCAACAGGCCAGCATTTTCACCCCTCAGCATTTTATTTTTCTATAACTAAAGACAAGGAACTGGGCAGTCCTTATGCACAATGAGACAATTTATTTTTAAAATGCTTGTGCAAAATTACAGTTTTTATTAAAGTGCCTTTATCCAAACACAAACTTCACTAACTGTAAAAGGTATTCTAGTGGGTCTTACTCCACTGCTTTATACAGGCATTTTTAAAACTCGTAAGATAGTACCTTTGGGCCTGACAGTGAAACTGCCTCACATAAAGTGAAAGCTTTCCTCTGCCAAAAAATCATGGCTCAATACTGTTCAGTACAAACAGGTGAATAAACCATTCTGCATATAAAACAATCTGTATATATATGAGCTGCATAATGTTGAGTAAAGCAATTTGGGTATGTTACAGTAACACGGATCAACTTTAACCTCTCTATACCTATAGAGATGTAATATCAGATCAATCTTATTTTTTGTGTACCTATGTAAGCACAATATCAGTTAAAATTATATTATACATCCCTTGGCTATTTACATATCAGCTTCTGAATCTTTGATGTGACAGTCCATCAGCTATCATCTCCAAGAGTCATGAGAGAGTATTAATCATCCAAAAGATGTCAACTCCTGTCCATTTATATCAATTAACAGCAATTGAAACAGGAATACTATTCTGTTTCTGCAATAAAAACGGCTTTTATTCACTATCTTAAAAAAGTGTAGATTATGTAGATCTCAAAATATATAGCATGTAATGAGGATATTTATTACATAATCTGGAGACTAAAATCTTTTTTCCATTTTACCTCTCTGTTCAGTCACGTATTAAGCATTTAATTACTATAAAGTGCATAAATACATGCATTATGTCAACTTACACTGCATTTAAAAAAGCATTTGAACAATTATACTTAAACATGATAATGCATTTAAGAACCCTGAGAACTGATAAAATAACAAATCTCATTAGGTTTACAGATAATAAAAAGGTGCAATAGGCATGTCAACCTTGAAAAAGCCCTCTTCAACTATGATAGTATTGTCAGGTGCCATTACCCTTTGTCAGCCAGCTACCTGACCTCATAAATCAAGTGTAACAACCAAAGGAGAGCACAATGTGAAATCAGCACTAGGCAGACTTGCTCACTGAATAACGAGTGGCCTGCCAAGGTTTTGAGGTCACATTTAAAATTATGAACTAATTTTAATCAACCTTATTAATAATAATAATTAAAATATTCATATTAACAAGACTAAAGCTTGCAAGTACCATTCTGCAGAGTTTGTGCTCGTGACTCCTTTCCCAGATTGGCATGGAATCCTCCTCCTAAAGTTGGTGTCTTGCCAGCACCTATTAGGGAAGACAAAAAAAAAAAAAAGGAAAGAAAAAAAGATACACGTCAAATGGAGTAATTGAATTGAAATATTAAATGAAAACCTATTGTGCCAATAGTCAGCATCTGTATAATTTACAACATGCCAGATTATATTAAGAAGGGCAACAGAAGTACATGGAAGGCTAAGACACTGAGTACAAATCCTGAGCAATTTATTTCTTCCTTGGGATTACTAATGTAACAATTACACAGCTCCATAAACCCTCTCAATCTCAGCTCTAAAGAAAGTATAAAAATATTGCAAACCCTATTTTAGGTAGAATGTGAAATCAATATTGTAAAATATTTCTCAAAGTAAATTATGAAATAATTGCTTCCTTAATATTTTTGCCTGAAGAATATTCCAGACAGAACTTTAATAACCAATTTCTGGTACCATGGAACAAAAGCCACCTTAAGCGTTCTGTAATGACCGGGTTGGCTACTACAGAAATAACACTTATTTTAAAATAACTTGCAGCACACACAGTGACACTTGGGTTACAAAAACTCAAGGTCTGGAATTGCTACTTTTATACCCTGAAAGGCTGGAGAATACACTAAGTTTGAATTTTAAATTAACATAAACTTAGGCTGCTTTACGCATCCGTGCCAATGCTAAGGAGCCTGAATGCAGAGTCCTCTGGGAGTCAGTGGACCTACCCAAGCAAACCAGTCTTGCAGAACATGGAATTAAACTACCAAGAACAGAAATAGTCTCTCACTAAAACAACCAGGCTACCTCAAGCAGAATATTCAAACCTATCAACTTAACAGCAAGTGAGACCAAAAAGCTAAATTGCACAGGTTTGAAAACAAGTAATTTGTTGGTAATTGGACTTCTACTTAATTCAAGCAAGTCTGCTCTTCAGAATGGGGGAAAAGAGTCATCTTGTTGCCTTTGATGCTTGGTTTTTCCTCCAGTTCTTGTAGATGTCTCAATATCTTACACCAGTTCTCCAGAACAAACTAGACTGATCCTGGGATAGAAATACAGAAGAGTGAAGAGGCACTTGAAAGCAGTTCAGGACATTTCTCTTACACACCTGAATAAGATACTTCCACAGCAGATGCAAGTTCTGAGAAATTGTGAGAGTGAACAATTTTTCTTAGCTAGTCTCCTCTCACTCAAATATAATATACATCTATATTGATGGAAAAAACCTAACAGCAAACAAACAAAAAACCAAACCAACAAACAAACTAACCAGAAAACCCAATAATCCTACAGAATTATTTACTTTAAGTATTCAAAGCTTAATTTTCTTACATTCATTAAATTAGGTTTCCAGTACTATCCACAACAGAAACTGACTTCACCTTCATTCATTAACAGATCCTTTCAACAAACAATAATCAGAAGCTTTCAGGTAAATGCCCCATAGCTAAGTACTTCAGTTCAACATCCTAATTAGAAATGAAAAATACTCAGTGACCTCACTGGATACAGAGACAACACTCCAGAGTCTGTATTTGCTCCAGACTGTTACAGACAGCAAAGCTTCCTTGCCAATCCTACAGGCATAGTCTGGTATTTCCACAGATGCTCCAACACAACAAACCAATGAGGCAAAACAGAGAAATGTTACCAAACTGCCCTAGCACAGGTAACATTTGTGATGTACATTGCATAAGAACGGTTTATCTGACAAAAAATATAAACAGTAGCAATAGTTTTATGTTCCTTTTCTTCCGCAGCAAATATTTCTTCAGAAATCCTACTGCCTGCTACCCTCCTTCCCGTTGTTTTAAGGTTTGCTTTACCACAGGCTACCGTCACTTGTTTGATTTGCAGCAGGTGAGCACACTCAAGCATCAGGAGAGCAGAGGAGGCCAAAAACTGCCAGGCAAGAGCAGGACCAGACAGATGTGCAAGCTGGAGGTAGCAGGCTCACCCAGCACTTGCCACAAAGGCACCACTGCCCTCTCCTCTGCACCAAGGCTCCACTTTTCAGTCCCCTCTGTCTTTTGTGAGCATCAAAATACTGAACTCCATTGGACTATCACTGTCAAAACAGCTACATTACTCTTTTAAAGGTTTCCCTGTTGCTACCAAAAACACTTGGGCAAAAACAAATCAGAGTGGTGATAAACAATGCTATTAACAGAATAATTTAACTTACTCTGAAGCTAAAATCCAGAAAGAACACAAACAAAATGAAACTAAGCTGAGATTGTAGTGGTTTTGCTCTTTAAGATTTTTTTCATTAGACATTAACATTGCACATAAAATCATTGCTTTTCAAGCTCTGGAGTCTACAGCAGGTACCAGCAGAGCTATCTGAAAGACAGATTCTGCTATCAGAACTGATGTGCTCACTTGTCAGCAAGTTAACTGGAAAGACTGCACATCTCTAATTAGCATTTGGCTTTGAAAACTGAGAGAAAACTCCACTTACACCCTCACAACTGCAAACTAATGTTGCCATTGACTATGAAGTCTCACCATCAGCTTTAATCTTTACAAGCAGGATGCAAACCAAGCTCATTACTGTAACTGTTCAGCAGGGTAATAAAAAGATAAACTCGTAAAAAAAAGAAAACTGTGAAATTATCAAATGCATTTAAAGACAAAAATCCCTACAAAGCTACCCATTTCAAAAGTACAAAGTAAAGGAACAGCAATTGCTCAGCACAACCAAATTAATATCCCAGCTTAACTGAAATTATTACATTTCTTGACCTTTTCCTTTTTCCCTCTACAACTTCAAAAGTAAGTTAAACAGGCTTTTGGTTTTTCACATTCAGCTTTCAAGATATACAAAAACAAATTAAAGAACTATTTTGTGTCTTCAAGTACTGCCTGCCAAATCTTCAACATTAACGTTTCTCTAAGCCAATTTGAACACCTTCCTTCATGAGGTGGTGCCTCACCAGGTTCACTGTCATCTGCTGATTATTTTTAGAAAACAATTGAGATTCTTAGCTTAGCATTAATGGAGCCTTCTCTCAAGTTAGCTTTGGATATTTACATGAAATTTTGGGCAGCAGAAGGTGTGGAAAGGTATGAGGCATCTCAAAGTACAGCCAATCAATTTTCTGTGGTCCTCTCAGAGGGCCAGAGTGCCCCAAGACACAAAAGAAAAAAAAAAAAAAAAAAAAAGCCTGAAGGTTCATAAACATGGAAACATGATGATAGTCAGACAAAGCTTACTCAGGTCCAGACCCAGCCCATAACCCTGCTCTGAGACACAGCTGCTGTCTGCAGGGTCAGACCCAGGCACTTTGGTGATTTCTGTTTTGCTCCACCAACTCACTAAGAAATGAAGTGACATCACTCTGCTTCTCTTCAAAAATGTTCCTCAAGCAGTAAAAAAAGACAACAAAGCTTGAAGTCTGAGGTAACCTTGAATAGCAGTAAAAAGACAAGAGATAGCAGGAACAGCACTCAATATAGAAGGGTCAAAGAGCAGCCACTCGGGCATCTGCAGCTTAAAGGGCACTTTTCTGCGAGCTGGTGACAGGCTGAGTTTCAGATTCAGCACTTGGAGAAGAAACAGATTCAGTTCCAGCCTTATGGATTTTGTTTCCTCTACATAAATGAGCAAGTGAAGACAGGCAATGAAGCTGCTTGCGACCTGAAGTGTATCTGCTATCTGATAAGACCAGTCCTATCAAAATCCTTCCCTGTGAAATTAAAACCAAAAAATACCAGTCCATTCTTCATTACAAGGTAGAAGAAAACCTTCAATTGAAAACCCACGTATTTACAGACCCAGCACAAAATCTGGGTCTGGTAGGGAATGCAGACTGCATCACACCAATGGTTTCATAACCAGCATACACTAAATCACTTGATATAAAAAATTAATGAGCTTCCTATTTAAGTTAGACCATAAAAATCAAAAGGAGAGTAAATAAATGTCCCATTACAATTCATGCCTACAATAGCAAAATGATGTGACTGAAGTTTTCTGAATGCTCAAAACTACTGAAGCCTGTAAGTGAAATCAATCTCTTCTCAGCCATTTCTGCATGGAAATTAACAGATATGCACACACCACAATCCACTGAAATGGTACCACTCGATAAACTTATATAGACAAGCTTTTTATAGCCCATCATAGCTAGCTAGCTATGGGCTTATTTTCAGAACTACCCACTGAAGAGATAAATATAGTGTTGCATCCACCACACCCAAGTTTAGGGCTGCTCAAGTCTATGAAACCAGTCCACGTCCAAGTTAGATGCACAATTCAGCATTTTCACAACTGACAGCAGTTTGTATACTCTGCAGCACTTCAAGTGAGCATTTGTTGCCGTCACAAGGATGGCATAATAAAGACTCAATGCTAGAGAAAAAACCCCAAACACTACACACCTAACTCTGATGCAAGATTGCCACCTGGAGGATTTCAGAAGAGAAGCAAAAATTGAGCCAGTTACCTCACTAAAATGCAGAGCAGGTTATTATTTTTTGTGATGGAGATGCAAGTTTCTCCTCTTCCTTCCCAACACAACATAATTATGAATTAGTTTTGTAATGAGAAAACCTAGCACAAAGTAAAACAGGCAAATGCTCTACAGGATTTCTGTAGATTTTTCTGCAAATCCAGCAAATCTATGCTTTCTTCTTGCATCATGGCCACTGTACATGATTTAAAATTAACTGTGACTTAGTGTCATCTCCAGAAGTCTGGACCACAAGTAAGAGAAATTTTGCTGATACTGACATTGTTTTCACTTTTCAGTACCCAGCATTTTCATTTCAAGTTTATTGTGTGTATTACTGGGAGGAACCCACTCCAGGACTGCTCAAGGCTACACTTTAAGACATACTTTTTGTGAGGATTTGGTCTATCATTATCTCTGACATGAAAGCCAATTAACAACTGCCAATTAAAAACAAAATCTCTACTCCTTTCACTTTCATAATATTAGAAATACAGAAGAATCCTCATTGCACATAACTGACCAGACAAAAACCACAGAATATGATACAGAGTTGATCCTCTTTGTCAACCATCACACTAGCACTTACTCTGACAGTAATCATCCATCTTACAGAGCTCTAGAGGACAAAAAGGCACAGAAGATGAATGGCTAGTAAGCTTAAGTTAAATTTTATGAAATCTTTCTCCTCCCTGTATCCAGTCCTTCTTCTTTCCAGCTTGCTGACCATAACTTTCCACTTCCACAAACTCCAAAAGACTGTGAAACACTTTGATCAAGAGAAACTCCAGTCAAGTTCTGCATTTGAGTCAATATAGCTAACACTCCTCATTGCAAAACCAAATGTTTAAGGATACAGTAGTAATACAAAATACTTCAGTGAGCTTCCACTGGCATACCTGAAAAACTGATCATACCACAGCTCTACTAAAGAGAAAAAATCATTATGTATGTCAAAGGCTGAGGAAATTGGACACTGTAGCAAGGTGGTTATAATTTACTTGCAACAAAAAAACTATTAGCAGGAGGAAACTTCCAATTAGAAGCACCCTACTTATGTTGTTGTGGAGCCTCTGACACTGTCAGCTTTAACAAAAGACTTGTTGGGTGTTAAGGGCTACTAAGTAGTTCACAACTTTGCTTTCTCCTTATAAGCAAAGAGATAACTTTCTACTAGCACCGTTACTCCCACCAGCCACAAACCATTCTCTTGCAAACTCCTGGGGTCAGGGAGTCTCCATGTAAGCTGTACAAGAGCCTCAAGCTCATGGGTATTCTGTGATATGTGACTGAACCAACTCCAGGGCTGAAGTGGGACTGGTGCTGCCAATGCCCCTTGCAGCCTCCCATTTCTGTGACTTTGTCTGTATTGTCACCATTCTATAACCTCCTGGATTAGTCACTAACTCGAAAGACTTTAATTCACACCTGTTACTGTAAATCTCAAATAACAAATGTCAGCATAGCATTTAAAGACAATAATGTTAATTTTTAACTTCATCTAATACATATTTTTTTAAATCAAAAGCCACCCAAACAAATAGAAATTCCCAGCAACCAACCATACAAGTCAACCTGTTTCAAGACCGTCACACTGTTCAGCCTCACACAGATGTTCATTCACCTCAGACCCCAAAGGCAGGGTAAAACCACTTTGGTGGCCAACCTGCAGTCACTCTATAACATTTGAGGATAAAGTATCCTGTAGGTTGTATCTGGAGCTGATAAGTGCCCCTAGGTCCACCAACTTGTCTTCTCCATCCCATAGTTGTGATGTCTCACACTATGGAAGCTGCATTTTGCCATGTCACAACAGCCTCCATTTTTTTCCTCAGGGAAAATGGTACACAGCAGTGCTGCTCATCCCACCCCTCCCTCTGCACAGCTTCAGACAAACCTGAGAGGGGGACAGAGGTCTCAGAACAACAAGGTTTCTGTCAGTTCTGCAAAAATAGGCAACTGGTCAGGGGAAGAGATATGCTAAGTAAGAACTACTTAAAAGCTTTTGAAAAATAATTCCAAAGGAGGGTCACAAAGATGATCAGAGGGCTGAAGCACCTCTCCTATCAAGAGAGGCTGTGAGAAGGGTTGCCCAGCCTGGAGAAGGCTCCAGGGAAGTATTAGAGGTCCTTTCCAGTACCTTAAGGGGGGCTACAGGAAAGCTGGAGAGGGACTTTTTACAAGGGCACGTAGCAACAGGACAGGACAAGGGGGAAAGGTTTTAAGCTGTAGATTAAGCATTAGGAAGAAATTCTTTACTGTACGGGTGATGAGACACTGGAACAGGTTGTCCAGGGAAGTTGCAGGTGCCCCATTCCTAGAAATGTTGGGTAGATGGGGCTCTGAGCAACCTGGTCTAGTGAGAGGTGTCCCTGCCCATGCAGGGGGGTTGGAACTCAATGATCTTTAAGGTTCCTTCCAACAGTCCAGACAGACACAACAGCCTATCCCAACAACTACCACCAAGTTAGAAGCCTACCCTGAAAGAGTAAACAGAGAATTTCCCACCTTTAAACACAGCACATGACTCCCAACTTGCCTTTCTAAAAAAGCAGCACCCATCAAACCAGTGCAGACTGGCAAAGTGCTTGGTGGAGCTCCATCTTCCAGCATGCAATTACACTATAAAGGAGAGGGAAAAACACAACTTGCTCTTAGACCCTGTATTGTATTGTACTACATTCTGGGTTGTGTTCAAATCTTATGATGGACAAGAGTCTGCTAAGAACTCAGGTATGAAACTAAAAAATCATTAAAAAAAAAGGCAAGATACATTTCTTCCAGTTAGCAATATGAGGAATTTTAATTCAAATGCACTCCACACTTGACAAGAAGCCACAGAGAGCACCCTCTTCTGGCTAGTTTGAGACAGTCTGAACTGGCTATCTACAGTTACTCTACAAAATTTGACTCAGCTAAGAAAAGAACATGCATCAAATATTTTTCTGTGCGATCAACACAAAGTTCCTTGAAGCTCAAAAGTGCACAACAACCCTTTTACACAAATAACTGACTTATCCAGGGTCAAATCAGTCAAGCTCAGAAACTCAATTTCAGTGCATGGTCTTCACAAGCTTCAAGAGAATAATATGGACAGGGTTAAGCGCTACAGCTGGACCCTTCCTGACTGTGACCATTTCCAACATAATTATGAATTAAAACTAACAGAACCATTACAGGGCCTATGAATACCTTCACTAGCTTCTGCTTAGGGAGGACTTTCCTCTTAGAAGATCAACCAAAAGATACACAAGTAGCTTCCTTCTAGAGCAGGAAGAAAGTACTCCCTTGAGAACTTCCCAGCTTGTGACCCAGCAAGTGACAGCTACTTCACAAGAAGAAATGGCTTCCCAGTTCCCAAGAAAGGCAGCATTAAAAAGAATGGTGGGATCAGGCTAACCTCCAATCATACCCTCTACTTCCATCAAGACCAAGGCCATGAAGAGCATTGGAGATATTATGCTGAGAATGGTCATGTTCACCTCCAAAGGGCATCTCACAGGGACTGGGATGGCCTACTTCCGTGTTTTTATATAAGGATGCTAACTCAATTTTTATATGCCCCAACTACCATCAGAGAAGATTTCATAGTTCTTATTACAAAGTACTGCATATGCAACTTCATAAGCCTCACTCTAAATAAATCCTCACCTTGCATTCTGGGTTTTTTGATACCTTATCACAAACTCTCAGAACTGCAAACATACCTACTGCCTACTTCTCACAAGGAAAATCAGAAGAATTAGCTAAGTATTTTCAAGAGAGAACATGTCTATATAACATTCAAAGTCTGAGGACTTCTGTGCTCACCACTTTGCAAAACACAAGCTGAAAAAAAACAAAGCAGTATTTACAACTAGGGACACCTACATATCATGCTTCAAAAACATAGCCCTCCAATTCTTGGACCAGTTTTAAAAGAATGGTCAAAACCCTCAAAAGCATCTTTGTAGAAATCAAAGAATATGATCTTCCTCTGAATACCCAAAAGAAAGAGCTGTGGCAAGTCAGATCAAAGGACTAGGTAGTTCAGCATCCTAACCCTGAATGGTAAAATCCATTGATATGCAAGCCTACAAGTGAACACTAAACACAGGAGGAAACGCCATCATGATACTTCTGATATAATCTCCCAGAGTCAAGGTCAGTCACTCAAAGATTTCCTCAGCCACAAATAGTTCATTTTTAATGGCTGTGACATTCTTTTATTCCGTTTGCTCAATCATTAATTTACACATACTTTTTAACCTCCACAACTACAGATCCATAGTTTAATTAAATGGGGTTTTGTCTGGAAAAAAAAAATGGAAGAGAAAGAGACCTCCTAATGTTTCTGAACCTCCTACCTGCTACCTTTATATTAAGCTTGCTGCTAGACTTCTTAGCACTCCCTAAGTTTTTTCTTTATGTGATAATGAATAATCATTCATCCTTGCCATATGATTCTACTGTATTTACAGACCTCTGCCATGTCCCCATTCAATCATCTCTTCCAGTATGAAAGGGGTGAGTCTGTTAGTCATTCTGAGAAGCTTCTCAAGAAGCCCTCCTCTTAATCACTTTATCTTCCTCTCTGGATATTTTCTCATTATAGTAAAGGTTTTATTGAGAAGGGGGAAGAAAAAAGAAAACACACCAGACTTGCACACAGCATGGGAGCTGCAGATAATGTTGTGCATATGTAAGTGTACTGATATTCTGTCATTTTCTTTTCCTGATAACTTCTAATATCCTCCTCCCCACTCTTTTTTGAGCTGCAAATGAAAATTGAGCTAAATGTTTTTACAGAGCTATCCATTAAGATGAAGAGATCTCCTCCCAAGTTTTGTTAGCCAGTCCAGATGTTGACATTCCACATGTGGAAGGAAGGAAGGAACAATCCTTACTCTCACTGCAACTCTTGATCCCATCTGTTATCCCACTACCCAGGTACTAAAAATAGCACATCCTCTACAGTCTTTACTACCCTAAATAATTTAGCATTGCCAGCAAATTTCATTAATTCATCATTCACCTGTTTTCCAGATCATCAGCCTAGATTTTATGGAAGGTCACTACTACCTCCTTCAGCAGACCTATTATTTCTAGTCCACATTTCTCACAAATTGACCAGTTCCTCTGCTCTGTAAGGACCTTCCTTATCCATGAAAGCTCATATTCTTTAAAAGCTTTTGCTGATGGATCTTGACCTCCCTTTGCAAATATAACAATTTACTTTATCCACTTACTGACCTCTTTAGAAAGTGACAACAGACCTGAGAGAAATGCCAGTTTGCGGGAAAAAAACAAACAAACAACACTCTTCCCTCATATTTAACCTGTACAGCCACCTATTTTGTCCTTCACTGCTTCTACCATTTTGTCCAACAGTATTAATGGTCTGCATTTCCCCAAATCTTAGTGCACTAGTAAAGCAAAGCCTCTCACTCATATCCAAGCACAACCCCACACTTTGTCAGCACACCAATGCTCGGTGGTTAAAAGTGTCAAAACCATGGAAAGAGAGAGACTCACACACCTGCATCAGAAAACATTGGCTACACCAAATATCTCTGTGAAATGTATCAGTATTGATACTGGGGCTTCCTGCACTATACACACTCACAGCTACATGTAAATATTACAAAAGACAAAATAATACAAAATACTGGGAAAACTTGACTGTGATCTCACGCCTTCTTCCAAAGCAGAGAGAACAGAAGAAGGGATTTTCCATGGTTTATTGTTGCAAGACGAACCTCTCTTAGGGCACGGCGCTCCAAGGTCCAAACAAGTGTTCCAGCAGAAACTCACGAATAGTGCTCTGAGTCTGTTGCCCTCAGGACTGGTCAGCTTGGCTCAGTGCTATTGCTCCGGATTCGACCAACCTCTCCTCTGGCTTGCTCAGGAATGAGCTGAGCTTGTGTCTCAGGCCTCACCTTTTATTGGCCCCCCCAGTCCTGCTCATGCGCAGTGGGGGCCTGCCCTAATCAGGCACAGGTGGGCTTAACACAAGCTCATGCCCACCAGCTGGTAATTAGTGGCACCTGGTTGCCTCATTTCACTACAGTTTATAGTGAGATTAATGGGCTTATAAGCAAGGACTTGGAATGACCTAGACAGGGCACTTGGTATTAATAGCATTAATAAGTGCAGGACTCCTTCTCCTTCCACAAACAAATGCCAGATTATGAACCCTTTATATGCAGCCTGACAAAATAAAAGGTTTTGCGAGACGTACCAAAGATAAATCAGTAATGGTATCTCAGTGCTTCCCATCCCCTTCTGCTTTTTTATGATGAAGATGACAATAAATTATGAATAGAGGCACCTGTACCTATTCAACATACATTCACACACAAACAGAAGCTCTCATGTATCCTGAGAGGGTTTCAGAAATCGAGTTGTTCATCCAGGAGCTCCAAACTCACAGACCCCAGGAACCCCACTCAACTCTCAGCTCTGCAACAGAGAACCTGACAGCTCTCACACTTTGCAAAACGTCTGCAATGGTCTACAAGTAACCCAGAGCCAGTCACCAAGCCCCAGGGTCTCAGAAATAGGAGCCCAGGAACCTCAGACACATCAAGAGCTCCAGACATTAGGGCTGCCTATGAACACCACACTGCAAACCAAGGAGCCTCAGCCCAAGGCATTTCACCAAGGGGATCCCTCAGACCTGAAGAGCTGACACAGGTGACAGGAAAAGGTGTTAAAAACACGTGGAAGCTTGTTGATGGAAGCATGCTTCTATAATCAGAATTGACTGAAAGCTACAACTTAACAGAAAATGTTGCTTTCTGCAAGTACATGTTTTCGAACCTAAAAGAAATATATGCTCCATCAAAAATTCTCCAGCCAGCACAATATTTGGATTCTGTCTTGGTCACACAGGAAAAGAACATTTCTCTCCATTCCCAAGGACTAAAATCAGTGTCCTAGAAGTATACTAGACAAGCACACATCACAAAGACACATACATAACTTCAGATTATCTTGCATCACTTAGTTTAAGGCAAGTAAAAAAAACCAAACAAACTTTCACAACAGAAGCATCTATTTTGGAAGACAAAGGATTATACCAGCATAAGTCAACTATACTCATATTTCCTTAAAATATTTACTGTGTGAAACAAGGCCCACACTCAGCCTTGCAGTAACTCAGCAAAACTACAAAAAGTATTGCTTTGAATGTCCTGTTTCACTGTTTCCACAAACAACACTTCACCAAAATACATACATGGGGACTTGTTAAAGGATCACTGTATGAACACACAGGGAAGCCCCTACAACTACATCTTGTGCCAGCCAGAAAAAGCCACCACAAGCATGCTAGAATGTGCTCCAGTTACATTTTCACTTTTACACAACCACCTATCACCACAGTGCTTATCTGTCTTCCCTAGTGTTAGAATTATTTTTCAAAGCAACACATAACAGGTAACTAGCTATACAATATCAAGGAATTAATGCACTATCAGCCAGCAACAGCATCTCTTGAACAAAAGGGGAAAAGTCCCTTAAAGCAACTTAGAAAAATACTGTGTAATTCATTCATTCTGAAGGAAAAAACCTCATATGGTGCACTTCTCTATTTTCCTTGTGATTTTTTTTCATAGGATAAAGGCATCCCAAAATGAGCTCTTGCTTACATACCATCTGTCCTGCATAATTTTGAGTGGGAGGGAAAAAGCAGTACAAGCCCTTTAAAATGTAGTCTCCACATCACTACAGGAAAAAGTGAAGGATATAAGAGCTGATTATAAGCTATTAAAAAAAATTAAAAAATAAAAATAGTAATACCAGTACCCTGAGTTGGAAGGCAGGAAGGGCATCAGACAAATCCTAGCCTACAATTAACTCCTAAACTTCAATATACAATGCTACTCTCTCCACCACAGCTGTACAGTCCATCAGTCCTCCTTGTTTCACTGTTAAGCTCCTTTCCGTGCTTCTTACTAAGGCTTCCTTCTCCTTACACATTCCCCATGCTCATTTTCATTCTCACTCCTTCAAAACACCTTCTCTTCACGTGGCCCTTTTATAGGCACACAGACCTTATCTTCCAGGGCATTCCCACAAACGCCCCAACCCATCTATCTACAAGAGACTCTTGACCCTTCAACTCCAGCCTCTTTCTGCTCCATCACACGTTGCCTCCACATACTCCCTCCACCCATCGAGCACCCAACTCTCCTGTCCTCTATCCCAAATAATTCCATGTACCTCCCCATTCCCTGTGCACCCATTCCTTCCACACAGAGTCCCAAACCTCTTCCCACGCACCCACCCCACGGAGCTCCAGCCCCTCACGCACTTTCTCCTGTCACACACACACAGAGCACTTTTCCCATCTCCACTCCCTCCAGCACCACCTTCCCTGCCCACCATCCCCCTGCTCCTTTGCGCAGCACTTTCCCACCCACTCTGACCCCCACACCTCACTGTCCCCCCTACCCTACACCCTCTCCTTACCCTCAGCACCCACCCCCCACGCCTCACCCCGTGCCCTGTCCCTGTCCCCTCTCCCTGCTGTCACTTGTTCCCCACCGCACTCCCTCCTTCCCCCAACATCCTCTCTCCAGACATCGCCCCCTACTCGCCTCACACCTTCTCCCACCCACTTCTCCCTTATCCCCGCACACCCCATCCCTTCACGCCGTCCCCTCTCCCCCATACCCCGCACACCACCGCATCCCCCGGCCCGACCCGGTCCGACCCGACCCGGCTCGGCGCACGTGGGCTCCGCTCCGCCCCGCCCCGGCCCAGCCCGGTCCCGCTCACCGTCCAGCGACACGAACTGTCCCACAGCAGAGGAGCCGCCGCCGCTGTTCTCCACAAACTGCACCTCGGAGACGATGATGTTGTCCTCCAGCACCGACCCGCAGCCCGTGCACACCGCGTCCCCGCGAGCCGCGTCCACCTCGATCTCAGAGCAGCCGCAGGCAGCGCACACCCGCCCGCCCGGCATCTTCACCGGCACCTCCCGGTCCGGGACCGAGACCAGGACTGGGACCGGGCCTCACCAATCCACCGCCGCCGCCCCCTCCCCGCCGCTACCGCCGCCCGCCCGGCGCGGCTCAGCCCGGCCTGGGCTCAGGGCCTCGCTCGCCGGGACCGGCACGGGGAGGAGCGCGGCGGCGGCTGCCCCCGCCGTCTCTCGCGAGACTTCGTCCGCCGTTCCCCGCCTCTCCGGAGAGGCCCGGCCCGTTCTGGCCCGAATCCCCGGCTCCGCCTGCTCAGGAACCCGCCGTCAGTCAGGGCTTTGCAGCGGCTCTCCGGGCTTCTCCCAGCGTCTCGCTGCACTTCGGGGCTTCCCTTTTCCATCCTCGAATAAATGATCCTGGCCTCCGGCGCTCCCGGTGGGACTTGGGGTGCTACGGTTCACGAGGCCAGAGGCGGCGCCGAAGCGGGGTCCAAAGGCTTGGAGCGACCGGGAGGTCCGGCCCGGTGGGCCTTTGGGTCTCCCGTGAGGCGGAGACAGCAGTTACGGTACCGCCTCCCTGTCCCGGGCAGCGGCTGAACCCTGTCAGCCCCTTGCCCCGGGTTCCTGAGGCTTGGCCGGGCTGGAGGGAGGGCACAGGCTTTGCCGGTCAGAGCCGGGGGAAACGGGATCGCTCGGGAGATGCTTACCGAGGAGCAGCTCTGGGCCTCCCTCTCAAAGACAGGCATTTGATTTATATTCCTCTGTTTTAAAGTGTTCCCCTGTCACTGGTGAGCATCTGCCAGCACCAGGCAAAGCACTTGGGTACTCGCAGTTCTGCAGCACTGGGCCCGTGGTGTTCCAGATTTAGTGATGGGTCTTATGCTTGAGGCAGAACGTGAGGATTCCCTGAAACTTACTTCCTGACCTTATGTAAGTTGGAAGGCAGGAGTGTATGTTTTATCATACATATCATATCACACATTTCTGTATGATAAAACAAGGGTGATAACATTTCCTTTTTGCCAGGCTTTCGCCGTCTTCCCATTCTGGGGGGTTTGGTTTGCAGCAAAAAGAGTATCACTAACCACATTTGCACTGCAGCTGAGGAGTGGTTCATTTTTTTTGACACTCCATAAAGTCTGTAATAAGTAAAAGTTGTGTAAAAATACATAGCATGCAGTGAAAAATGTGAACCTTGTGTTCTGATCTTATATATGCCAATTCCTCTGTTCCCTGAAAATAAAAATGGGGCTACAACCCCAAATGTTTGCATTTCAAAAGTGGAATAGTTGTTATGATTAAAAAATGGATTAAGTCATCGATCAAATCTAATTAAATCATTCTGCAGTACATAGATTGTTGTTTTGTGAGGCATAATGAATCCATCCAGTAAAGCACTTTGAGCTCTGCCTAACAACAGTGCTGTAATATTGAAGTCCAGTTTAGTGCTTTGTGGCTCTGGGTCATTAGTTCCTTAATTAAGGAACTTGGTTTTCATTCAATAAAGTTCTTGCTCACCTTAGCACTCAACTGCATGTACTAAATCATGGGAAAACAGTCTGCGGAGGCTTAAGAATTCCATGTGCACATCAGTATGATTGTATGAAATCATTTATTAACAACTTGCGCTCACTTATATAGAGAAGTCTTGTTTACACCATCTTATAATGCAGGTGGCTTTGTATTCCAATTACACATACCATTTTCATGGAAAGATTCTTCTCACATAATTATTTTCCTCTTCTGTTGCCAATTAAGTTCTCTCTTTCCCATTAGCTCATTCTCAGAAAGCCTCTAACTAGGCCTCAATAACCATTAACCCAATGTGGCCTAAATTGAAGTAAGTCAGGATTGCTCACAACCTGTATATTTCTGAACTGTTTCCCCAACACTAAATGTCACAGGTGGGAAAGAAACTGAGCAGAATGGGTAGAGATAGCTGGATTTTTGTATCCAGTTTTCATTTGTCAGCTTTCAAAATACACCTCAGTTAATGCAGAAACAGAAACTTCTAACTTCTCAAACTCAGTGCTGTCAGTACCTGACTTCCACCCAGTGACTCGGATGCAGCCAAGTATCACACACAGATCTCTACAAATTGTCCAGATCCATGGTACAAAATTACTTGCTGTGGCACATGTGGAGGGACATTGGGGCACATCCTGAGGCTATACTAATCCACCCAGAAGGCTGAGCTTCTCATGGGAATGAAAAAATGCCATATGCCTTGAAAATTGCAGGTTCTGGGCTTCTGCAAAAAGGAAATAGCAATATTGTAGTGGAGGATGTGCCACTGCCTACACAGTTGTCCTGGTTTGGACCAGGATAAAGGTGATTTTCTGTCTTGTACTTTTGCTTTTAGCTAAGTTTCTCAGATAGTGTGTGTTTCTAGGATTGATAACACTTGATGTTTATAGTTACTGCTAGAGACTGGTATGCAGAGCCAAGGACACTGCTCAGCTCTGAGGAAAACATTTTACCGTCCAGGAGGACACAGAGGTCCTACCTGAGCCCTCCTTTAGGGAGGAACAGACAAGATAGATGCCAGAATTGACCAAACAGAGTATTCCATCCCATATACGTCACACTCAGTATAAATTTGAGGCATCACAAGGGCCGAGCCTGATCTTTTCCAGATCTTTTCCTGATTTCCTGCTTCCCTTCCTTCACCCGGCATCCTGGAAGGATCCTGTCTGTTCATCTGCCTGTGGTCCTGATCCGTGCCAGCCCATATCTGTGTGTTCCTGCCTCCAGTTCCCGACTGCTGCTGACTCCAGGAGTCCAGCCTGGACTTTCCTAGGGCTGCCCTACAGCCTCGGTGGTGACGTGAGAGTTATTGGGGGAGAGGGGGGAGGAATGTGGTTTCCATTTTCCTGTATATTTGTATATATTTAGTAATTTTACCTATTTATCATTACTGTTTCATTAAAGTTGTGTAGTTTAGTTTCCAACCCATAAGTCTCTGTCCCTTATTCTCTCTCCTTTCTCTATCAAGGAGAGAGAGATTAATAGAGAGCGTCTGTTATTCGGTTTAATTGCCGGGCCAGTGTTAAACCGTGACAACAGTGTGGTTTCTTACTGTTCTTTTTGCTCAGAAATGTATTGGTGAAAATTAAAACTTCTGGTTTCTTCAGATTCCTTCTGCTTCTGGTGTTGGTTATGTACCTGAATTTCCTTCTGCTGCTGGTGAGAAGACCCGTGCCATGGTGGCCAAGAGTGCTCTCACAGAATTACATGCTGAGTAAATAGTGTCAAGGAAAAATTATATCATAGAGTCCTACAGTCACAGAATGGTTTGGGTTGGAAATAACCTTAAAGATCATCTGGTTCAAATGCCCCTGCATGGACAAGGACATCTCCCACTAGACCACAACTCTTTTGAGTAAGGGACAAATCCTTACTGCATTCTTTAGTTGTTATTTATTATAACTAGAGAAAGCTACAAAGAAATATTTTTAATAAAAATTGGAAGAATAAAACACGATTAAATAAAATCCTTTGAATATAAATATACTTTAGTTAACAACTGCCAAGCCAGATCAGCTCCTGTGTCAGGTACATTGCCCCTGACAAAAGCTGGTGTGAACAAAAGCAATCCTGCAGTAAGCCATTTGGGAATACCTTTCCATTAAAAAGTTTCTTCATTACTCACATTGGTAGAGACTAATTCAGTCCTGATCCGTGAAGGTTTAAGTTTTACACCCCTTCCAAAATTACTGAGGTTTTGATTGTTGTGTTACAATGTGGGAGTCCTGAACAAGGTTGGAGTTTTTCACTTTGAATGTGAGCAGCAGAGGGCCCCAGTGAGAGTCTAATACAGAGCTCCTGGGTAAAAAAACCCAAAACCTCGTTTAATGTCACACTGAAGAAAGAAGTATGTTTTAGTTTTTATCTTTTAGTTCTGATGAAAGAAAATGGGTTTCCAGTTCTGAAGACTGAAGTCCTTTGCTTCCCGCTTATGAAAGCTTTCTTATACAATAGCCCTTAGTACTTCAAGCCTTTCTGTAGGATTGTTTTCTACTGACCAGAATATGTCATCTTTCATCTCTGTAAGATCTTTGTTCTTTCTGCTTGCAAGAAGGTTAAATAAACTTTTTGACCAATAACATTCAGCTATGGTGAATTAATAACCCATAACTCAGATCATTCTGGATAATAAATTAATAAACTCTTAGTAAATTATCTGATGTTTGTTTCACAGTAAGAACCAACTGACTAAAACAAACAAACAAAAAAAGTATTGAAGCAACTCCATTCCCTGCAATATTTTACCCTTTAAGTTAAGAGGAGGAAAGGACCTGTTTTCCACTTCACCTGCCCTCATTTTCAAATTTCCTATTTTCATTCCCAGGTGTTACAGAAAGTGATTATCAGGATGTCTGTTAGCCCAGACCAACTGATTTCCTTCCTGCTGTGCCTCCAGGAACCCCAAATATAACCCCCCCAGGGTGTGCATGTTTGACATTCAGTTGTTGAATTTTCAAAGAGAGGAACTTTTCTCATTTACTTGAAAATTGTAATTTTTTTCCTACTGCTCATACAACAGGAGGAAGAACACAAATGGGCTGTACAAATGCAGACTGGAGTGTGAGGGAATCCCTCTCTGCTCCTGCAGATGCCAAGTTGCACAGCAGGGAATCTACTCGAGCAAGCTGATGACACACTTAGAGTACTGCCACAAGAGATGGATCCTCTTCTATAAATACAGTGATTTGAGGCAGAGGCCTAAGTGTGATGTAACAGAAAACCCAGAGAGTCTCTGGCTTTTTGGTTGTTGATCAACCTTTTTGAGTCCTCAGCCTCCCAGAGCACTGACCCATTCGGGAAATATTTTCAACTGGAGGCACAAAGTTGATTCCCTTGATTTGATCAGCTTCTGTCAGCATCCTCCACTCTCTGGTATTCCAGATGGAATCTCTCCGCTTAAAATCAGGCTTAAAATCTTTGCTTAAGTCTCTCAAGAAGTCTGAATATGTGCGTAACTTGGGACAAAAACACAAGCAGAGGGAGCTGCCTTTGGCTTGGGACTGTCCAAGATAAGGAATAAACTATGAGTTCAACTTGCAGATTTGGACACGGATTCTCTGGAGATGAAATCATAGGGATACCAGATAGAGGGGGAACAAATTATTTCGAAATGGATTAGCCTTATAAGGTGATAGCAAATGGATATTTCTTTTTTTGTCTGCAAGTCCGAGTGCGTTTGGCTATACCAGTGATGAACACGAGGGGGCAGCCAAGGAGAATAAAATCGTCGAGGAGCAGCAGAAAACACCAATACTGCAGCTTAGCAAAGCCATCAAGAAATTAGCAGAGGGAAAGTCCAAGGATATTGAGCACAAAGATTCAGAAGCCACCACCGGTGGAGCAAGTCTCTCATGAGCAAATCGCTGGAATCTGTGAGCAGTATTCCCATTGCCCAGCTCTGCTGTTCTGGACATCTCCCTCTGCCAGCACAGCACGTGGAGACACAGCTATCAGTGGGTGCTTTCACAAAGGATGTGAGGAAGGCAAAAATAGGTATGTCCTCCTAGTTTCTAGCAATCTTCATCTCCAGAATTTTCTTTATCTGTTAGTTTAATCAATTTTTGATCTGGGTATGCTTTCAAGATCCACAACATCTGGTGGTTTGGGGTGTATCATTTAGCTGGATAGCAAGTGGAGAGGTTTAAAAATGGCCTAAACATTTCAGTTGGTAATCCTGAGTTTTTGTGCTATAAGGGGTGGTGAATAATTGCTCCTATCACACCTCTTTCATATCGATTGGGATTTTTTACACCTGTTTTACAGCTTCTCTCAATGAGGATCTCTCCACAGGAGCAACACTTCCTTCAGTTACATAGTGCAAGAAGATCAGCCACAGTCCCAATACAAAATAACCTATTCAGAGAAGTCATTTAAGAGGAAACCTTTTTTAATGAGGCACTGACTATACTCTCAACTGAATAACTAAAGGTTTCCATCACGTGGGGATGCAAGCATGGGCAAATATTGAAGTGAAAATACAACTCTGTCTGCAAGTCTTGTATTTTGAGATTTGTTCGTTCCAATATTAATGAATTTATCACTCACCATCAGAGAACCATTCCAGTCAGCTAATTGCCTATTTAAGCAACTGTCTGAACCTAGAAATTGAGCTGAAATTAGAAAATGCCTTGTTATAAGTGCCATTTTTGTGTGCACACTCAATAAGCAGATACTTTGGTGCAAATACATTTTCTATATAGACTGAAAATGAGGCTTTCACTAAATGTTAATACTCATGTGCAGTGGGAAGAAACAGGGATATTAAACTGGACAGATCTGCACACTCAAATGCAGAGGTAAACCACACATCTTACTGATAGTTCCTTTCTTTTTAATACAAATTTGGAACTATAAGCCAGAAATTCAGACCAGTGAAATATGAGTCACCTTAAGTTTTGATAAATACATTTTGAAAAGTAGCTGTATAGTAGAGGATTCTCTGCTTAGCACTGAGGTAAATTCAATGCAATTTAAAAATAATGGTATAAAATATGTCTGTAAATTGTCTAAGATAGTGTTGACCATTTATGACACCTAACAAGTCATAAATAGAATTAGGAAAAAAGAGCCTCTTAGAGAGCTTTCCAGCTACATTAGAGCAGTATATTAAAAATTCTGCTGTCACCAGGTGTTATTAATAGTCCAGACTCTCTTTATTGGCATTTCACAGGCAGAAGCCTGCCACAATCAGAATGTCTGAGCTAGCACTAGAGAAGAATATTCCAGTCAAGTGTCATTTAGGACCACGAAATGTTTGTATCAACAGAGTCGGAAGTGTTTACGTATGACAATGTCACTGCTCCTTTGGCAGTAAGTAGGCCCTGTTTAGACTGAAATCTGCAGAGATAAGAGAGAACATCACTACGGCCACACACCAGACTCTGCCTTTGGTATCCTGGAAGAAAGGCTGGAAACAGGGTGAGGGATGCAGTGTCCTCCTCCTTCACACAGCCCATTAATACCAGGAAAAACTACAATGGAGCAAGCATCTTGGGTATGTATTGCTTGGCCTGTGGGTGAGGCCA
Organism: Calypte anna; assembly: GCF_003957555.1. Taxonomy (NCBI): domain Eukaryota; kingdom Metazoa; phylum Chordata; class Aves; order Apodiformes; family Trochilidae; genus Calypte; species Calypte anna. Next base: position 36,092,847 of record NC_044251.1, read on the forward strand.
GTTATCATCTGTCTGGGTCTTAAAATATATCAAAGAATTATCCTTTCAGTGATCTGCATGTTACTGCCTGCACTTTGGCAGTGAGAGTCCCAGTACCTCAAATATGCCAAAGTTAACCCAGTGATAAAGAAACAATCAGTCAATGCTGCAAGTTGTCCAGTGTCTAAAGTTATGAGCAGGCTAAATTAAAACAAGACTAGATTTTAGAGAAGCCAGAGTATAAACCTTGAGAATTTTCAAGAATGTGGCAGGTTTCCTAGTTTGAATTAGTTGAATAAATTAGGTTACTAGCATTTTTCAGAGGGCAGCCATAAAAAATTTCTGGAGTTAATCAAACTATTTCATACCATTAATATGAGTTAGCCCAAAGTAAAAAAGAAAAATCACTTTAGTTTAAATATTTTCTTTAAATGTTAAATTATTAGAAGGGTAACATCTGCTACAATTTCCAAAATGAGGTATTTATAACTAGTTTAGGTCCCAGCACATCAATAATTTATTTGTTACAAAATAGCTTAGGGAAAAAATTCTAGTGCTTCATCTTTTGTTCTCAAAAAAAAAAAAAAGCAAGCCACAGCAGTAATGCAAAGGGAGAATGCTGGCTTGGGAACATCTTTGTCTTCCACATTTTACAGTGCACCCTCTTAGGTGGGAACTGGGAGCTGCAGCACTGGTGGCCTGACTGAGGGACAGGTCTGGAAATCAGCACTGCCCTGGGAGGAAGAGTTGGTTCACATCACTTCTGTCTCTGTGTCAAGGTGCTGCAGATTCAGAGTACCACCTGTTGCCTTTTTTTAAGTTCTTTCCCATCTCACAGGATAAACACATATCTTTTCAGTAAATTAAAATTTGGAATCTGATATAACAACATACCAGTAAGATCTGGAACCTTTGGCTTGCCCTTCCATTGTCTGTGCTTCAATTGGTCAGCTCACACCAAGATTATAAAAAAACCTGACCCAGGAGTTTACAGCCTGAAGCTCAAATTGAACAGAGCAGTCAGCAGATTGTGTATTCCACTGAACAATGAGGTCTTCAGTTCCTTTTTGAAGCAGTTTTCATTACATAAATTATGTTTGTGTCATATTACTCAGAATTACACAAAAACATTATTTTTTAACTGAGTACAGTTGTCAATAATGCATGTGGTTAGTAAAATTATATATTAATAGCAGCATGAGAAGCATTTCAGAGAGCTCTAAACATGCTCATTTCCCCAGCCATATGCATAGAGGAGTTCAGAAAATATTAAGTGTTACTGCTCTGGGATTTCCTTTGGAAGAAAAAGCTACAAGAGGAAATTCCTTGAAGTTTTTTGCTTGATATTTTACGTACATGGAGCTTTATATATGACACGAGTAGAAAGGATGTCCAAAAAAGAAAGAAATTATAGTGTTAGCATTTCTAACAAATATCCTATCTCCCCTTTGCAGTCTGTCCTATGCTAAACAGCAAGAGCAGAACTTTCTTCCTAATAAAGCTTTAGAGCTACAACCATGACTCCTCACCCGTGCTACAGAAACACTATCCAGATGACCAAAGGTTTTGTAATCAAACAAGCCGCAACAAATACCCTGCTGAAGCAGCAATTTAGCAGCCTCAGAGGAAAAACAAACTATTTTTGTGGCATATAAAATTATGAAGAGCCTTTCCCAATATATACTGTGACTAATAATCATGAGCCCGTACAACAATGACATTTTAGCCACTCCCTCTGTGGTCACCTTTCATTTGCAACCCTCATGTCTGCTAAAAAAAGGATGAGAAATTGCAGCTAAAAAGTGAGATTTTTATCAGCTTTCACAGACAGAACCAGGTTGGGAAAAATGAGAAAGAGAAAACTTCTTCTCATAGTTTAAGGAATAAATGAGCAACTAATAAACATCCTCATTTAATAAGAGCACACATCCTGCTAAGAAATTTTCTTTTGAATTACGCAATTCAGAGGTTGTTGTGTTGTATTGTTTTTGTTTGGGTTTGGGGTATTTTTTATTATTTTTTTCAAAGAGTAAATCCCACGATTAAATTACAGGAACAATATAAAAAATAATAAATGAGCAATGTCCACACAGAGAGCGTGAGCTGCGAAATCACAAGAGAAATAAATTCCTAACCTGCCAGTTTAGGTTCCCTGCACACCATTTTCCACACACCTGTAATGCAACCAGCACTGGCCTGGCTTGACTGTTCTTCTTGAAAAGCCTATGAACCTTGAACAGCATTGCTAAAATCCTGTGTTTCTGCCACAACATGCCTGGCAGCTGGGACAGAGCTGAGGTAACAGGCTTCAGATACATATTCTCCACACCTAGAGAGCTCTTGCTTTTCATTACTGGAATGGGGGTTTGCTGACATGCAGCATCCACAGAGTAGAGGGGTATGGCTGGGATATCACGGTCCAGAAAGAAAGCAAGACTAGGGAAGTGCCATCTATCCCTGTGCAGTTCCACTGAGTAGCTCATATTTTCAGCCTGTCATTTGCACCAGGACCATGACCCATCAGGTGCTGGAATAGGCTGCCCAGGGAGGTGATGGAGTCCTCATCCCCGGAGGCATTTAAAAAACATGTAGTGAGGTACTTCAGGATATGCTCTAGTGGGCATGGTGATATATACTTTTATTTCTTTTTGGGGGGTGATGGTGAGGGGGTGACAGTTGGACATGGTACAAATCTGTTCCATGGTCTTTTCCAACCATTAAAGTTCTGTGATTCTGTTATCAAAGCCTCCCACTGTCCACAGCTCTGCCTCGTTGCCCCTTGACTGTCACACAAAGTGCCCCAGCCAATGTTTCCTCCAGGGTACAAAGTCTTTGCATTATCTCTGTACTAGAAAAGGTTCTGGAGAGACCCAGATGACAAAATCTAGCAAGCTCTGAAGGGGTTTGGAAGAGCAGTGCAGCACTCCCCAGGATGGAGGAGATGTAGAACCCTCCAGCTGTGGAGTCTTCTGGGGCAAACTTCATCACAACAGGAATCTTAATGTAAATAAATGACTACTTCTAGGTTCTTTCAGCCCAGCAGGCCAGAACAAGTAAATATCTACTATCTCAGTATTCCAGCAACTATTAGAAATGCCCTCAGAGATTTCAATCACACTTATTAATTAAAAGTAGGGAAAGGAGTTTCATGTATTGTGTTAATCAACAGGTGCTAAAGGAATATGACCTTCCTCAGAGGCAAAGTCTGGCATGATAGCAAATTTTTTCCATGACACATACTAGAGAGCAAGAAACACAATCAGCTAGATTATTTCCTTCAAGATTCAGTATTTTAACAAATGAGTCACCAATACACACTTCAGATATTCCTATGCTAAAACTGGAGTATAAGTCACATGTATAAAATCCACTGTTTCTCCATAAGCTGCCCGTAATAGCTTTTTTCCAAATACTGACTTAGAGAATGTCTGGTATGTTCAGACTGATGTAAGAACTCTGGATTTTAAATTCATAAGCCCAGTTTATCAGGAGATAAATATAATGTGAATGGACTTGTCACAGCACTGGTTTCAAGAATTAAGAAAAATTCAGCAATAGGAAACACTTTGCTGGTCCATTACCTGGAGAAGACAAATCTTACCAGAAGTTTATGCTTGCAGAATTTTAGTAAACAGAAAGCATGGTTCTGACAGACTGCATCTGAGTATACAATAAAGAGCTCATGACAGAAATTGTGAAATATGGAAGGGAAAACATTCATTTGTACATGCAAAAAGTGTAAAAGAAAGCCACTTGTAGGTTCTCTACAGACCAAGATAAGGATCTCAGATTCAAAAAAACTGGATGTAATTGCAGGCTCTGAGAGAGACTTTGCTCTGACCTCAGAGTATCCATCAGATAGTGTTAGCTCCAAATTATCCAGATACAGCATGGATATATGGATACTTAAAGCCCCTTAGTATTTGTTTGTTTGGCTCTCCTAGATTGTTATGTAGAGATGTAGACCAAGAGAGATGTTTATTGGACCATAAAGAAAGGGAAAGCTGAAGTGAAAGAATCCACTCAAAGTTGAGTGTGATCTGATCCAAGAAATAAGAAAAGCAAAGGTTTGGAAAACTTGGGGGCTAAGGGAGAGGTTTCATCCACACAGATGGCATGGTGGTAAGCTGGTGAGATGAGGATTGCTGTTGAGCTGTTGGGAGCATTAGTGTGTGAAGAGGAAAGTCCTGTCTGGGAGGAAGGCACACGTTTTACCAGGCAAAGCCATGGATGATATAGTGGTGCTGTGGCTGGAACACTGGGAAGGCACAGAGGGCAGGGAGAGAAGGGGGAGCATCAAGGAGACTCTGATGAGCATAGAAGCCCACAGATCTTTCAACAAAGAGTCTGAAAGTGGCAGAGGGAGCATCTACATATACAGCCAGGTCCTCAGGCATGGCCCACACTCAGGAGCTTTGTCAGACCAGCCTTTTGCATCGTAATTGCAAAAGAATCATGCCCATAGTGATGAGAACTAAAGCCTCCTATTCGTACTGTTACACCAGCCAAGCAGCCCCTGACACTCTACATCATGCAGGGAGCTGGAGTCAGACCTGCTGCTCAAAGCACTCTCTTGTGAATACAAGCTGTGTGTCTGCTAGGAGGGTTTGCCAAAACAGATATACTGGCAAAGCAGCTAAGGTTATGAAAGCCAAAGTTGCCTCCTTTCACGTCAAAGCAGAGCTACACCAGTTTGCACCAGAGAATGAGCTGGCTCAGAAACCAAAATAGATCATTAGTCAAGAGCATATTCCAAGGATTGAATTGTATATAGCAAAAGGAAAGGGGCTCAGTGTCAGTGTGTTTGACAGGGGACACAGGAAAGGGAATTGACCTTTATGGAGAATGCCAGCACAGGGAACCAAGGCTTAGTCCTCAAAAAGCCCTGAGGCATCACTCTTGTTAGTGCCAGGGAATTTGTGTGCCTCCAAACAGGCAGGCACAGTTACCAAGAGAGCATGCAGGGCCAGATGCTATGTGTGCCTTGATTATTGCATAATATTACCAAATAGTAATTTTTAAACCCCTTAAAATGCACTGCTCAAACAAATCAGCTTTTTCAGAGGTAAGTCAAAAGACCACCTCTTTTCTTTGATGTAAACATTAACTCATGAGTATGCTGAATCTGCTCTCTCCTGCATCATCTGTTTCCTGAAGACAGTAAAATGGCATGTTGTTGGATACAATTAATTTCCTTTTGCCAAACTAGAATACCATCACTGGAGCATGAATTGAGTGAGCTGAGAAATTTGCTAAGCATTGGATACCTCGGGAAGTATCCATAAGAAGCACAGTGCTAACAGTTTTGCCTTGTAAGGATGAGCAGCTCTCAACATTCACAGACCTCCAAGTTTCCCATAAACCTACTGGATTCCTTGTAAAATATTTTTAATTGTCTTGGCAAAACCACTAAGGCTTTATGCGGATGCCTTTGGGACTTCCCTTTTTGAGCTCCAGCTCCCTCTTTCCATTCCTTTTCCAGGCAAGAGCAAGCCAAAGATTACAGAGTTCTCTGTGATGTGCAGATACAGCCATGGTCTCTGGACAGCTGCTACTGACAGGGCCAATTCCTGTGTTTTACTCTGCAAGTGCCATTGCATGGAGAATCCCTGACATTGCTCTGGAGGGTCCTATAGTTGTGTGAGTATAAATAGACACAGTGCTAGCAAAAGACACTCAAGGATAAAGAGCAAAGGTACTGCATTTTGTGAGCTTGTAGAGATAGAGATGGCCTGGAAAATCTGCTCATGCTTCCAACCAGAAGTCTCCAGAGGATGAAGTAACCTCCAAAGAATCCCCTCTGAAATAGTGTTGAAGTCTTTTAACGTGTCTAAAACACTGATAAAACCAAAATTAAACCTGAAGTACTTATGGCAGCCTTTCTGTGGGTGTGAACCTGCTGAAACAACAGCTGTGCAACAACATCTGAAGCAGCAGCCATTCAGGGGTGAGGTAAAGGCATAACAAGAAAACCAAGGTCTTCTTAGGGTGGGTTTGCGCTATGCTCTGGAGTTGTGCATGGTGCTGGCTCCCAGTATAGGTACTAAGATCTGTGGAGAGAAAGTAGCATAAGTGCTAGCCCACCCTAGCATCTGAGCTGCTCCTCTCTGTGCAAAGCATAACCCTCTGGTACACCTCACCTTCCTCCTAAAAAGCCCACACCCATCCATCACAGCACTTCAGCTGTTGGAGCTCTTATAGCTTCTAAGTACAAAGGAGCAATGGGTGGGTCAATCCCCTGCCTATCCAGGTCTGCAATAATGTCTCCCAGTCCAACCAATATAGAGTTCTGGGCACTGTCTTGAGATGAGTTGCTCTGCACACCTACATTAGATGGTCCACCTTTGTCTCTTGATTATTACAACAAAAAATGCTAACAACAGCCTTGGGGTAAGTCTTTAATCCACAATCCCCACACATCCCATTATAGTCAGGAGCATTTCATGCATTCTTTTCTGGGTTCACTAGAAAGAATAATTATACTTTTCTAATGTAATAATGGCAGATGTACAGTGGAACCCAAGAATCTCTCCCAAGAATCTATTTCCTGTGGTAGGACTTCACAAAGTGAGGGCTTCCCATGCTTGCCCAGGCATTGTTGATGTGATTGAGTGGGAATGATATAGGAGAGAGAGAAGCTAGGAGCCACACAGAGGACCCTTTTGAGGTTAGATCATGTTAGGACCAGTAGACCTGGGAATATGTGTCCATGAACTAACTACTTGTTTGTGTTTGTTTCTACTGTATTAAAGGAAAGCAATGCTCTGTATATTCTTCTGTAAATAAACAAGATCAAACAAAGAAATAAACTACATTTATATCATCAGTGTCTCTTGCAAATAGAAAGGCTGTAACAGGTGACAGAATACTCACAGCCTGTTCTGTGAACCTTTCAGTGCTCTCACTCACATGGAGGCAGAACTAGGATAAAAATATCTTCACATTCTGCAAAGTGCAGTTTGGTGGTTTTTTGCTGTAAGCTGTAAAAATCTATCAGCAAATATTTAAAATCTAGTCTGAGACACAGGAGCCGTAAATGGTACATTGTGCTTCCAATGAAGTTTTTTTATAAGATGGAAACCTTAGTCCAAGCCAAAGCAGGAACACATACCACCAACATGTGGAAGCCTTGCTTAAGGAAATCCAGACTGACAACCTCTCTTTCTACTGCAAATCACTGCCTGGTCCAATTTCCAGTTTGACTGCTGCTCTCATTTCTCCAGCACACCTGCAGGTAAAAAGGCATCACAAGCAACACAGTGTCCCCAGGCAAGGAGCAAGTGAGGTGATGGTGCCAGCTGTCTGCACAAAGGAGCTGCTATTGGTCCTCTTTGGCTGGAAGGATGGCTGGTTTTAAGTGCAGCTTTGACTTTGAAAGGGCAAGGGAGATGAGCCACAGAAGAGACAGCAATAAGAAGCACCTTCAGAGCTCTGTCAAGGATTCATGGAGTGCTTTGTCTGTCCAAAAGGAGAAAGAAGATGGACCAAAAATATTCCTCTCTGCTCCAGGCAGAGAGGGCACACTGGCAGGATCAGAAAACATGATGGTATCTTTCACCACTGCAGCCCCAGTGAGTCTGCACTTGGCTAGTAGTAACAAAGAGCCACATTCCTGGATGAAAATAGGAGTGTTAGTCTCACTGGGGCTTAACACTACTGAAACACATGTATGAGTCCAAGCAAAAATAAAAAAACCCTATTATTTGGTGATTAATTGCAACTTTTGGCTTGCCTCCCTTGCACAGAAAAATCAGCAGGCTGACACTGCCTCACTTTTCTCTGCATGTCAGACAATGGCCCCTAACAGGACAGGAAGAACTGAACTGAACTGGAGGGACAAGAGACAAGGAACCTGCAAGACCTCCAGGTACTGCCATGCCAGTTCACAGAGATCTTGCTGAGCCCTGAAGCCCTGCTACTACATAGTTGCTGCCTTCAAAGATCACTGCACCAAACACAACTGCAACACAGTGGCCATGAGCTTACTTGCCTTTCCATAGCTCAAGACACCCAAGTATGCATTATGGTCACCCCACATCTCAATGCCTACACTGCCACCTCTCTCCCAGTTGCAATGCCTGAAGCCCCCAAGGGCAGAGTTTCCTTAATAAATCATCAGGCAGGTTTCTGTTTTCTTTTTTTCTTTTTTTTTCCTTTGTATCTTTTTGCATTTCTGAGCTGTGATGTTTCCTGCCAACTTTCTGCTTGGTGAGAATTTCTACAACAGAGCAATTTAACTTCTGAAAAGACACTTACACAGGAAAGCCTAACACACCCTAGATGGAGCCTGTGAGTGGCAGAACCATAATCAAAAGCTGGTGAAAACACTCAGCCATGTTAGCAGCATTCAACTAAAGCTCTGAGCAAAGCAGCCCCAAAAGAAGAAAGTAAATGGAAACTCTACAAAGTTGCTCAGAACTCCCCAGGTTCTTTTCATCTCTGAGAGGCATTTGAGTTTGTACTCTTGATGGTAACTCTAGCTCGAGCGAGTTATCTCAATACATCTGGCACATTCAGAACTTTAAAAATAAGAATTCATGGAAACAGCCAACCTGCTGTGATTTCCTGATATGAAACAGCACGCAAAGCCTATGGGGAAAAAAGCCAGTAGTCGTATGATACAAGTCAGAGCCCTGCCTGTCATTAACAAGGGTGGGTTTTTCAGGGTAAAATTCTCCTGGGCCAAATAACAGGAGACTGATAAATAAAGCTTGTCAACTGTCCTTTCTGACTCACTCTCTCCTGTTGGAAGGGTGACTCACTGTCATGTGTGAAAGGCTGCCAGGTCTTGCTTACATGCTTAAACAAGCATGGGTTGTCTGTGTTAGCCACACGTTACCTAAGAAGAAGCAGACACTTAATGCTGAGAAGGCAGCCCTGAAAAAGACTGCTGACTAAAGGATCTGAACTTCAAGGTATTTCTCAATCCTTTTTGGAAAGTTCAAGTTTGTTGTTAGATTACCAGAGAAAACTTAGTCCCAAAGTAATGGCTGAGGCCATGGCTGATGATCACAGTGTTTTAAACCCAGACTCACTTAGAACCATTAGAGTTTACCCAGGTAATTCCTGCAGAGAGACAGACAGCATGTCCTAGGTGCAGACCAAGTAACTGGGGACCATACCTGGTCCAAAGCTGCCATTTTACCAGGAAAAATGGCGTGACAAGAGCAGTCACTTGTTGCTCACTATTCTGTGGTGAGAAAGTGCTCCCATGAAGCTGCTCCACTTAAGGAGACTGTGAGGAACCTTCCTTGAATCTGGAGAGGGGTAAGCATAGCATGTAGAACCTCATCTCCCAGCCTGAGTAGCTCAGTGACCATTCCTGAGCAACACCAGTGGCTGCCCAGCTTTTCCTCCCCTCTGCAGTGACACAGACCTTGCAGGTAGGTGACTGTGCACAAAAACCTCAATCACATCCAGGAGCTCTGGTGCCTACGTGAGTGTCTGCTCCACCTTTTGGTCTTCTGTTGTCTGGGCCCACCACAGGCTAAGTGTGCAACTCTGTGAAATCTCTGCCCCAGGCTCTGCAAGGATGGTTCACAAATCCCAGTTATTAACCCACACCACAGGCTACACTGCCCTGCAGGGCTGATGTGGCAAAGGATGCCTTTCCCTCATACTCTTTCTAAGGCCCCATATATTGCCTCTTTGCTTGGACACGAGGGAGCAGGGTGCTTTTGCAAGGACTAGTGTACTGGGATGCCTGTCCACAGACAAGAGTGTCACTGCTAGAGAGACAAAAGTGTACCCATCCTGTAGGATACAGAGGGCACCTAATGCAGGAACTGAAAGACTGTGAGAAAGAAGCTGTGCTATAGAAGCTGTTAATACCTCAGCTCCAGGTATTAACCAATATCTTGCTGCATCATTCAGAAAGGAGACCATGAGACTAGAGGGCAGTGATACCACAGATGCCTCTTCCATGTTCAGCCAGGTATGCACTATCCAGGAGTTGCCCGTGCAGGCAGGAAAGGTGGTTGCACATGACTTGGCCCAACCAAGTTCTGAGGAAACCTTCATCTGAAGCACCATCTCAAGATCTCATCGCTACTTTTCAGATAATATGAGCACTAACCTGCCTGCTCAAAATGAATGTCTAACCTAGAAATGTTAATTTTGAATAAAGAGTGTACTATTCCACATCACATATACAAAGAAGACACAGCAGTCTCATACAAATTTCTAAATATATCTTTCATATTTCTTCCCCATACCTCAAACTTCTAAGAGGTTGTTTTAAAATAGTTTTGCTCTGTACCAGAGCATATGCCTAATGAAAAGCCTGAGAGACAAACTGGAGGCCACAACAGCCTTATCCAATCATAAAAGGACTCACCTGACAAATGGAAAACAAGCCTAGGCCACAATGCTACTTAGGTGCTAAAATAACATGTGCCAGTCTAAGTAAAGAGACTAAATAATAGCTGTGAATCTGCAGCTAAAGTGTCTGTCTCAACAAGGCAGTGCAGGGCCATCCCACATAAGTAACCTAGTCCCTGGATTATTGGTTACTTCAGAAGAACTAAATTTCTCATCATAATTGTGCTGCAAAATTTCACCCTTCTAAAAGAGGAAATTGTGTTACTTTTATCCAGCATAGATATACTTTGCCAACTCAAACATGTCAGATTTCTTCTCTTAACAATGATGGAAATAATACCTTTCTGGTTTTCTTCCACTGTCTAATCATCCATTATTTTTTCACTGATTCTTAGTGGCTATGACAAAGTCAGAATTTCATCCTAGCTTTTCTTTCCAGTGCTAATGATTAGTATGTACAGGTAGTCTTATAGGTAAAATGATACCATTCCTTATCATTAATTATTTTGTTTTAATATACTAACTTCTCAACTGCATATTTTAAGTTTGAATCTCTAAGATTTGCTTTCCCAGTTGTGTTAAATCATTTATATATATATATGTAATTAAAAAGATAAAATGAAATATAGCCTTGGAAGATATTTTAAATAACAGTATTTCCCTTTGCTATACATATTTCACAATGAGTCATAAATTAGGCTAGATATATGCTAGGAAAAATGAGATATTATGAAAATAAAAAAAAAGAAGTAAACAGAATATATTAAAGATTCTAAAGTCACTCCCTTTAAAAGAAAAATTTTAGCAACTGTAGTAAGTCATGTCTCCTGGTTGCTTTGCTAACCCTTTAGAAAAGATGGTTGACACTAAAATCAATAATCATATTCAACTGCAAGTGTCAAAGCACTTCCCAAAATAAGTCTCTAAAATAATCTTCTCAGAAGTGGTGCAATGAAGGCACTAAGATGAAGGAAAGTTAGTGACAGAATCAGGAATTACAGCCCAGGCCTCCAGTCACCCAGTTAAGGCCCTTGTATGCTAGACCATCCCACCCCTGACAAATGAGTTAGGCTTCTTAAGCTGCAATTGCAAAGTGATTTACTTGGCAATGTGAAACCATGTTGCTCAGCACACATACCACCTCTTCTGTGTGCTCTGATCACTGCCACCTTCTGCCACTGCTCTTCTTGGGAGCTCAGTCATCTCATTACCAAACCTCTTTTGGGGGCTTCTCAGAGGTGGCAAACTGAGGCAATTTGTCAGAATTGAGAAACCACTTCCTTTTTCTTCTTCATCCTCCTTCATCATCCTGTCAGGCATGCTCGTAGAAGATTTTAACTCATTGCAATGAGCTCCAGTGATGTCCCCCCTGTTAGAAAACACTATGTTAATCCAGTGGACACAGTGAAGCAAAGGAAAACAGAAGAGGGCCAGATTTGTAATGTTTCCTGGGTAAACCAGTAAGCAACCCTGCCTTCCTCAGCAGAGAATATCTGCTCTCCCCCAGGGAGAAACAAATAACCATGCTCATTCCCTCAGCACCTTGCACACCACATCCTGTTTCTGCCTGGAGCGTGCACACACACAAGGAGAATTGCAGACATCCAAGTGAAGCTCAGTGCTCCCTGGAAAATTTTGCTGTATTACATAGGAATCACATGACTCTCTGTAGAAGCCATAAAGACAAGATTCTCAGAATGAACCCACCTTCCAAAGCAGGTGCAAAACAATTACATGTGCATTTGGAGCAGATCTTACACTCCCAGGAAATTCCAGGCTCAGTGGTCACGTGTTGTAGATCTATCCAAAGATTTTGCATGTACAGGGCTGTAGCATTCATTAGACTGCCAGTATTCTGGAATATCCAGACAAACAAAGGAAATTTTAAAATTTTAATTTCCAGGCAGAAAAAGACTTATGAGGGAAAGTCTTGCAAGGAGCCTTGCATGCACTTAAACAGTGCAAAACTGATGTGCAGTGCTCCTGTTTATGAGTCATTACATTTAAAAGTACAGTAGTGATATTGCTGTTAACCATGGCTGGATGGGAAATAGAAAAAGATTATATTTCTATTAAAATGAAAAATCATATTGTAAAAGTACAATGTAGTAGCAAAATTACTTTTTCAGAATAAAGTACACCAGTAACAACTAATCAGAACACTATTAAAAACTGTAAGTCAAGAAGAAACGAGAAATTGGAATGAATCATGAAAGGGAAAAAAATAATCATCCTGGTTTGCTTTTAGAGGTTTTGATTAATTTCTGTTCAAATTCATGTGAAAGCGTATTTCGTTTCCCTAGAAAAAGAGTTTTAACAAGCACTACAATGTACAGTAGATGCCTTGGCATAAGTTAACCAAGAATACTATCCTGCAAGTTTCAGGCTCTCTCAGGTCACTCAGGACATCCACTCCTGTTTTCCTCTAACTCCTATGTACACCAAATCCTCTGGCCTGTCTCCTGGTAAGGAAGACTGTCTGACAGCCTTCCTCATGACACTGCCACACCTATTTATGCAGAAAAATAGCCCCCTACTTGGTAGTGAGCAATTCAGAGAAGTCCTGCAGGCTTTTACACATGCAAGGGCCTTGAGTATGTGGTTCTGGGAGAGGTATTAAGCACTGCCCTTCAGTCTGGGCAGCAGCCCCCAAAGCACTGTCAAGTACTGTTTACAGAAGGGTGCCTGTCATGGACTTTTTTGGAAAGAAAACACATGCAGGTGTTACCTTGGTGTATTCAGGCAGGGCAGGTTCCCTAAGGACTCACCAAATGTGTCCCTCAGACATGGCAATCACACTGCATCTGCAGCACCAGCCCAGCTCTTGGTTTCTGCAAGTCATCATTGTTCCTGCCTCTTAAGGCAGGGCTGAACACACTGGAGCAAAGATGCCTGCTGGATGCCTAAACTGGACACTCACATACCTACCTCTTGCACTGGGAAAAGGCCCAGAGTCCCACTGCATCCCAGAGTACATGTTGGCATGACTCCACTAAAATGCCAGCAACCATTTCATATCAAAATTTACCATGTGTGTACCACTGAGGATTTGAAAGGACTGTTTTTTAAAAATTATGGAGACAGATGAGGCTAGGAAAAAAGTTACCTCAGATGGATTTCATCGTGCTCAACTCTGACCAATTTGGATTGGTCTTGCTGCTACAAACTAAGGAAATAACATGAGATCACCATCCAGTTTCCCTCAATAATCAATGGGAAGAGACTAATGGGGTGAGTCATTTTCTGGGGTCATTTCTGGGAGTCATTTTCACACACATTTGCCTCAAGAGGCACCAATCCACCCTCTGGCATAGCTTCTCTTTCTGTAATGGCTGTCAAGGCAGCCAAAGGGTGTGGTCTGGCTGGACAGCTATTGTTCATGCAGCTACAGGTAGACAAGATGATCCCTACCTGGAATGACAGCATAATGATCACAGAAAATATTACTACCAAATAGGAACTCATTGGATCTCACCTCTGCTTATATGTCTGTTGATTAAAAAAAAAAAAAAATCCAAAATCTAGCTTTTCACTCCTATTTAACATTTGTGATCTCTGGCATAAACTGAGTCAGCCCCTAACAAATCCAGTCTCTACTGAATCTGTTCTTGAGACTGCTGTGTTTCCTTGGAAATGAAGTCACACTTCCCCATTTTCAAGGAAGGGCTTCCTAATTTATAAAGTATAAAGAACAATTTGGGCCCAGCTGTTCTGTATTAATTTGCTAAAGCCCTGATACATCATGAGTTGCAGAAATGGCTGATGGCGCTGTACAATGCATGCCAAAAGAGATTATTGGCATCTAGAAATGCTGCCAAGGTCAATGACAATGAAAGAAGGCTGTGAAATTTCTTTCTTACAGAGATGAAACTATGAGGCAAATGATGAGAAAAACCTGTAGACCAGACTTCCCAGAGGGACCTCAGGATGTTGTAGGAACTGGCTGGAGTCTGAGAGATACAGAAGAACTGAAACTCCCTGGCTGAGGGCTCCAAGGAGAAAAAGCTTGGGCTTAAAAGCAAAGAGATACTATTTTTACAGGGGACAGCTAAGCCCTAGAGGTAAAATTTTGTTCTATATAATCTGCCCTACAAGTAAACTATGTGGGGAATCAAAAAGGAAAAGGAGCATTTGGATGTGCAAGGGAGAGACATGTCCTGGGCTGACACTCAGTCACACTGCCCATTTATCTTTGTGAGTTTCTTACCTCAAAGAAGCTCCGATCTTTGTGCATTGATGCTTTTCTCCTAAGGCAGTGAAGAAGAACACAAAATTAATAGCAGCAGTCATCCTTTCTGTTCTCTGAACAGAGCACTGAATATGACTCATGGGGCTATGCCAAGCTGGCATTTAACCAGGGCAATAAAGTTGTTGCTGGTAGATCCTCATTACTAGCATGCAGAGACCCACTGTCCAAGGGAAAGGCAGGGCCTCTGCATTGCCTCAGAAGGAGAAAATGCAAAATATTGTATGGCTCAGTTAATTAAACATGACAGAGAACAAAGCTGGATGTGATGAGCAGGCAAAGCTCCTCTGCTATGCAACCTAGACCAAGCTCTCTGCAAGGGCCTCTCAAAAGTGGTCAGTGCTGATCTAACCCAGTTCCCACTGAAGTCAATAAAAAACTCTTCCTGACATCACTGGAAGAGCAACAAGCAGAGTAACCAAAGCCAGGCCAAGGCTGAGACAATAAACTGGAAAGCCAGGAAGGAGATGCCTGACGTATCTTCAAGAAGAAATGCAAAACATGGCCAAGAGTGACAAAAAGCTTTTGTTAAAGAAACAACAAATTGCTCAGTGGAAGCCTGAGAGATTCTCTTGCCACCCACTTGATCTCTGGGATTCTCAAACAAAGCCAAATGACCATCACAGAAACTGCAATTAAAGCACAAATGCACACATCCCAGCAGCCACTCAGTTCTTCTGGAGATGGCCCATCTCACTCTAATGGAATCTGTCTTGGTCTTGCCAGAAGCACAGGGAAACTGTCTCCACATCAACTCACTAACTCCTGACATCTCCTTTTTCTTCCTGATAACAACAAGTGTTCCACACATGTAAAGTATCCCCTGCTGTCATCACTCCAGAAAGATCAGTGGAGAGCAGGCCATGAAGATAATACCTTTCAGCCCTATGGCTCTATTTACCATCTTCTGACTTTTATTTGTTTATTTGTTTTATCAGAAACAACAGGTATCTCCCTACCTGGTTCTCTCAAGCCATAATCCTCATGACACTTCACATATTGTGTGAAGAGAAAGAAGTTTGACTCTGCAAGCACATTATGGCCTCTTGCCAAAGCAGAACTGGTAAAGAACATTATTCTTTCCTCAGAATACCAGAGTGGAGAAGCCTAAAGTGATCCCACATTCTTAAACCTAAATGTGAAAGTCAACTTCACCTTTTAACATTACACAGCTCATGCAGTCCTAGAACTAGTCCCTAGTTTAGCAGAAAACCTACATGGAGGCCAGCAACAGAAAATAACACTAATAATTAAGGTCAAATAAAGCCAGGGGTCTCCACCCTTCTTTCTCCCAGTGGTTTCTAGCCTCAGGTGAGGTATTAAACTAAGAGACCTGCTTGAAGTAGTTTCCTATAAGTATTGAACGAGAAGGCAGATCCCATGTCTAGGCCACAGTTGTTAATTACCTATGAAAATGCAGAAAGTGTCAGGAAAACAGCAATCATGCAGTGAGATTGAGGAAGGGGCTTGTAAGAATTATGAATGAGTGAGCAAAGAGCATCCTGCCTTCTAGAAGTACAGTAATACTGATTTATCAAGAAACAGGACGAGTTCGTGCATGGAAGACAGTAGAGCCAAGGTCAGATTGTGCAGCTGAGCATGAGGTCTGGATGCAAGATGATAGCAACTTCAGACATCTACAAGAATTCCTGTTGTCCATAGGGGCACAAGGGGTAGAAATGTTTCCTGAGCCATTCAGCAGCTCCCTCCACTACAGCCCTGACTCCTGACTGCCCATGGATCAAGCCAGCTCCAAGGTTCAGTAAGGACCAGCTCGACTGTGTTTGCACCATCAGTGCATGCAGCTCTGGGAACACACTGTATTTTTCCTATTATGACAAATGCCTATAAGGAAACTGGCTCCACAAAAAGGTTGCACAACCCCCATCAACTTAAAAGGAGAAAGCCAGACACACCTACTCCTTCCTCAGCGTTGGAGGCACAAAAGGACTAATGCTAACATACACAAATAACAGGTCTGGAGGGACTCTCTCTAATTCCAGTCTGGGATAGTATCAAGATAGGATTTTAATGCTGCATTTTACAAATCATGTAAATTCTTAAGATGAAGATGTTCTCCACCTAAGCTGCCCTTTTTAAGTTTTCAAAGAAAAAATTTACAGAAAAAAAAATCAGTAATTTCATATGGACTACATAGACACTTGGCAGATCTGGAAGGGAAAGCAGTTTACCAACACATTATAAGATTTCATTAAGATGTTGCTATGCTGAATTAGAGTGAAAAGCAAAAGGTTCAATGCCATCATGAACATACAGTTGAGTTATAAGAAAATGTAATAAAATGGGGGGGAGTGATACATCATCAATAGTTTCTCAGCTTTTTCTTCTGCACATTTTGCAGGTTAAAAAACCCATGAAAAGTAACTCTCATCAGAGTTTCCATTTGATGAAGGACTTTTCCCACTCAAAACATGTGTGTTGAAAAAAATTCTAATATATATTTTTTTAAAAAATTAAGAGTGTTAATCTATTCTGTCCCTTAGCTCTTGTTTTTGGCAGTTCATATAATGGGCTGGGAGGATCCAGATAACATTTAAGGCAAAACTGAGTCAGCCTGGAAAAGACTCTATTTATATAATTGCAGTATGGTATGGAAAGTGCCATATATTGTAACACCCTCAGAATTAGCTAAACACTGAAGTAAGATGTCGTCAGCTACTGCCACCCTGCCATGAGTAACTCAGTGAGGTCTCTCTTCACACAGCACCTTACATCATGAAGGCTTTCAGACACAGCTCTTTCCTAGCTTTTGTGTTTTCACAGCCTGGACACCAACACTGCAATCTCCTCCCAGCCTCTAACCCCCACTGTGATGGAAATATTAAAGAACACAGTTTCTTCTTACAGCTCTCTGCTCTCCCTTCCACAATTCTAAGGGGTTTCGGGGTTTTTTTGGCTACTAAACCTCTCACTTGCCTCAATGCTGCACATTCCCATCCACCAGACAGTACAGGCAAGTGAAGGGGCAGCAGAGCTAACCAGCTGGGTTCAGGATGGGCTGTTTAATCCAGCTGCATCCAGTTCTCGGAGTCAAGTTACTTCCAACTGAGTCGCAGATGTGCAGACTTTAGGGCCACCCAATAGGTATAATGAAATGCTGTCATGACCCTTCTTGTCCAACCAGTGAGAAGGTTAAGAGGATGCCTTTGCTTAGCAGGAATCTGGGAATAGGGATTTGGCAGAGCAGGCTGCTCCCAGGAGTGCCTGGTGAAATGCCAGCCTGTAGGAGTTAGAGGCAACACATTCTTCATTCTCAGGGTCCATCACCTCGTGGGATGGACCTCGGCACACTAAAATTAAAGCTCTGTGGGATAGCAGTTTCAGCTCCCCTTTGACTCCATCATTTCACAGGCTGCCTTCTCCTGATTAAAAGGAAACCCAGGTTCCCCCACCCCAGCCAGGAGCAAGCCTGCCCAGAGCTGTGTTCCAGGAAGGAAGGTGAATGTTTGTGATTCCTCTGGGGGAATGGCAGCAGTTTCACAACAAATGACTGAAAAAAATTGCCTGAAACTGCTCTGACGAGACTGGAGTGTGGGTGGGGACTCCCAGCTCCCTTCTACTACCACGGAAAGGGAACATTGAGCAGGAACACACAGGCCTTAGGAAACAGTCCCTAACACTAGCACAGCATGTGGTTCTCTGTTGATACACACTCCTTCCACTTACCATTTTGTGTAGTGCTCAGTTGCCTGCCAGGGTTAAACCACAGCTTCATCTCCTGTTAACACTCTTTTTCTTGTCTTCATTAACCCCTTGGTTTCTGTGGCTTTTCAAACACCTTCCCATCCTTTTTGATCTTCTTCATTTTCTTTTTTTAATTCCCAATAGGGGTTTGTCTCCTCTTTTAGTTCATCTCTGAGACCATCACATCTAAAGAGCAGTTGGTCTCCACCACACTGAAAAAGCCCCATACCACCTTCTCCACTTGGAGGTGGAAGTCCTACACTTCCAATGCCCAAGCACAGGCTCTTCTTGTCTCTGCCCCCTTCACTTGATACTCTTCAGCAACATGGTCTTCTTCACTTGCTAAACTAGTCTTATGCTATCTCAGACCTGGCATAAGAGGAAGTTTATACAGGGATCAGTGGCAACCAGCAGGTACATAACAATTTGCTTTCAATATTTAGTAAGTGGAAGTGACAGGGGTAAGACCCAGGGCTGGCATTGCTTTTAGTCTTGCTGAATTTCATATGGAACCCATCCAAGTTCCCTCTTCTGTATATCTAGCAAGTCTTCCGCATACCAGGACGAGAGCTTTCCAGTTTGGTATCCAGAGCTCTGCTGCAACTTGTTGTAGCCAGATCAGTTGGCAACAGCTCACCAGAAACACTTCTGGAGTTGGTTAAACAGGGAGATCAGGACACCGTGTTAGTCCTCTGGGACTCCTTGGCTCACAAGACATTTGTTACCTGGGCATTCACTTATGCCACTCAAGAGGGGACATGACCTCAGGCTGCTGTGATCCTTGACACAGCAAGGGTCCCCAGGAAGGAAAGCTTTCCTTGGATTAGTTTCCAGTGGGCACATGGAGCTCCTGTGCCAGGCCTGACTGGAGAAGAAGGTTACAGTACACCTTGGCAAGGTGAATTCTGGCCAGCACTATCTTTGCCAACATCTTCTCTAAAAATATCAAATTCTTCTTTAAAACAAAAGGGGAAGGTGCTCTGGGCTGAGCTAGAAAGAGTGTCAGTTCCTGAGAAGTAACCAGGTTTCCAACCACATAAACCCACAGGCTGCGTGACGCTGCTCTCAGGGGTCCCCTCAGCGCCACGGATGGGCTCAGGAGCCTCCAGCACAGCTTGGCAATGCCGGTGGAGCCACCAGGCCCGGGGGCTCAGCCCAGACAGTCTCTCTTTCCCCACACAGCTTACAAGCTGCAGTCCCACAACCTGTCAGGTTCCTGGCTTTGATCCTGCCAGGCTTATGAGCCCTTAAAAGTCCTGGAGGTGAATGTAGATATCTCCGGGCGCAGGCTCTGTCTCCGTCAGGCCTGGAGCAGTGGGCAGGGCTCAGTCAGAGACAGCACTTCTCTTCAAAAAGGCACACGAAGGGCTTTTGGGACTGCCTCCAAACAGGAACGGCTACGGCGCAAGCCTGTATTTTAAACCGGTTCAGATCAAACACTAAGGAAATGCCAAACCAAAGAGCTTTCTGTTTCCTCTGCTTCCCCTGTAATCCACCTGGCTGTCTCCTGGTGCCTGGAAGCACTGCTGGCCTAGAAGTTACCAGGCTCCCTTCACACTCAGGAGAAGAGATGGATTTTTTTTATCTGTCCTATCCCTGATGGCCTCCAGCTCTACACAACCCACCTTTAATCAATTAGGACAATTGCTCTGGGCTTCTCAAGGATAATTGCTAATAAAATTCAGCAGATTTTCCTCAAAAGACATGAAAGAGCTGGAAGGAGAAAGAGAGAAAAAATAAAGGGGAAAGAAAATGAAGGCTAGAAATAATAACCTTCTTCTGTTCGTGACTCATCCACCACTGCTGAGTTTTTGTTCTTAGAGTTACATATTTCAGAGGTGAACGCTCCCAAGCTGTCTCTGGTGGGGAAAAGCTTCATGCCCTCTGCTTTGGAAAACCAGTTGGATGTTTTTGAAGTTAGCTGCGAGATCTTCCTGAATTTAGAAGGCAGCCAGAAAGCCTTAGGCTTGGATTGACAAAGAATCAGTACAGCACCAGCAAAAGGCAAAGTCCCAAGACAACAAAGATACCCACATTCATTCTGAAGTTCTCTGAGAGGACTCGCTTCCAATATTTTCCAAGGTTTAATGCACAGAAGCAATGACTTCTGAAGCCGAGATGATCTCAGACATCCTCTTGAGACACTGTAAGCACTGATACTTCAATATGGTCTAGGTTCAAGACAGTTGAAGAGCTATTCAGATCATCAGGCCTGGCTCCCTGTGGACAAGAGCAGTCCTAACAGATGAGTTAGGCATCTCTCACAGGCATCCCAAGTGGCAGGAACCCCAAAACACACCACCTTGGAGCAGGAATAACCAGCATTGTTTTCTGTGTTACTAGGTTATCACATAGGGTCTAAAGAAGATCAGCTCCAGGACTGCACAGCCATTGGATATGTCTGTCATACAAGAGCATCAGGCTGATAAAGCACTAGGTGGGTCACCAAGCCTGGTCTCCAAATAATGTGTCTGTCACATTAACTGGAAGCAAATTATAGGTGTCACTAACGAGACACATGAAGTGGTACCAGCATGTCTTGCCTCCAGTCTGTCTCTACTTGTAGCACATAGCCACAGCACTATACAGGAAAGCAGGCCACTAGCAACAGGCCTGAGCACAGGATTTATGTGGGGTAGATATAGGAAAACAAATGGCTATGCAATCTTATTTCAAGTTTTTCCCAAATACATCAGCATATGACAAACCCTAAGATGCTTACCACAAGTTTAAGTGTTCTTGTGATTATATTATGTAGTTATAAAATTCATTCCACAAGATCACAGAGCTCTACCTTCAGAAAAATAAAGTTATTTGCTTGCTTGCCCCCACTACTTCATAGTGGAAGACCATTACAGAACTTTACCCCTCAGGAGGACGTGTGATTTGAACCCTTGCTACATGTGATTTGAAATACAGAACATACCAAGGTCAGAATTAGACCAGGTGGATAACGGAGGAAATAGGAGGTCTTGAAAAGGTAAAAAAAATGCAATGCCAGAAACCTCTTCACACCATGATTAGTATCTCCTGCTCTGCCAAGTCAGCTAAGATGATAGAAGAGTTAAAGATGAACTTTAGCATTAAGTAGGACCTAAATTTGTCTTTTGTCATTTTACTTCCTTTCCCCTTATTTATACTTCAATAGATCAATATCCTGACTTTCTGCATCTGCATGGTGTCCCTTTAAGCTTCTCTGATGTTCCAGTGTATGCAGGTAATCCTGACAAGCAGCACACTTATCTTCAAGGGAGAAATACCTTCAGGAATATAAATAAAACAGAATTGTAGAATATCCCTTTGGGAAGTATAAAGTTGTTGTATGTTTCCCATCAAAAGGCAGGAGGCACTTCAGGAGCATGACATGCCAGAACACATGGAAAATTCTCTCCTGGCAGGGTTTATCCAGTGTTTATAGCTGTCACCTACTAACCAGAGCCCCCTTGATTAAAGAAACATAGCTATATATTGTAATAGGCCCAGATTGCTCTTTGTTTCAATCTGTTTCTGTATTCACCACACCAGCAGATGACATAAGTCATTTGGAGATGCCATGGCCCATGGTGTGGCCTACTTGTTCTTTACCAGCCAAGAGAGGGAATAATTTTGCAAATTGCAGCTCAGAGCATCCCAACTGAATCTACTATTTCTGTGTGTAAAACTATGCTGATGGTTTTCTTTATTTATGAATTATTACTTGTACAATGAAAGAAACTCTCATCAATCTGTGGTTGTAGAATAAATCAATTCCTTAAGGTGATCAATACTCTGACAGTCTTTTCTTCAATCCAGATCAATCACCCCATCTTCGTGTCATGGCTTCATGAATTGCAAAGTAAGCAATCATGTGGTGTTTTAAGAAAGTGGTCAGTCAATTCACAAAGACTCCAGAAAATAATGAAATTTCTTACAATCACATTTTTAAACTTGAACATTTTCTCCCAAGACATATAACCCTCTAACACAGCAGCTTCTCAACTATTTCCCTAGCATCCCCACTTTCACTCTGCAAGGTACCAAGCGTGGTCACACACCCTTACTTGGGAACTGCTTTCCTAGCATATATTCCTCATGTTGTAACATGTTTCTAGCACCTAAGAGTCATCTGAACCTGCTTTGCAAAGCATTTAGAAATGAAGTCTTAAAGCAATGTCACCCACAGCACAAATTAACACCCAGCAGACTTGGTTGCAACTATTTGGTGTTCTGTATTGCAAGCAGAAATGACTGGATGCTAATGTTATTGCTGGGAAATGGCATTAAGGGATGGTAATTCCATCCAAGGCACTCACAGATTTAATGTTGGTGGTAGTAGTTATGGTTTATTCAAATTGCAGCATTACCTTGAGGAGCCAAATTATTTGGTGACCCCATTGCAGCAGGATTGGATGCAGCCACCATCTTGAAAGGGAGACTACGGTGATGCCCCGGCACATGAACAGCAGTGCATGGCACTCAGGGCAGGCTGGAGCAAAGCAGGGTTCATACCTTCCCAGAAAATCTGTCCCTCTACATAGTCAGAGGAGCATATCTCCTGGATAGCACAGAGGATAAGGGCCCAGGAAACACAACTGGTGTGACCAAGGGGATTTTCTCCTTAGTGTTCCACGTATAGAGCGGGGCAGTATAGCAAGCAATCCTTCCTCATTATGCAGAATCCCACCGATTCTGACAGAAAAGATTGTCCTGTTACTCCAGCTTTGCTGGGGAAAGCTCTGTGCATTTACACCCTTAAAATCTTGTACTCAGGAAATCAAGGATGTTCTTTTCTAGGCCAGTTTTTTTCCAGGTAAGGAAATAGGTAGATGAGCAGGACCACGAGGTCTAGTTTCTCATTCCTGAATGGAAGGTAGAAAGGTCACTGTGAATATATAGACACCACTAGACAATTCTGAAAAAGAAAAAAGTCTCTGCTCAAGAGCCTGCACTATGCCAAATATTAGTTGAATGGCTGAGACCTATTTGTAGCAAGCACTCTGCCTCACACTAGGACTTCAAAGGCTATTAGAGAATTACTGATAGAATCCAATAAACATGCTGACGAGTGGAGTGGATTGAATTGGATATTACCATACTTCCAAGGAGCATGTTTTCTGCACCAAATGTGCTGAGAGGGAGGCATTCACACTCAAAGGAAAAAAGAGGACAACTCAGACACCTCTCACCTTCTTAAAGGTTTATATAGGTAAGGCTTAACAAGGTCTGCAAGTACATCTCTAAGGAAAAGGCAACACAGCCACTGTATGGCCCTGGTGATCTCAGGATATGCCCCTGAGATACACTGCTCTGCCTGTTGCCTCCTTGCTTCTGCCTTATAGAGTAGTAGCCCTGATAAGTGACAGCAGCAAGCAATGAACCCTGTGGCTCTGACAGGAGCAGCAGCAGCCCAGGAAGGCAGCCTTAGTTTCCTAATTTTTTTTTAGCACTCCTGGTGCATGCAGTGTTATGGGTGCCCTGGCTCATGTGGAATTTAACTTAGAGTAAAATGGACAACAGCCTTTAGATATTTATTATTTCTTTACTTTCTTTAGATAACACAGTAGAAGGTTTTCAGACAGGTGAGATGATGATTCCTCTGCACATGTCAAGGACAAAATGCATTTGCTATTTTAAACCTCTGATATTTCATATTCTACTTCTCATACACTTTGGTGCCTCCACTACCAGCTGCACACACATAATTCTTGAAACAAACTCTGCATGACATACCTCATAACTTCTGCAAATGATAGCATGCCCTGTGATTCATCTGCTTCTTTCAAAAGCAAAGCAGCATCTGAAAACATGCAGAGGAGAAAAACAATATTTCCTCAAAACAATTGCTGGTGCTAGTAGAAACAGATTTCTAACTTCATGGGCAATGCCCTGCTGATATGAAATACCAGCAATTACTCACATTTGACATCATCCACCATCATATATTTATGCTGTACCCACTTTGACAGACTATGCAATTTTCCTTCTGTGTCAGACAGACTTCTTTCAGGGAGCACAGCACTGCAATCATCTTGGAAGGTGCTAGTGGTTGACCAATACGTAACATTTAAGGACACAGCATTAATTGCAGTCTGAGAATATTATCTACCTGGAATGTACCCTCTTCACTGCACTCAGTTTCAAAGAGACAGGCAGTGAAATATGTTTGGCAGGTATCCTGAACTAACTTTCAGCTATTATAACCACAAAACAGGCTGGGGATGTTGAGAGAAATAGGACATTTCACCTCTATGGTTGCGTCTGAAGTTGCTCTTTTGGTTGCTAATATAATAAAATGTGACTGTATTATTTAGATCAAAGAGTTTTTAAGTAATGGATGAAAGTCAGGTATACCATGTTGTGAATTTATAAAATTAATAACAATAATAATAATAATACTTTAATCTTTGAAGTGCCTTGCACAGATGAATTAATTACCTCACAATACTCTTTAGGGTAGATGAGAAACATTACCTCTTTCTGAGCGATCTGGAAACAGCAGCGAAGATGCTGAATGAGTTTACCAGAGTCATACCAGGAAAGCACCTGAGCTAGCATTCAACACCAGGCATGTCTGGCTCTGTTTTTGTGTTCAGACCACTCATCCACCCTGTTGAAATGACAGCTGGCTTCCTGCTTCACGTGTTTTGTTCAGACACGATCCTCAGACAATGGATGAAAATATTCTCACCCGAATTATCTTGTTTCTTTTCTGCTAGGCTAATCAAATTGAATTACCTCATTCGTGTCCTGACATGCATTTCCTACAAGTGAATATTTTTAATTTCCTCAAGGTTTTTCTCAGCTGCTGGACACAGAGTAATAGCATGCAGCAATATGAACTTAAGTTACTAGCAGCAGTGCAAAGAGGTCAACAATCCATGATACAAAGGTATATTTGTTTTGGCTTCTAACTAACACTAAGAAAATATCTGGGTCATGATGAAGTCCTCCTGAGATGTTGCTTTCAAGAACACAGAAACAAGGAGTAAAGGGGCTTTCCTGGGTCTTCCTGTCTTCTCTGCCTGTCTCCTGCCACCATTTGTACCATAACTTGCAACCCTTCAAGCAATTGGTGTCTCAAGTGGCTTAAGAAAGGCTTTAAATGTAAAGTGCTCAGTTCCAGAGCTTTTCTTTGGGATCACTGAGGGCAGAGACAGGCAGAGGTCACTGGGTAGCTCACTCCTCTCCCCGGAGCAGCGTTCCCAAACCCAGTGGAGAAGTTGGCTGGAGCTGGTGAGACACAGACCATGAAAGGCACCTGCAGTTGTTGTGTGGCCAGGGGAGAGGTGAGCAGCCTGGCTGCACCATGACAAAGGCTTGGAAAATGCCCAGCAGGACAGGAGGCAGCAGCAGGCAGCTTGTGACAGACCCACTGCTGCCACGCTCCACCCAGCTCCCTGCCCTGCACTGGAGGAAAGAGCAGGGGAACACAGTTTGGATGTTGGGCTGTTTTGCCCCAATAGTTTAAACAATAAAGTCTTAATCCATAACTGCCACAGAAATTCAGAGCACATTTACACTCACTTTTGTCGCCCAGAGAACTGTGGTTTCCCTAAAGGTTTGCAGTCCTCCAAGCTCACCATTGCACGGGGTCATAGGTAACACCAGCAACCAGGAATTATCAGTCTGTAGACACCCATCTATAGACATCTGGGTGGCATTTGCATCCCACTGTGCTGCTTCAGTGCCTGGGGCACATTTCAGGCACTCAGCAGGACTCACCACACACTTGTAGCCATCTCAAGTGTGTTCAGCTTGAGAGCAGTGTGAGGTACATACACACTTCTGATTTTTCTCCATTAACATGATGGGATAAATGCCACAGAACACCAATTAAGAAGCCCCAGTCTCAATCAAAAATAAAACGTAATTAAAAATTATATTGCCTGCAGTTGATGCTCAGGCAAAACAGTAGCAGACTCTTAACTTCACCTTAGTTGGAACTGGCGTATCTAGGCCTCAGTCTGCAAAAACTGAAACTAAACACTAATATTTTACCTTGCACATTCAAATCTGTTAGTGTCATCTTTCCAGTACCACATGCCTGGAGTTAGTTTTATTGTCTGAAAAAAATAAGCATGTAGCACACATGTCATAAAACTATGCTCAAGTTCTCAGCCCAACAAAATACTTACAAGCACAGTGCATACGGGCCACTTTCTCTCCTTATTTAGTCTACGTTTCACCCAGATGTTGTTCATATATGAATTATTTGAGTAAATTCTCTGAGATTAAAGGTCATCAGCATAAGAAAGAAAAACATGTATCTGTCCTTCTTTATGTCTTTAAGGTTATGAATAAATAATTGAAAGTTTGCTAAGAGACATCAGATCTTTGATTGCCAGTGAAATGATAAAGACTGAGAAATCAAATGGAGCCATAAAAATGGAATATATTATTCACTTTCATGAAACTCTGAGAACTTCAAGTAAATATAATAGACCCTTCAGGGAACACTGAACACAACTACTAGTAGCAGCATTTTACAGCATCTATATATTTTTTTTTAAGTCCACAGCAAACAAAAAAACCCAAAGCAAATCCCTGGAAATAAGTAAGATCTATTTGTGCATTCTTAATAACAGGAGAGATGTGCAAACTTTTAACTATTACTTTCAGATCACCTTTAAAGCAAAATCACTCTTGTTGCTGAAATCCTTCTGCCTCCAGATTTAAACCAAGTGAAATTTTCCAGCTTTCTGTGACTGTTTGCCAGGTACCACTCAGCCAGCCAGCCACCAGGCTCTCACAAGTTCTTTCTCAATCTAATTTGGTAGTAGAGTGCTGGGTACAGACAACAGAATTATTTCACATCAGCAGCCAGCAGGCCACGCGATGGTTAGACCACAGAGATGAGTATTAGGAAACTACAGCTGTAATCCTTTAACAAAACGTGTTTATTTCAACTAGCCTGTTCTAGTCTTTGGTTCCAGCTTTCTAATATTGGTTTACATCTCTCAGAAGAAAAAGGTTATGCAAATGCTAAGCCTTTATGTTACACACAAGGGATTATGAACCACGAAAGAAAAATAGAAAAGGTGGTATGACAGCAGAACAAGACCTACCAATGCATCACAGGAAAGAGAAAATACCACTCCTGGGTCTTCAAAATACAACTCAGCTGTTTCTTACTAATAGGAAGGACTGAATGACTGTCCCTGGCCACCCTGCTCCCTGGCTGGGTCAGTGGGACAGGTCCCTGCCCTGCCCTTCCTACCCCACAGAGCCATGGCATCTTCTACAGAGGCAAAAGTGAACAACAGCAACCAGATTGAGCTGGGAAAGGTGGGGAAACCCACAGAAAACATGGTGCTTGCTTGGGACATGCCAGAAGTGCGGGAGATAAAACAGGCAGTGTTTAGGGCAGTGTCCTGGTGACTGCCTGCTGTCCCCTTGGAGCGATAGATCCCAGCAGGCAAAACCCCCTCCAGCCTGTGCTGGGACTGAACCCATGGTCTGCATGCTCTGCCCCATACTAACACTGCTAAGCAGCTTCCCTGGGTAACATTTTAGTCGAAAAAGGAAAATTAAGTGCTTTTCATACAATAAAATCGCTGCAGCTCCTCATCTGGGCTTACTGTGTTCTTTGGTGGTCAGGAGCTGCAGAGGTTTTCCTGATTACTGGCCCAGGACTGGCTGCTGAAGTCCCTCTCTCATGGCACTGATTTCTGTACAGCACGCTGATCATTAAACAGACTTTAGCTTAGGAATTTACAAGATTTAAAGAGTTATCCATTTCTGGGGTCCCCAGCATAAACAGAACATGGACATATTGGAGTGAGCCCAGAGCAGGGCCACAAAGATGATCAAAGAGCTGGAGCACTGCTCCTGAAGACAGTCTGAGAGAGTTGGGTTTGTGCAGCCTGAAGATTGAAAGGAAGGATCCAAGCAGAACTTACAGCAGCCTTTCCAGTAGCTAAAGGGGCTACAGGAAAGCTGGGGAGGGACTTTTTACAAGGGCATGTAGTGATAGGAGAAGGAGGAATGCTTTCAAACTGCAAGAGGGTAGAGTTAGATCTGACATTAGGGAGAAATTCTTTACTGTAAGGGTGGTGAGACACCAGCACAGGTTGCCCAGGGAAGCTGTGGCTGCCCCATCCCTGGAAGTGTTCAAGGCCACTTGTTGGATGGGGCTTGGAGAAACCTGGTCTGGTGGAAGGAGTCCCTACCCATGCAGGGGGGTTGGAACTAGATGATCTCTTAGTTGCCTTCCAACCCAAACTCTTCTATGATTCTAAAAGTGTATCTACCAGGTCACAAGTCTCCTGTGATATGACCTAGGTCCCTGTGTGAGCAAACAGCTCAAGATTAGCAAGTTGCCCCAGAAGTAATTCCTGTACATTAAGACAGGTTGATTAAAGGCATGATTTTTAGGAAAGGGGATTTGATATTTGGGATATTTTGAAGCATTTTTTTTGCAAGCAGTTACCCTCTCATACTTGTCAATCACAGTTGAGCAGTGCTGTGTATAACTGGCAACGTTAATCTTACACAAAATTGGATTTTATGCCAACAGAAATCAAGTCCCCTTGAAGGGTGAGGTTTTGTCTTACAGCTAAATCCAGCAGGTAGTTGTTGACAGAAGATGGATTCCTGTTCCCATCAATTTTTTCCGATCATTTATCTTTGTTTTGTTTCATTATCTTTGTCCCCACAGCAAGGCAGCTCCCTAAAATGTCAAAACCAGTAATCCAGCAAAAAAAAATGAGGAGCTCTGTTAACAGCAAAAATAAATGAGAGCTCTGTTGAGGTAACCTTTTATGGTTCATGGTGGAGTCAGAGAAGGGCCAGCAGAGATGCAGATAAAGATAAGGGGATAGGGAGGACCATACTTCTCAACAGATCAGGTTAGCAGTAAGGTTTTCCAGCCACAAGCTAGAAAAATTTTGCTAGTACAGCTGGAGCAGGCCAGTATGTACTTTGAAGAGATGAAACTATCTGACCTAAGACTTCTAGACAAGTCACTTCCAGTAAGACAGAAAGATCATTTCCTATGGTTTCAGCTCTTAAAGATGGCCTCGTTCATTTTTGCAATACTTTCTAACTGGGGAAAATACTCCTGAAAGCAGCACTGAGATGTTCACAACCACATGGAAGAACACATGGATAACACAATGTGGGGAAAGAAAATTTCTGTAAAACAACCTGTCCCTAACTTCCCCCCATTTCCACTGACATCAAAACACTTCATCTTTTCTCCTGTAGGTACTCTGTAAAGGATTATCCATGTAAACTCCATCAATCCACAGATAGCTGAGCAAGAATCTCAAATCAGCCTGAAAATTCAGCTCTGGTTCTGTTCTCCACTGTAATATCTTTTTTATTTATTGACAATCATTTTGTGTATGTTGTGTTTCCAGTTGCTATTGCAGGCTGCCAAGTACATAACCATGCCTTGGCAGCCAAGATACATATTTCAGAGGCTGAGAGAAGCAGATTTGAGAACAACCTCAAATCTCACCCGTGGCAGCCAGGCAGCTCTATAGAAATAGGGTCCTCATCAGGGGAAAGTGGGAACTATGGAACCTATGGCTCATTGAGTCGTTTTTATAGAGAGGGGCTGTCATGAGTCTCAGGAGACCATTGGTTCATCTTGTCTCCAATAAAATTCATTCCAAAAGAACAGGAGAAAGTAAAAGACATGTTGCAGATAGTCATGTGAACCTGTGTTAGTGTTTGTGGTGCAGGAGGCATGGGAGACAAACCTTCAGCTCTCTTTGCTTTGGGAAAAAATTGGCACAAAAAGCCTAAATGAAAGATGGGGAGAAACTAAGAGCGAGAACTACTTACAGGGAGAACAACTGTGAACATAAAGACTGGGGCTGAGAGCTAAAGACAGAGGCAGGTTGGGAAGGCCTGGGAATCAGTGCAGAAGACAGGTAACTAGGGGAAAATGAAGGCAATTTGAAAGGGATTTGTGGAGAGGGAGTCAGAATGGACTCTGGCCAAGCACAGGGCCCAGGACAGACACCAGTGTTAGAGGGAACCGTGAGACTGACTTGATTAGCAGGGCAGCAGGCTTATGCAGCACTGCACCATCCTTAACCACGGGCTAGCTGGAGGAGATCAGTTCAGCCACACATCCCATACATGCTGATGGCCCAAATGAGTATGAGTCTGGAAAAAGAAATTAAGAGACCAGCATTGTGTAGCAAAGGAGATTAGTGTCTGTTGGATGCCTCCTTCAGCTGTTTCAAGAGTTGGAAGCTATAAAATGAGTGGGCCAGAAGATTACAAGAAGTGAAATTAAGGTGTAATATTGGGGCAGTTGAAGGGTAGATGGGAAACTGCTTTCCATATGGGCTTCAGTCACAGAATGCCAGGCAAATCACTCCAACCCACATTTAACCCTAATGACCACTATTTGCATGCTCTTTTCTTTCTGAGCCAACGGCCTGGCTTCATGGAAATCTGGAATGCCAGACTCAGTATCCACAGCTGTGACCAAAGCCAACAGGAACTGTACTATGAACAGTCCAAGAAGTGTATAAACACCAAGCTGTCTGAAAAAACATTTCCTGGCATTTCCAGTAGAAGATCTCATTATAGACAGATGGTGTTTGGCTTTTGGTGTTTTTTTCTCTGTGGGAATTATACACTTCTCAGGGGTGAAAACTAAATGTTTAATGTTGTGGAGCACTCAAAATGTGATGGTGATGGATCTACCAGACAACATCTTAAGGGATAACACTCCTCCAGATCTGGGGCTGAACAGCATACAGTAAATACAGAGTGTATTGAACTGGAAAACGTGTCTTTTTGTAGTCTGTGCTGCCCATTGTATGCACTGACTAAAGCAGGTGCCCTACAGAAGAAAAATAATATTAAAATCTGTTACTGTGTAATTAAAACCTGAGTTCTAATGCATAAGCACAAAGAAAGCAAGAAATGGGCTTGCTGTGATTGTCATAATTCTGAACAACCGACCTTGCAGCCTTAGTAGGCTTCTTCTCATGTTGTTTCTTGTGGTATTTGTGTGCCCATGTGCATCCCAGTAGCTGGGAACACTCAACAGTAGGTATATGAATCCATTCTTTAAGTATATCTGGTGTGTAATTCGGATATCACACCCAGAAAATAAACACATGCATAAACTCAACAAAAATATCACTGAATCACCACCCAGCCATTCACCTCTTCTGCCTTGTTTCTTCTTGCTGTGTCAAGCCTCTGTCTTCCATACCCACCCACTGTATGAAATTCCTCCTCTCTTCCCAGGGGCAGTTAAATATCAGCCTTGGTTGCTCTGGGAATATTAGACTCCATGTGTGACCACTGCTGTTTGTATTAGACACACAAGGACAGAACTCCACAGTAGCTAATACTTAGCCCATGACTGTGCCATTTACCTGCCAAGTGCTTCTGCCTGCTCATTAAAAAGAGGATCATGGTGTATGACTGGAATAATGTCCTTAGGCATAATACTATGAGCACTGGAATGGCATTTCACTTCAGATTTGTGCAAAATTGAAGCTCCTACCTCTTTGTTTTCAGTGAGTTTCACTGTTGGCATGTGTGACCACTGCTGGATGTCTGTCCCATCCCTTGACCACCCAAAGCAAAGGGTTATAGACAGCTGCACTGTAACCTCTGAAGAGATACCAGTACCCTCACATCCTCATCTTCTTGAGAGCCTGGCACCAGCCTTGCCCTATATTGAGAGCCCTGTGGCTACCTGCCAGCTTCAGTGGCAACTACATCCACAGAGGCAAACTGGCTAAAGGTAGAGAGACAAAGGCAGAATTAGTCCTGAGTCCAGGCTGAAGGAGTAAGGGAAATCAGGAGGCAAGGACTGCCTAGCACTGCTCACGGGAAAACAGGCTGCTTTGGAAGCCAGAAAAACCAGCTGTACATTCTTTTACTGAAATCCTCATGCAATTACTCCCTCTGCGTGGTTTTATCAGATGAGATTATTGAACATTAGCAGTTGTCAGCTATTTTCATGCAGGTAGGCATTTGTCTTGTGCTCCTAACAATCAACCTTTTGTTATTAACGTGCCCATCACAGAAAGGAAGGAGTATTTAAATGTACCTCATACTCAATAGGAATTTTCAAAAATATGATTTTGATTCTGTATCTCAGATGCTCAGAAATCTATGGAGTTTAACAAAAATGTCACAGCCTATTTTCTAGTTCTTCTGTAGGATATAATAACTATCTCCATTCTATAGAAAAGGGGAGAAATTTAATATAGATGTACTATAGACAAGAACACTTAAATTCTGTGAGCTTTGGAAGTAATTATTGAAGAGAAGTTTATTTTAGGTTTTAGTTCTATAATCTAAGTCTTGAGAATTTTTATTTTAGAATTTTTAATTATCTTCCACCTGTAATGCCAGGGATAGGATTAAGGCCAGGTTGCTAGCCTCAGTTGTATTTAAACAGGCTGTGTTACTACATTTGCAAACATACTGTGACTGAGGTCTGCAGCAGGAAATATAAGGAGTATGCCAAATGAGAAATACACGTAGTTTTGAAAGAAATAGGTTTTCATTTTCAGACAGAGCCTGGCAAAAAAGATTTGCTGCTTACAGCTTCACCATGTGATTGCTA
Organism: Calypte anna; assembly: GCF_003957555.1. NCBI lineage: Eukaryota > Metazoa > Chordata > Aves > Apodiformes > Trochilidae > Calypte > Calypte anna. Next base: position 36,125,630 of record NC_044251.1, read on the forward strand.
TACTGTCCATTCAACTGTGCAACAGCTCTTTGAGGGACTGGCAGAAAATATTTAATGATGCTTGGCAGTGAACAGCAAAGCAACCAAGACCCTTAAACCCATGGGGTCTTCTATAGAGTCTTGCTGAAATACATAGCATTAGCACCCCTGTAATTGTTTTTGTCTCCTTAGTTTATTCAAAATACATTTTTAATTGGCAGCATTTGCAGCAGTGACATTTTTAACTGCTCCAACAGATAAGGTATGGGTGCTGCTAACTGCTACCTACACACCAGCAAGAATGACCTCATGCTTCTTGGTCCAGGATGCACTGGTGATCTGTCAGCTTGTGTACAGGCCAACACATAAATACCAATTCCTGAGCAGTGGAAGAAATTATCTTTGGCAATGGAGAAGAAAGAAAAAAAACTTCCCACACTGCTCCTATTTTCCTTAGAAGAAAGACTACAAAATACATGTTGGCTCTTAGAGGGAAATTCATCCCTTCTCTAAAATTTCTGGCTGGTGCTGTTATTAGGATGACAAGAGGAACCAGCTTGTCTGTGTCTCCACCCTACTGATGCAGGAGAGAGTAAAGGCAAATGGGTCATGCAAGGGTGGATCAGGGTTTTTTAATACTGCTGTTTCATATATGGAAGTGAAATATGTTGTTGCATCTGGAAATGCTGGCCTGCCCAACTATAATCACCATGCTGCTGCAAGCAAAATCTACTCTAAAGGCAGGTCTATGCTATAGGCTTCTGCTTGCATAAATATGAGGATGAGAGTGGCAGAGCGATGTGATACCTGACCCACATAGGTGTGCTAAAGAAGCTTTACTAGCATAACTCGTTTTGCTGTGGGGTAGGGAGGGGTGATAACTTTCCTGTGATGAACAACTACAGACATAATTTTTTCTGCTGTGAGACCATCCCCATCCACATGGTTTAGTATCACAGGACTCCCATGTGCCAAGGTACAGAATCCTTGACATAGGACAAGATTAGACCACCATGAGCTTTCTGAAGGGACACAGTAGGTGAAACTCATGCCAGGCATGTGGCAAAGGAGGACAAATATGGAACGCCATTTAAACAAATACAGCTTGAAATGCTGTTACATTGCAAAGTGCTTACAAGACTGAAAAAAGGAACTTTGGTATGCATGCTGGGTGTAAATGCCTGGGGTTTAACATGAGTGCTGGAAATGCAAATTTCCCTTATATTTTTCCCTTTTCCATTTTTTCCCTTTTCTTCCTGTTCCTTGTAAGTACCTGTGGGAGTGGCTCACAACGAGGAAGACAGAAATTTATGATGTAGTCCTGAGATGTCACATCTCCTTCAGAATTGTCTGCCCTTGGCTGGCTGCACCCCACAGTGCCCCAAACCTTCAAGGAGAACCTTTCAAATAAAGGTTCCCAAGAGAAAGGCTTCCCAGCCTGTAGGGCTCCACACAGTGTCTCCAGAGAGATAAAAGGAAGACTGCTGGGATATATTCATTCCTGTCTCTAAGATGGTATCACAAGGGGATGAGCAGGGCTGCAGCCTGTTTGCTAGGTCCTCCATGCAGAGCTTCAGCCAGACGCTCCAGAGGCAGCAGGGAACAGGGCTGGGTGGACACAGCCTGCCCAAGCATGTCTCAGCTTTGCAGCTCCTGAGTGGGTTGCCCTCAGACAGCTCTCTGTCCTCAGCTCCCTCCCAGGGCTCTCACACGGCACGTTGTTTTAGTAATGTTTTCCACTTTGTCTTTTTTAGGCTCTTCCCTCTCCCCTGCAAAGCAACAGTGGGGAACTGCAGGGTCAACCTGCGCTGCACACGGGAGCTTTGTGTAGCTACACACCTGGCTGCACCACGAGTGAGGTGCTAAGGTGCTTAAGGGTTTTAATTTGGGTGATTAAATTCTCCAATATTAATGCTAGGTGTGTTCCTCTATATAAAATAATACCATTCATATAAACTTGATCGTCAAATATTAGGAGTCACTGAAAGTTAACACTGTAGTTACACAAGTGCTACCAAGGTCCAACCACTTTATATCCTTCCTGCGGGCTTGATCTTTCTCATAGCCCTGTGTAAGAATAAGCAAAGTTCAGAAACCCAGGCCTGTGATTTTGACAGAAGTAGCTGTCTTTCCCTGTGGATCAGGAAAACACAAAGGAGGAGAGATGCTGAGTGTGGAAGCAATGAAACCGCAGATTTTAGGCAAGATAATTTTCTTAGCTTTGCCAAATTCCTTTGAAATGTGCAACTACTCCCTGGAACTACACATACATGCCAGATACACCTATTTGCATGTGAGGAGCAGCACTTTCCCATCTGACATTTATTTTATCTATTTAAGAAACTGAGGCAGAAAAATGTAGACCCATTGCAGTCAGGGAAAAGTTTACATTAACAGCAACAGAGTTCACTCTACCATAAATACAACATACTGAAAATCAACTGGAAGTTATTGTTTTATAAACTAAGTGAATGAATGCAAGAAAACTAGCTCTGAGCCCTTTAGGTTTTCTACCTCTTGCATTTTGGGGGGGTTGCTGTAATATTTGAAAGACTACTTTGTGTGTCAGGACTTAAATCTATTTCCAATCATGTAAGCCAGCAGAAGTATCTTATCCTTTGCATAGCTTCCACAGAGTCCAGATATGTCCATACTAAAAAATACCCCTTTCCTAGGAAAATAAATAAATACAGTTACTCCAGTGTTAACCTCTTCATGTCCTCAGTCTCTGGGGCATTTTAACCACCCAGATGGGTAGTTCATGATTGGGGTCTCTGTTACTCCCTGCCTGCTCTGGGCACAGAGCAGCAGCCGAGGTGAGGGAAAGGCCAGATGACAACACAGGTGTGTAGCAAACCATCTGCTGTGTGCATTTGGTTACATTAGCTCTGCAATACACTTAAATAGATGTTTGGGAAAAAGAATAAAAAATTGCGTTTAATAACTGGGAAGCGACGCTGAGGAATGCACCACAACGGCTGAAAAGTGAAGGAAACTATGTGGCAAGGGCAATTACCAGTCAGTCTATAGGAAAAATAGTTAACCTATTTACTATGATCGGGGGTGCCACTTAATGGGCTGTCCCATAGTGCCACATTTCAGTTAGGAAGAGCTCTTCTGACGAAGTATTACACTTTGCAGCAAAAACTTTTCACTTACAGCTAATCTACTGCTTTTCATAAACATATTTACCTATTAACTCCCAGGGGAAAAAAATATCTAAAAGTCACAGGACTTTCTCATTCTCGGTGGTCCTAGGTATGTTACAGCCTAGAAATCAAGAGCACAGTTGCCAACAAAACACTGTGTACACAAACACCCAAAGGACCCAGGCTGGTTACAGCCTTTGCAAATGCCACTGAAGCACTTGGCAGGTGCTGAAGTTGTTGTAATTGACTTCTCAAGTCTCCCTGTGATGGCACTGCCATTTACCCATGAACTGTTCAATAAACTTGAAGTGGGTTTGAATAATTTGTGAGAGAAATTTATCAAACAAGCTTTTTACAAGCCTTGCATTCCCCAGAGGCAACTGCAACCCCTCTCTGTAGCCAGTGAGGAGAAACCTGCAGAAGAGTGAAGAGAAACCCTGGTAAATCAGCTAAGAGAAGTACTCTGAGTTTTGGATCTGTTCACTTGAACTGGCTGTTCAAGTTTGTTTTTCTCAGCCTTCTCATCACAAAATATTTTTATACATTTTTTTATACACATCACCTGCAATCTTCTGGCATCCTAAAAGTTCTTTGCAATATGGAGAGGCAGCAGGGCAGTGCCTGCCTCTGCTCCCAGCACGCTCCCACTTACAAACGAGCAACCAACAAAAACACAGCAGACGTTTCCCTTCAGCTGCCCACTGCTCTGCAGTTTTTTCCCTTAAAGGACAAGCCAGTCCAAAATGTGTGTGTCATCTGGCTCATCCATCAGATCTAATTAATTCACAGCTCTTTGGACTCTAAATACTGCATAGTTTTGTCTTCTAAAACAACTCAAAATCTCTGGAGATGGTTTGTAGTGAAGCCAGACAAGTTTAACTGCTACAACTTTTGCCTATTCTATCAAATTCACCACCCTGGCTCCTTACTCAGCACTCCCAGGTTTCCGGGCCCCCTTGGCAGCTGCACGTTTAGGAGGGGGAAAACCCACCACATTCAGTAAAATATTGAAAGCTCAGCTTGCATCCAAGCAACCCAAGAATAACTCAGCAATTTGTATAGCCAGCCACAAGTGGGTCTCTATTTTACGGAGCCCAGCTGCCTGCCAAGCTGGACTATTTTTGTTGTACTTATTTCTACACTTTTATTTCAGTGACACAAACATCACAAACTGCTCCGCACTTCGCTGCTGGGGTCGGGGGGGCTGCGAGCCACAGCCCAAGCCACAACTTACAAAGAGCAGGTCCTGCCCAAAACCAAACACCCTTAACTCGGGGAAACTTCTCCCCTGCTGTAGGGTCTGGGGTCTGCCACACCAGCACACCCCCTCCACAGGGCCCTGCAGGGCAAGCCGGGTCACCCCCCAGGCACCAGCTGCCACCCCAAGCCTCAACACAGAATCTTTTGCTCCCTCTGCCCACCCCCCCCAGTTCTCCCCTATCCATTTTTTGCTCAAACTCCCTTCCCAGGGAACACCAGACACCTCTCTGGAAAACACCCCCAGACTCAGCTCCAACACCCACCCTGCAGCAGAGCAGGGTCCAGAGGGTGCAGTGACAGGAAGGTTCACCTCACCCCCCACCCCACTACTGCCCCTTCAGAGAGAGGAGGAGGATAGACTTATGCTTTAAATATATTTTATTTATTACTGAAATTTCCAGAAGCCAAATTTGGCATATTTTTTTTTATATACTCTTCTGTAAAGATTTTTCATGCATAACTTGAAACTTGTCAACTGCAGCAGTCGAGTGGTTACTTTAAAAGAGACACTTGAACACAGACAAACATCCAGAGTACAAATAGCTGTATCTGAATTAACAAAACTTGTCTATTACTAACCTTATAAAGCAGGACGTGCCTTCCCTTTTATCAAAACCAAGCTGACAGATCTGCCTTTATACACACCCAACAGAATAAACTCTGTTATCGGTAAGGACGTTTTCCTTAAACGTTAGAAAAAAAAAAAAAAAAAAAAAAAAAACCAACAAAGCAAAGAATGGAGTGACTGTCCATAAACCAGTCTGTGCTTCAGTCCTTTTAATCAACTTCTTCGATGGTGGGGCCACCAGAGCCACCCGCCCCAGCCCCCCCAGCTCCCTGGTACAATTTTGTGACGATCGGGTTGCAGAGTTTCTCCAGCTCTTTCTGCTTGTGCTCATACTCTTCCTTCTCAGCCATCTGGTTGCGATCGAGCCAAGAGACCACCTCCCGGCACTTGTCGAGTACTCTCTGCTTGTCCTGGTCACTGATCTTTCCCTTCAATTTCTCATCCTCCACCGTCTGCTTCATGTTGTAAGTGTAGGACTCGAGGGAGTTCTTGGCTGCCACCCGGTCTCGGTTAGCTTCATCCTCTGCTTTGTACTTTTCTGCTTCTTGCACCATCCGGTCAATGTCATCTTTGCTAAGGCGACCCTTGTCATTGGTGATGGTGATCTTGTTTTCTTTACCTGTGCTCTTGTCCACAGCACTGACATTCAGGATACCATTGGCATCAATGTCAAAAGTGACCTCGATCTGGGGGACTCCACGGGGTGCTGGGGGGATGCCCGTTAGATCAAACTTGCCCAGTAAGTTGTTATCCTTTGTCATAGCCCTCTCACCCTCGTACACCTGGACTAGGACACTGCTCTGGTTGTCTGAGTAGGTGGTGAAGGTCTGAGTTTGTTTGGTGGGAATGGTGGTGTTGCGCTTGATGAGAGCAGTCATCACTCCACCGGCTGTCTCGATGCCCAGGGACAGAGGGGTGACATCCAGCAGCAGTAGATCCTGCACATTCTCAGACTTGTCTCCCATGAGTATAGCTGCTTGCACAGCAGCACCGTAAGCAACAGCCTCATCAGGGTTGATGCTCTTGTTGAGCTCTTTGCCATTGAAGAAGTCCTGTAGCAGCTTTTGGATCTTAGGGATACGGGTAGAGCCCCCCACCAGCACAATCTCCTGGATCTGGCCCTTATCGAGCTTGGCATCACGCAGAGCCTTCTCCACTGGCTCCAAGGTGCCACGGAAGAGATCGGCATTGAGCTCCTCAAAGCGGGCACGAGTAATGGAGGTGTAGAAGTCAATGCCCTCGTAGAGGGAGTCGATCTCAATGCTGGCTTGTGTGGAAGAGCTGAGGGTGCGCTTGGCCCTCTCACAAGCTGTACGCAGTCGCCTCACTGCTCGCTTGTTGCCAGCAATGTCACGCTTGTGCTTACGCTTGAATTCTTCCACAAAATGGTTCACCATGCGATTGTCAAAGTCCTCCCCACCCAGATGGGTGTCACCAGCTGTGGACTTCACCTCAAAGATGCCATCCTCAATGGTAAGGATGGACACATCGAAAGTACCCCCTCCTAAGTCAAAGATGAGCACATTCTTCTCTCCAGCCCGAGTACCTTTCTTGTCCAAGCCATAGGCTATAGCAGCTGCTGTTGGCTCGTTGATAATACGCATCACATTAAGGCCAGTGATGGTGCCAGCGTCTTTGGTGGCCTGGCGCTGAGAGTCATTGAAGTAAGCAGGCACTGTGATGACAGCATTCTGCACCTTGCGTCCCAGATAAGCCTCAGCAATCTCTTTCATCTTGGTAAGGACCATGGAGCTGATCTCCTCTGGGAAGAAGGTCTTCATCTCACCCTTGTACTCCACTTGCACCTTGGGCTTGCCACTCTCATTCACCACACGGAAGGGCCAGTGCTTCATGTCAGACTGGACCGTGGGGTCATCATACTTGCGGCCGATGAGACGCTTGGCATCGAAGATGGTGTTAGTAGGGTTCATAGCCACCTGGTTCTTGGCAGCGTCGCCGATGAGGCGCTCCGTATCGGTGAAGGCCACATAGCTGGGCGTGGTTCGGTTGCCCTGGTCGTTGGCAATGATCTCCACTTTGCCATGCTGGAAGACACCCACACAGGAGTACGTGGTGCCCAAGTCGATGCCGATAGCCGGCCCTTTGGCAGACATGATGACTGCTTTCTCTCCGCAAGTGCACGCTCGCCTGCCCCACCACCCGCTCTCGCTCCCGTCTGCGGCGCGATCTGCCCGCACACTGCCGCCTGCGCACCCTTTATAGCCGGCCGCGCCGTTTTCTGGAAGCTGCCAGAACGCCGGTGACCAATCCAGAAGCCCGCCTGCCACTGATAGCCAATCGTATCTCTCGGTCGCCGATCAGCACCCGCCCTCTATTCCCTAGCCAATCAGAATCGTTGCACGGCGGCCCGGCCGCGCTTCTTCCTGGATTTTCTCGATCCGTCTCGGCTTGCAGCCTGCGCCACAGCCCTCCGCCAATCACCGCTTGCGATTCGCCTTCACCCCGCCCCCCGCCCCAAACTCTGGCGGGGATTGACGTTAGCATTAGCCAATGGGAATCAAGAAGTCATAGAGAGGGGCGGGGCCGGGTGGTCGCTATGCGACCCGCCCGCCGCTCACCCCGCCCGGGCGCTGTGGCACGTAGCCCGCGAGCGGCGGCCCTGAGGGGCGCGGGAGTGCGGCGGGAGCGGAGCGGCGCTCGCAGTGCGGCTCCCGGTGTTTGCAATTCCTGAAAGTTCAGTCCCTCGCTGCCTGCCATCCCCCTGCCAGCCGCTGGGGAATTTACCCTTATTTGGTCGCGAAGCGCCAGAAATTCAACCCTCCCACACACAGCCTCCCCCCCCACACCTCCTACCCGCCTCCCCACGCCAGGTCCCGGCAGGGTCAAACGGCGGCCGAACCTCCCCCCCCGCCACCACCTCCTGCATCCGCGACCCCGGTGGGGGCAGAGATCCCACCCGTCTGAGAGAAGTCTTTAGCGACAGTGGGGAAAAGCGAGGGGAAAATCCCCGCGGCGAGCGAAGGCTGAGGCAGTTTTTAGCCTTGTTTTGGCGGCATTTGGCAGCACATGGCGGGCAGCTCCGGGAGGAGCCCCGCAGCCCCCTCCGCCGCCCCGGGGCTCAGGTGCGGGTTTGTCAGGGCCGGTACTGCCCGGGGCGTGGGTGTCAGGGAATGGCATCGGGCTTTCCGAAAGCAGCAGTTTGGGGCTTTTTGGGGAGGCAGCCCTGTTGCTGCGTGTTCCTGCGTGGTGACCATTCTTGAAACGCCTCCAAATTTTTCTCTGTTGTGCTAATGTGAAATGTCGTCACGCCTACATTTATCAAAAGCTATGAAGCTCGTAACTGGGAGCTAGGAAAGTGCTTTGATGAAAGTAGATTAAACATGAAAACCAGCTGCGGTTCCTCTCAAGTTATTCCTCCTCACTCTGAGGCAAATAGTTCAAAATATTCCACTTCTAGTAAGCAGAACAAAACACCACGCTGAGACCTTTTTTCGTCGGAGGCTTAGTGAGCAGCTCCCCTTGGATCTCTCCTTTAAAACTGGCTAAGTCTGCTGCCCGTAGACTTTCACGTGTGACATGAGAGAAGGATTAAATATGTGGTATGCTTATAACATCTTTTTATCAATTTTCTCCCCAGCTTTCAGCATTGTGCTACGGCAGCCCTCATAGAAAATACGTTGGAGCTTTGCCCAGAATATTTGTGTTCACGCAGTTATTAAAGATACTTCTAATTCATGTTCAAAACCATTTTTGTTTCAATTCTTGTGTTTTTCAAAACCTTTTCACAACAAGTGAGGATTTCACCTCTTTTGTGTAGTGTGTGTATGTAGTTTTGAGATGGAAGAGCTTGGATTTCTGACTGTACGTATTGTACACGCTTACATAACTATTACTCTTCCACAGACCCTGCTCTTTTTTTCACGTGAGTTCTGACCCTGAAGAAACCCGAAAAAAAAGTCAGTGGAAAACTGAAACCCTCAGCTCCCCCTGCCTCCAACAGGAGCTGCTCTGTATATACCATATGCATATTTCTTTGATGGGAAGGGTGTCAGTTTCTCTTGTAGTCAGACCAGCGACTGATTCATCACTGAACTATCTCTTCCTGTAATTCACTGCTACTTCATTCAGTTGATTGCATCCTATGGAGAAGGGAGAAGTGCTACAGCAATACAGAGAGAGTTGGTTGGTAAGTTCCATGTCAGCTGAAAAGTTGATGCTATTCATTATTTTTTGTATCCATGTGAGGACTGTCTCTCAGGAGCAATGCATGGCAACTCTGGATAGCTGCAACAAACTCAAACCCTCTTATTTCAGAGTAAAAAGAGGACTCCTGCCTCAAAAACACATGTATAGAAACAAGAGTGAAGAGAACAAATGGACTAAGAAATTACATTGATTAACACAATAAGCAATCTTTCCAGCAAAATTAATTTGATATCTCATTTAGGTCTAGCTGTAATCAAACAGGTTTTGTCATATTTAGCAGTGACATTTCATTAATTTGGCCCAAAGCTTTTAGGTGTATGTTGTCAGCCCACACACAAAATATGCACAACAGCTCCAGACAAATCTTGCTTGGGGTTTTCTTGGACCAAAAATTATTATGGCCCTGGCATGATTGCACTGATACCCAGATGTGCTGATCACCTGCAAAAGAGTTATTTGCCCTGGCTGGATTAATCTGTACCCTAGTAGTATTCCCTGAGTCCTATTTACTTCATCATTTGAATTGTTTTGCTGTAGAAAATTTGGGGGAAAGATCTTGAAGGAATGTACGAGCATACCATTTTAATGCTAATGGTGTAAATGACACTCTTAGGGCATTGTCAGGAAAAACTGAAAACCCTGTAAACTCATGTTCCCAAACACTGCATTTAGCCTGTGACTGGAGGATTTCTTTCCCAGTTGAGCATGCAGGGGGGTGTTGTCTTCTTGTACAGCAGTATGTATAGGCCTGAGCTGCTTTTTAAGCTTTGGTTCCAAATCAGAAGTTCATGTGATGTTCTTGCTACCATCTCTCATCTCTTGCCCATGTCCTTGAAGAAAGTCCAGCCTAACTAGAGGGAGCAACCTCTAAAACCTCATTAGACTTGTTCTCTCTTCTCAGCAGAGCTATTACAAGCCTGCCTTTTTTTGTCAGCAGTTCTCTCAGATTTGCAGGACAATTTGTGAACCAACTCATCTACGCAGTCATATGGGAAGAGTCACATGATTTCCTTTTATGTTGCTTCATATGCAGTCATGTTATAGGTGAGCTGAACAGACTGGTTCAGAAATTAAAGAGTGAGCTTCATGGTGAGGGCTTCAGCACAAGTTTGATTTTCCCTTTAAGAAAACATCCTCTGTTACTCCCCCATCCTGAATCTGTAAACCAGATGTCCACAGTCACTTCCAGAACAGCAAGTCAGCGCCTCTGGAAGTACCAGGCCTCTTCCAGATCCATTTATTTATGTTTAGAGTCAATAATGCACCCATGTCTCCTGTTTGGCAGCATTATGTAATACACCCTAGGCTATTCTCCATTACACCACCCAGCCAGAAATGAAGATGATACTTAGATTTCTACAGTGAAGCAAGAGTACAGTACCTGGAGCAGAACTGAGAACTGAACCCTTATCTTGAGAATAGAAGGAGTTTCCCCTTCACATATTTCATAAAGCAATGTAGTATAAAAATGGGAATGAACACAATTTGCAGTTCAGGCATCAGCCACTTGGATCATTGAAATTATAAAGTTGAAATGCAAGTGTCTGTTCAGGTTTTATAATCAGATCTTAGACCTTGAATTCTTGTATCCATTTCCTTTGTATCCATTTCCCTAGTATCAGTTTCCATGGTCAAACCATCCACGAAACTGCATAGATTTTATTAGTGAGGATAAATTAATTACTTTATAGTACAGCATTTCAGAAAAGTCTAAGCAATAGCTGAGTGAATGTTACTTTACCATAATACCCTTTCATCACTGAATTTTTTCATCTCATTTATATTTGTGAATATATACCTAGTAATAGGAATTCAGACAAGAACTACCAGTGTATGAAATTATAACAGATTCTTCTGACAAGGTGCTGTTGTATTAAAAATCATGGTGTATGCAGGAACAACATAACTTTTTGTGTGTTATTTTGGTTTTATATACCTCCACTTTTTGCATACAGATGTGTTAATTTGACAGGCAGGCAGAATACATGATCTTTTTTAAATAAGTGTTCCTTTGTTTTTTGTGAATAACAAAATAAATTTCTGGAAAAAAATATGATGTGTTTTTGGCAAATTATGCAAATGCATGCTGAGCAATATGGGACTATTCAGAAGAGCAAGAATACAGGGCACAGTAATTTGGAATTGCCAGACCAGAAGTTCAAAAATCAGGAGTCGAATCACCTAAAATTATAAACATAGTTTAAATTATGAGCTTAAAAACACACACATGGCTTTATTCACCTTCTGGCTTTTTAATCTTTAGCATATGTTCATATTGCACTTACAATTTTCTATCTAATTTGCAGAGCTAATTTTTTAAAATAAATAAAATAGCTGATTACACCATCCCACCACTGCAGTCTGCCTCAGATTGATTAGGTTCAATAAAATCAGGGAAGTTGTCAACACTGATTAAACTAATGCTTGATGTTTCAAGGAATAATTATTTTATAATTAAGTGGGTTTAAAGCTCATTTATTTACATAGACTTCTGACAGTTTGCTGAGGCATGATTAAAAGCTGAGGTTAGTATCACTAATGCTAACTAGAGAAACTGGTGTGCTCTGCATCTCAGGCATTTGGTTCTTTACTTTCCTGTACCTGCAGCCTCCTCTTCATGCAGCCAGTGCTGGCTCTATTGACAGCAATAAATAAGGGACTTCAAAGCAGATAGTTTGCAAGTAATCACAGAATCAGATCAGAAAAGGACCTTAGTAGGTCACTTAGTCTCATTTTCTGTCTAATTAAAATCTACTTTCTTGCAATTTAAGGCAGTTATTTCTGTTCCTATCAGTTGTGGATATGAGAAAATGTTACTCTATTTTATATATATGAAAATCATCATGTTTCCCCTCTACTGTCTGTTTTGTAAGATGACCCAAAATAATTCAATCTGTGATCAAAGGCAAACTTTTCTTGGCTTCTGGGCATTCTCATCACTTTCTCCTGGATTCTCTGCATGCAACCTGTATCTTATTTTTCAAATTCAACGATGGAAACTTGAAACATTACTAGCTCACACCTTAGCAGTTCTGAAGAAGCAGATTTTACTTCAGTTTAGACATTTCAGTTTTTACCTTTGTTTGCAGCAGCACAATGCTGCAATTCATTTTCAGAATTAGTGAAAACACATTGCATCTTTTCACTGGAAAGTAAACAGCTGTTCTTTACCTGCACCATGAATGCTTCCAGCTTGCACATGTGCCTATTAAGGAACACCTTGTGTTTTCAGATCATGTCTGCACCTTGCTAGGATTATTCTGAAGATACTAAAAGAATACTTTATATGGTTCAGGGGCTGAATAAATTAAAATCTTTTGTCTAGAACTGCTATGGATGGGGTTAAACAATATCCTGTAATTATTAGCAGCAACTATAAAGCTTAAACAAAGGGAACAGTGCAACATAAACACAGGCAAAGACCATTCATTCTAGGGATCAATATAATTTGATTAATCTCTCAGGTTCACTTACATGCTTAGTGTGAAGAATTTTTGTGATAACTGAACTGTACCAGTACTTTCAATTTCTCTTATTTTCTCATTCCTACGACTGATTTTTACTCATCTGTTTCCCCCCATGTCTTTCCTCTTGTCACAGGAGCAGATGAAGCAGGTGGTAACTGGAACTTCACCCTGTTGCTGGGACTGTTATTAACTTAGGTATAAAATGTAATTAAATGAGAATAAGCCGATTTGTAAGAATATTTTATTAAAGATACTGTATCAAAGCACAAAATAAGCTTTAAAGATGATGAAAACTAACCTGGAATGTCTTTACTGATACTCTACATAGACTACAAATAATTGCTAAATTATAGAACACCCACAGCCTATTCTAGATGCCCTATACTTAATATGCTGCTATCTTTAGGTGATGCTATAAGCATATTTCCCTTCTCTCCTCTGCTTTGTGGTGGCCCTATTGTGAAAGTCCTACCTGTGGAAAGGACATCCCATTTTCTATTAGATTTCCCATTTATATTGTGCCTTCTCCCTGCAAAGTCCCTCTGAGCTTTGCACTGAGATTTATCATCTTCCCCTTGCACCAGCACAGCCACCAGGACATAAGTGTCAGCATTCCAATACTGCATGAAAGGCTTCTAAAATACCTATATTAAAGCTTAAGATGCTATATGTTAATAAACCTTCAACATGTGTAGGCTGAAATGTTGGGGGCTGTGTAATTAGATTAAGTAATGACATTCAAAGATATCTGAACATCTTGTATAGCAACTTTATGAACTCAAAAGGAGTAAAGCAAGCACAGACATATGCCCTATACAAGCTGCAATACAGACAATATTTTACACGCTTTATAACAACAGTAATGAAAATGCCAATTATAAATAAAATTATAGACAGACTCTTCTTGAGATAACAGTTATACTGAACAATGAAACATCTTCTTATGGCTATATGAGTAGAATTAGTAAGATGCATAACTACAGAATACAGATCAGCATGTTTAGTCTGTTTATACATCTCCATCTGATCCACTGTTGTCTGGGGAAGAAAAATAATTTTTTTTTAAAAACCATGCTGGCCCTAATTTGAAACATATACTGACTTAGCTCAAAGTAAGTTTACAAGAAAGAAGATTAGTTTCATCCTGACCCAAAGCAGGATAGTTTGGTTTCGTTATTTTTTTCCCCACCAGTAATTAAGATGGAAACTGAATACCTAAAATGCTCAAATCTGAACATGAATGCCCAGTTCTCCAATCCAAGCCAGCTTTTGCATGGCTTAGATCCAGAACAAGGTGCACCCTGTGCCCATGAAGATTATTTACAGTTATTCATCTCCTTCTTGGTAAAAAATTTTAACCATTCTTGAAATAAGACCAGAGCACCAATTCTTTACTTGCCACATACAAGCACTGTGCTCCATGGAAAGTCCTCTTCAGCTTGCAAATGATGATCATGGCAGCATTGGGAATCACATCAGCTTGATCTTTCTCACCATCCTGTCCTTCCTCAGGAACCCTCCTCAGTTTTTAAGTTTTTCTTTCACCTCGTACTTCTTTTTTTTTTTTTTTTTTTTCCTCTTTTTTTAGCACTTGATAGTTCAGCATTGTAAATGTCTGAAAATACATGTTTTACTTCACAAGTATATACTTCTGATTTTTGAACTAAAAAAATCTAAACAGTTTTTGACAGAATCTCTAAGAAGCTTCATTTCAGCAAAGGAGCACTCCGACATGTGAATAGCAAATTCTGCAAACTCATTTCAGTGCAGCCCTGAACACCTGGCATCTGCCTTTTCTGGATGTCTGCTCCATGAAAGGATACTTTGAACTTGGTTTTATATGGTGTAAAGAAAAGTTACAAGGAAGTAAGTTTTATAATACAGAGTCCAAAGCGACTTTTACTGCGTGTTCTAATTTGACTGCTTTGGTGCCTTTTGCGACTGCTGCAGTGTCAAAAGAGCAAAGGTGGTGCCAATTCACATCTGGCACACGTGGTTCTGAGTTTTTATGAAATCTTTTGCCGACCAGTTCTTCCTCATGTCTTCTCCAAACCTGGTTCTCTCAGTTGTTCAGAAGCTTAGAAGTCCCTATTTCACTACTGCCATGCAGAAAAGAAATGCAAGAAAAATATTAAAAGTCAGAAGCCCACACTCCAGTACTGCATTTGCTAGCATGATGTGGTCCCTCCCACCTCACTGTGGTCTTCAGTTATATTCAGAGTACCCACCACGGTCAGGAGCTCTGTTCAAATGCCATACAGTTCCTTTCCTTCAACCCCTACCCCACCAAAACACAACTTAAATAATGTTTTCATCTTGTCTCCAAAACTTGTTTCTTTCTCACTTTCATAACTTTCAAAACAGATAAAGATTTGCTGAAGAAAAACTTCACTTCCCAAGCCTCCCAGAAGTAATTTTTTCATACTGTATGTGTTACTTTCCTGCAGTGGTTTATGGCTTGGTTTTGCAGTTGCTCAAAAAATTGCACAAGTATTATTTCCCCTCAGCCTGGACTCCTCATGGCTTGGAACACTGTAATACTTCTTGCTGTCTTGTATTTGCCTCTGTTTGGTTTTTCTTTTTTTCCTTCCTTGCCTAACCCAGAGGTAACTGTTACATATTTACTTAACCTTCCTTCCCAAATTCATATTTTAGGTTAAATGTAGATAAATGATATAAATATTTACAGTCCCTGTCTCTTTCAACTCAACTAATTTATGAGAAATAAGAGAAGCTTTGTACCCCATACTGTCAAGAAACTGGAACCATGTGGCTGTAACTTTTAAAGACAATCCTTAGAGATTTTTTTCTTGGTACCCTTCTTTCACTGGCTATGTAAGTCACATTGTACAAAGTATGGCTGATTTACACTTCGTGTTTCTAGGCACACTGGCATCCCTGGGCCAAGTGGCTGTGTCCTGCACTGCAAACCATCCTGCTTCCAGGGTGCACACTACAAGCCAGGTTCAGCTGCTCTTTGCATTACTTACCTGCTGGAGCATCCTCAAGACAAGCTCATGGCTGAATTTCCTGGCTCACCATTGAGAGGAAAGACTTGAGAGTGGTGTTTCACACTTCAGTGTGTCTTACATGATGTGACATGTGGCCAGGCCCTTACAGCATATGCCAGGCCCAGAACTGTGTGTATATTCTGTCTGTTCTATGTCACATACTTGATGGTGGGCAAAAAAAGTGACCTGGGACAAACAACTTCTGTTTCATGCCAGGAAGGCAATGTGAACACAGGGAAGCAGGTCCTGGGCAAAATGCTACCTAGCTTCAAAGTACTGTTGGTTCTAGAAGCAAGTCCCTGTGTCTACCTATTATGTTCTTCAGACCTTGGGGGGCAATTCATTGGACTGATGCTCGTTATCTGCAAAGAGCTCTTACTTAACTACCTCAAAAGTCAGGAAATACCTTGATTTATTTGCACACTAACAAAGGAGAAAAAAGGCTACAGTAATCAATGGGAGCTTTATTTTTTTCCCCAGGTAACATCAGAGTTTAACATAGCTGTTTATTAAGATGCCAACCTGCATTTTATATTCAGAGATCTGTTACTTGCAGATCACACACAGCTCACATGGCATGACTGAGCTTCTTTACACCACCACCTTCAAATACACCAACTGTGCTGTGTGGGGCCACCTCTGAGTGTGGGATGGTGGGTTGCCTGTGAATATTAAATTAAATTTTTCCAATGAGACTGCAAAAATACTGTTAATCAGTGCCAACTGTGGTGGTGTGGTGTACATACAGAACTGTGAACACCAGCAAACTGTGGGCATTGGTAATAACTTTTAGCCCACAGTAAGTTAGATTAGAGGTAAAATTTTGTGCCCTCCTTTCAGACTCTAAAATCCTCTTGTTACCCTAAAGACAGAAGCTGGTTTAGGAATGCAAGAGGTTCTGCTTTGCTCGTTACACAGTAAACTCTGCTCAAATGTAGAAACGTTTGCGTTTTTTCAGTAGAAATATGCACGCTTCCAGTTAGCCACCAGATGGGGCTCAGAGCTCCTCCTCATATAAATCCATGAACATCTGCAAAGTTAAAGCACTTCAGAGATGTTACAAAGGATGCAGTTTCTTCCACTTCATTAAAGTCAGAGGAAGTCTGATTAGCTGGATGTTTACAAATAAAAGGAGGACCTGGAGATAGATCAAAGATGACTCTCCAGATTTGGCATGATTTCAAGTTCCTGTACTAACAGCATCTGCATGAGTTTGACTGTATATTAAGTGATTGAACTTGGCATATCTCATCATGAATTAATAATTCTCTCTTAATGCTTAGTGCATTTACTAGAAGTCTAAAGATTCAGCCAGCTAAGGGCTTGAAAAACAAAAGAAAAAAAACCACCCTGCAGCTAACAAGATCTTCCAAGCTCCATTTATAAGAGAAGCACCCACTGGGTTCTTCCTCACCCTACTTTCTGCAGCATAAAGGGACTCAAGAAGCAAAGAAAACCCCTGTTCCAAAACCTGAAAGATGTAGCACTCAAACAGGAGCAGTAGCACTCCAAGCCTGTTCTCTAACAATCTAAGTAGCTTGGAGGGTCCAATCATATAATTTATGTTTTTTACTGAGAATTCTATAGTTCAGCCAGGGTCTCACTGACTATGGCACAGCCCCAAAAACTGAGGAGAGAAGCGGTTCTGAGATAAAAGATCGTGGCATGTGAAATACACTGAGTTAATGTATATGTGTTTTAAGGGACATCTTTGTTTTGACTCTGTGCAACAAACAAACATAGCTTGTGAGGTCTGGAAGGCCACAGACTATTCCTACTTTCATAGTAGTGTTCTGTTTGAAGCTAGTATTTCTATTTGGGGTCTAAGCCACACTGAACTTGATCAAATAAACATTCACCAAAGGAAACTGTCTTTGAACTATTTAACTCTTTTCACAGCAAACTGAAACTGAAAAAATTTTCCAATTACCTAAGATTTCTTGAGTCTTAATTGACTTATTTTTCAGGTTTTAAGTTACTATTCAACAGGACCTCTGACTTTTTTGGCAGAACTGACTGTGTTAGCACCAGCCAATAAGACTTGAGTGAAACCAACCCTGTCTGAAAGCAGACTAGGTGGGACTAATCATAATTTCAGGCATTCAGACTGTGCCAGTGTCATGTTTTACAGCATATGTAACAAAACTATAATCAGTCTACCCACCAGCAGTGCAGCTCAGAGATCCAAGCTCTCTCCTGGGTTGTGGGATGAACTTAAAACAATTTTTTCATCAGTTCTAAGGGCTCCTACCCTGTATACCCTCCTTCTAGAATACTATTTTATCTATCCTTTTCCTGAGAGATATTCTAGATTTCATCTCTTAAAATGTTTCCACGTTGTGTATATAATTAAATAACCAATGGCTGGAATCCAGAATATTGGCAGCGTGGTACTTGGGGCTCCCTACCAGTGGGAACACCATAAGCAGGGAGGAAACAAAGGCACCATCTTTAGCATCCTGAGTAAATCCTCTCACAATGACTTGTGTGAAAGGAGGGAGCATAACTGTTACCAGAAGTCTGGTGTATCTACTGCCAAAACCCAAAATAATCTATGGTATTTAGCAAACTCTATTTTTAGCCAGCATATGTGCATTTCCACAAACATCCACAGTCTAGGGGCATCTGTGATAGAGAGAAGGTCACTGTACTATTTCTCCCAATCATTTTCAGGGGAGTCAGAAAGACCATCCCCAGTGTAGTGGGCTGGTTTTGTAAAAAAGCAGAGTATATCTAATACTGAAAAAGGCAAGTTCTTAGCCCTAGTCATTGCTTTAGAACGGGAAAAAAGCACATCTTCCCATTTAAAAAAAAACAGAAGGCAAACAGAAAGAATAAAAGCATTAATTTTTAAAATAGCAGCCTTATCAGGGGACATAAGGGAGAAGAGATGGGGAAAAACTGAATTTTGCACTTTGGCAGACAGGTTGAAAAAACAAGGATTTGCAGACATCCCAGATTTTCAGTGATTTCCCACAATCCACACAGCTTCCAGGATTTGGAGGCCTTTCCGGAAAGCTTTCTTCTTATTCCCTGTCAGGAGTCTTAGGATGTCTACAGAACCACAAGTCATCCTTATCTGAGATCATCTCTTACTTGCAAGTAGAAAGAAAAAGCACACCCCAAAATCTGACTGATGCAAACTGCAGTTAAGTTTGAGTAAAAACAACAGCAGCATCAGGACTTTATCAGAAATTCTTGAACAGCTCTGAAAGGGCTCTTTTTTTTTTCTCCCATAGCATATGCTAGATGCAGCATTGATTCTGTGGTTCCAGCTGCATGAAAATTTACTATTGTTATAGTGTGCCAGAAGGCACAGGAAAGGATTAAACTTTTTTGTTTTCTTGCAAGAGAATAAAAAGATACTGACCACTAGGGTTTTGAGGTGAGGTGTGCCACGCCAGTGACATGAAACAGTCAAAATTCTGACCTTGGACTTCTCTGCTGACTTCTCATGTGCCCTTGAATACATGAATATGAAACTTTACAAGCATATTTTCAACTACCTTTATATAAAGAACGCGCAGAAATTACTGAAAACAGTTTCTGTAAATACATGATGCACAGAATTGTCCTCTTTTGTCTTAAGTAAGAACACCCTACAAAACATCTGGGGGCAAAAGTGACCCAAAGAAAGATCCAATACTGTTTCTCTTGCAAAGCTGGCACTGGTCATTCAAGTACATGAAAAGGAACATGGGCTGTTTGTTTCAGGGATGAGTATTTATAGTCATGATGAACTCCTGAGTCATGAGTTCTGTTGCCCTCTAAGAAAATAAGATTTGTCTTTCTGCATGAAAAAAATAGAATAAAATCACAGTTAATTCCAGAATTGTAAAGTGAATGTAAAAGTGGCAGAAGACACTTAAATTTTCTAAAATGTGTCCTAGTTTTTGGCATCTTCCCCCTTCAAATCTCAGTCTACAAACATGTCTCAAGAATACACAGCACAGCAATATTCTAGGAATTTGGGAGTTGGAAGAAAACAGAGAAAATTGGTTTAGAGCTGAGAACTACAGAAATGTCAGCTTTTAAAAACAAGTTCCTAATTTCCAGCCTTCAGCAGACTTTATAAGTCAAATTAGTCATGCTTCATCTTGTAGGTCTTTAAGTCCTTGACAAGCATCAAACCAACAGAGAATTAGGAAAGTCAGAATTATTTGATTTTTAACCCTTTCAGATTAGGAAGCAACTAAAAGCCAGAAGCAAGCACACAGGGATGGTAACAGATACTGCCAGCATCTTCTTAATTTATGCAAGGAATTATTCTGAGCTTTCAGTATTAGATCAAAAATGAGATGACTGATTCCCCCTACAGAGAGACCCAAACAAGGGCACATTGTGAGTGCCCAGGGGCAAAGGGCAACAGGAGCTGCTGAGCATCTGGGCAGCACAGCTGCATCTGGGCCCACAGCTGGAGGGCACAGGGACCAGGAAGAGGTGGGAACCATTCCTGGTGTTCAGCCAGACAAGGGGCCCAGCTCATTCCTGGTCTTGGGCCAGGACAACCACATGAAGCTGGTGGTGTGGAGCACTACACATTCTCGAGAAAGAGTAAGAAGGCTCCAGAGCATATTTGAGGGGTGAGTTGAATGCAGGAAGGTTTCCAGTTCTCATAAAGAAGGCAGATAGCATAGATGTGTCTCATTCAGATTAAGTGGCTAAGCTGCCTTTTTTCCTTATCAGGCAGTAAGAGATGAATGTAAATGTTCAGCTTCCACAAGGATGCTTGGGGGAGACAGAGTCCGAGTTAAGCTCAGGGAGATACCCTGAGTTCTGGCACCCCTCGATAAAGCAAACAATCCCCCTCCCAGTCACTCATTTCTCCCCTCATGCCACCCCTTCTATTGTGCTAGCACAAGATCTGACATAGAGCTGGGGAGGGGAGCACAGCAGGGAACTGGTCTAGTTAAAAAGAGCCCGAGAAATTTTTTTTTAAAAATAAATAATAAAAAGGCTGTTTGATTCAGTCCTTTGTGAAGCTACGTAAGTGTGTGCTTTTTGACAATGGCAAGGCTGGCACACATGGGATATGAGAGCTGAAAGGAGGTGGGGAGGATGAAGGTAGCATGAATGAGGCTCAAGGTGGCACTACCTGCAGGAACAAACTTGCATCTTCACTAATAGATGAGATGCTCTTATGGTTTTAGCACTAGTGTGTTCCAGTACAATAGTGTAGTCAAAGTACTCACTTTTATAACAATGTATTTTTAATATAGTCTTCAAGACAGTACATTTTCTGTCTTCAGCTTTGAATAAAAAATATGCTGAATTGCATTTTCTCCATTAACTGCCAATATTAGAGAAGTCCACTGATAGAAGCATAAGTTCGTAGAATTCTGTGATATTCTAATCTATTCAAATCAAGATTTCTTCACAGGCATGTTGGCTACAGATTTTGTTATATAAAAATGTAAATACTCTGAATTTAAAAGTTGACAATAAGCACTTGCAGGTATATGTATTGTTTTTAAAATCTGAAACATCTCATCTGAAACTCAAAAAGCAGCTCAGCAGCTTTTGTAGTATTTTAAAGCTCATTCCAGGTCTTCATGAATTCCCTCTTTTGAACTTTCAGTAAATCCTGAAAGCTAAGAGTTAGGCTGGCTACTTACAAATTATTTTTAGGGTCAGAGCCCACACCACTACCAAAATGAGAAAACAACAGAACAGAGAGAGGTCCTCCAAAAATAGGAACAGCAAATCTCCTAAAAAGTCAGAGCATCCAGCAAGTCTTTTTCTCTCTGGCTACACCTTGAACCATGTGATATTCTCACACCTCCATTCTCAAAGATCCTACAGTAAGGGTCCCTGCAGCACAGTAAGGAGAAGAGAAAAAGGAACTATGTCATGCTGACTGAGGAGTATACATTTGTGAAACAGAACTCTAAATGAAGTCTTTTTCTTCCTCTTCACTATCTTTCAAGTAACAGCAAGACTTCTAGGATATTTTAACTGCAATTGTTTGGGTTTTTTCAGGTCTGCTTTTGTACTGTCTCCACAGTAAGCAATTTTTGTCACGCTAGGAAGGCTGAAACAGCTGTATTTCTCTCTCCTGTGGATGTTGTCCCATTCTGGAGAGAACACCCCTGTCCTCAGGGGTGACCATCCCTAAGATGCCTTAGTACCTACCCCTTCTCCCTGTTGACAGAAGTTTCTGTCACTTCAGGCCTTCAATAGTCCCTTGCTGTTCCCCTGCATGCTTTTACAACATAAACACTCTCCCTATCTGCTTGCAAGCCAAGCTGTTTTGTTTATGCCTTGGCACCTTCTCCTATACTCCCCTTGATAACTTATCAGGCTACTTTCTGATTTTCCTTGCCTATATACAAGTAGATCCACTCCTAAGCTCCCCTACAGCGCAATTCATGCTCTTTTTGAGCCTCTGTCTGGACATATATGCACGTGAACTCCAAGGCACTGGGTTTTGTTTCACAAGAACAGGAAAAAACATTAATTCAAGTTTGGTTGGAAAGGTTCAACAAACTTTCCTTTGAAAGGCTACTACAACATGGCTTGTAATTGAAAAGCAAAGGTATTCCAGGGTGTTTTTAAAGTTAGATAGGGCACAGAAGCCCCATCATTCCTAGTTCCTCCATTCAACTTCTGTAGTCAGCAGGTCTACTGGCACTAGGAAGTAACTTTTTTGTGAAATGTTTCTGGGTGAAGTTCAGACTAATGCAATGTAAACAAGGCCTCCTGATTCTCAGTAGGAGCCTCCATAAATCACCCTTGGCACTTTCCTGTATTCAGGAAAGATCTCTTAGTTCACAGGAGTCACCTTCTCCTTTTCAGCAAGGTCTTTAACCTGCCAGGCTTTACTGTGCCCCTGCAGTCCTTCCAGCACGGGGATGGCTGCACTTGGTACCCAACCCACGCTCCCTATTTATGCTGCAGGGAGCTGATCACCAAGGACTGAGAGCTCTCCCAGCCAAGCTGAGTCACTCACTCTGGTCTCACAGGACATTTTATTCACTCCTCCAGCCACCCCCTCCATGCCACTGGATTGGCTTCCCACTGCCCAGCTCTAATCCTGGTCCCCCAGTCATCACCACTCCCTCCCACTCAGGATCTCCTCTCCCACTCAGCTTTCCCAAGACCCTTCTGCCAGCACCCCCAGTGCTCACCAGTTTTCTCTTGCTTCCCTTGGTTGCTTTTCCCAGTCCAGATATAGCTGATACTGTAAGGGATAACCTGCGTGTCAGAAAATTGCTGTGTGCAGTATATTAACCAGCCCCCCCAAAAACTCTTCCACAGCAGCACTTAACTGCTTCATCTTTAAAATGATCATTACACTTAAATATTTTATCTTCTGAAGGGTCTTATAATCACCTTAGCAAGATTCCAGTGCTAAAGAGAGTTAAAATACCCATCCTGCTTATTCTCTGAACTGTCGCACACTGAGCTTCAGTCTGGGTTGGGATGGGGAATGTGGAATAAATCACAGGAAGGGGAAAGCACTGAATATGCTGGAGTGCATTCCTAACTGGGGTCTTTTTGGCCCCAGTGTTATTTAGAACTTGGCTGGCTTCAGCATCAAACAAGAAAACACAGGACTGAGATATATAGCAAAACACTGAAGGCTCAAACTGCACCTACAGCAGTCAGTGCCTGAGGAGCCAGCTGCCACCTCAGGACTGAAGTCTGGTGGCCAGGTCCCTCTCCATCACTGCAGAAACACACACACCTACCAACCAAGAGAAATTCTAATGCACATTTAGAATGGAATAAATGCAAGGCAACTCACACTAATTTAAACAGGTATCATGGAGATTTTGAACTGTATTAATTTTTCTAAATAGCCTAGCTTTAAAGCTCAATAGCCCTCATAATCCACAAGAAACCAAGGATCAAAACTCAACTCCAGCAGCGACAAGTGTGTGAAAGCCCTGGGCTCCTATTCTCAACCCCACCACTGGTGTGCAAGATAATCAGCATATTTCTGATACATCAGAATATTTCAGAATAAAACCAGAAAATTTCTGGTTTTATGAACAGCTTTTACAATTAACAGCTAGCTAGTCCAACTACCTACACTGCTGATCTAAATTACTTTCTCCCCTCCATGGTTCAGTGGGAAAAAGCATTACTGCCCTCTGTGCTAAACTAAGATGTGCTGAGAGAAAGTCCTGCTAGGTTTTATTTTGTAATAGTTTTCTCCACCATTACATATTAGGATCCTTTCCTCCCACCCTTAAAAAAAAAACAATCACACACTCAAACATTTAGAAACTGGTGCCTTAAGAGTCAAAGGCAGTCGTTCTCTCAAAGGCCAAACTGCCTTGCTGAACTGATGTCAGCTGGTACTTAAAAGGATTTTAAAATTCAATTAAATTAAGAGGCAAGCTACGCAGATTAGGGCTATACTAGAATCAGAAAGGAATCTTAAGGCTTAAAATGTCTTTACATTTATTAAGCAAACTCTGCAGTCGTTTCTTGTTATATTCTTCTTAAAAAACAGAGCATTCAGAAAATATCATGAAAACAAGAAACAAAAAACTGAAGGTTCACATGAGCCAAACTCCCCCTTCCCCTCCCCACCCAACCAATGGGACTATCTTCACAGCCATCCCAATTTTAACTTCCCAACACAAGCAGCAAGGCACCATTTACAGCCAGGCTGAGAAATGCAGACTTCAGTGCAGATCACCAGCCTGTATTCCTAGCAATCCACCACAGCCACTCTTCCCTTGTATGTTAGAATAAGGAGGTTATATATACCCACAAAGGTACAGACAGAAAACGAAAGGCCAACATCAGATGTACAGTTCTGCTAGGACTTCAAGTCTGAAAAATGATCACTCTGCTGGGAACTCCTCGGTTATCCCAACAGTCATCAACTCCCTTTCCCTCTGCACACACCAGTCCAAGTCTGCAAGGTTTAACTGAGGCTATGGACTCTCATCCCTGGGATGCACGTTCCAACAAAGCCAAGAAGCAGAGGACCAGGAGAGTCAGCTCTGCCCTTACAGCAGAGTCAGAGAGAATAAAGGATTATGTCTTGGCACTGGGTTGTTTCTGTTATGTTTTGGTGTTTTTTTTTCGTTTTTGAAAATTAATTTGGAGATTATGAACAATTATGCACTTGCATATTAATTGCTGTGATCTAAAATTTTCACATGAAGAAACAACACGTGGAAATATTAAAGCACTCATCTTACGGACATGGATCCGAGAACTGTTTAATAGAAGTCAGTGAAGGGGTAACATTGTGCTTTTAATCTACAGTTTAAAAATAATGATTTGTATATCTACTTAGTAAAACAATAAAATTAAGAACAGAAACTGATATTAGGAAACAGTGAAAACGTAATAATTAAACACATTATGTTTTTCATAGCTATATACTTAATGAGCCTAAATAGACACCTATGGTTAGGATGGTCTTAAAAAAAAATAATTAAAAAAAGAGACTTATTTTCAATTTTTTTTTTTTTCCAATTTTTGTCTACTATACTGTATGCCTTGCTTTGGTGTTCTCTCTGCTGCCAACTTAATGCTTTAACAGTATGTTTACACTTATGTTCTTTTCAAATGCTTGGCATTATAGTGAGATCTCATATCTTTCCTCAAATTAAACTTTGCTCCACATACTCCACATGTATAGAGATGAATATCCATGTGCTGCTCCAGTTGCTCATTATTTGGGAATATCTGAAAGCAGACCTGGCATATAGTCTCTCCAGCTGATAAGTGAGATATCATATGCCGTACATGGTCATGTTTTCGGAAGTTTCCTTGATCACAAATGGAACAGACATACCTGGCCATGCCTTTGTGCATATCATTGTGGAGCCGCAACTGGCGCTCTCTTAAGAACTGCTTCCCACATGTCTGACAAACAAACTGTTTTTCCTTGGTATGAACAGTATAGTGTTCCCTCAAGTGGCAACGCTGATAAAATCCTTTCCCACAAAGATTGCAGAAATGCTTACGTCTGTGATCCCTCTCGTTCTCTTCCATCATGGAGTTCTTGAACAGATCTTGCTCCAGGCAGCTTGACATATGTTCTACCACTAGGTTTTCAGTTTCGAAACGCTGGCCACAGTTAGGGCATCGGAAAGGGCAGGCAGAATGCTTGTATAACTGTTTTTTTTGAAGGCTGTTCATTTGGAAATGACCGTCCCTGAAGTCCTCTAGCATCTCTGCAAACATCATGTCCCTGATTTCTGACTGTTCCTCAGGGTTTTCTTCTAAGTCCATTTTCTCCTCGGAATTTCTGATACCGTTCATGGTCAGATCCTGGGGTTCTCCACAGGTCTGTGCATGGTCCTGTAACTGCTTGCCTTTGACCAGTATTTGACCACACTTGCCACAAGCACATATATTTTCTATGTGTTTGGATAAATAATGAGAGGACAAGTCTTCCTCAGTGATTGTTAGCCCACAAAGTTCACAGGGAGCATTTTCTGCCTCTTCCTGCACCGAAGGAGCCTTCCTGCTAAGGTGCCGTGGACTTTTCAAACACTTTCTTTCATCTTCATCCATGGATAAACGGGGTTTTAAAGTCTTCCGAGCATTTCTCTTCTCTCTGATCTCCTCCTCGACGTAGTATCTGTAAAGTGGCTCTTCCTGTTCATCATCCAGGTCATCGTTGTCAGAA
This sequence comes from Calypte anna, assembly GCF_003957555.1. Taxonomy (NCBI): domain Eukaryota; kingdom Metazoa; phylum Chordata; class Aves; order Apodiformes; family Trochilidae; genus Calypte; species Calypte anna. Next base: position 36,151,834 of record NC_044251.1, read on the forward strand.
GACTCATTGCAGTCTTTATCTGCCACCTTAATAATATTAAAATCCTTCAGCTCGTCTGCAGGACTGTCCTCTGGTTCCACCTTGATGATAATCCTCTTCCTCTCAGAGGCTCTACCTCCTTCTTCACCTGATGCCTCGGAGGCAACCGTGCTGCTTTTTCTGCTCGTAATGTTTGACACAGGAGATGAAGAATTGTCCACAGCTTGACTTGAGTCCCCCTTGTATTTTTCTGTTTGCGTGGAGATCATTTTTGAAGTAGAGTCCTTCTCACTAAAGTCTATTTTTTCAGTACTGTAGTACCTGGCACTTTGGTAAGAATGCCTGTTAGTGCACGTTAACACGTGCTCATCCAGCAGCTTTTCACAGCTAAAACTAAACCCGCAGCTGTCGCAGGTGAAGCTTCTTCCGAATCGGCGCGAGTGGGACACGCGCTCCTTCGTGTGAGAGAATTTGGACGTGGTGCTTTTTTTGCAGACATCAAACAGTGGTTCGGGGAAGCTGCTCAGCTGCAAAGCTTCTTCATCAGGCTCTTTGTTATGGGATGTATTTACTGTTGAGCTTGGCGGCTCCACACCCCACCTGTTTGCTTCGCTGACATTTCTAGCAAGTGTGTCTTCATACATTCTCACGCCAAATATCATTTTACTATTCTGGGTGCTAGAAGCAGAAGATGAACATTTTAAACTAGACGAGTCTGTATCCTGTATATCTTCTAGACATTCAGGTACATTGTATAGCTGCAAATTGTTCATGGCCACTTTAAATTGCTCAAAATTGGCAGGTGCTGTCATAATTTTTCCTAAATACATGAACTGTAAAATAAGATCAAAGCATTCAGCACTAATCTTCATGTTGCTTAGATTCAGCTGTGCTGTAGTGTGTTGATGGTTCATAAAAAACATCCTAAAATAGGAGCTGCATGCAGCAAGGACTGCTTTATGTGCTTGAAAATAAATATCATCGATAGCGATACAGCAGTCGCACAGAAAGCCCCACTCTCTTTGGTTGTTTAGCTGCTGAAGGACATAGTTGCTGTGGCTGGTTCTTGCCATCTTGTACTTCAATTACAGCCCTGCATAAAGAAGAAGACATCTGTTAAATCATGAGAACAAAAAGCAAAACGTATGTAAAGGGAGAGAGGAACTGCCATCTTTTTCTTCTCTAGATCTTCCTATTCTCACATTGTTTGTGGCATAGCTTCCCGCCTGGAGATCTTTGCTGGTAACTACTACGAGAATTCAAGCCAGTGAAAGCATCCATAATTCCATGTTCTCACCACTAGACTTACAAGACTAGTAAACTAATAAACGTAACCACCACACGTCAGTCAGACCAACACTGCTAGAATATAAATTAGCAAATGTATCTCAGAGTCCTACAGCCAAGATTTTCAGATATGAATTCTGGATGCAGAACTGCAGGAACTTCACAGGGTAGACTTCTCTAAGATGGCCTCAGGACAACACCTATACAAGGTGAGCTGACTGTAAGAAACCACTCTTCAGTCTCAACTTGTTCACTTGTCAGTCCAACGAACACATGATGCAACACCTAGTGGAAACCAGGCCAGGCTCAAACTGGTCTTTCCCACCCCATTAAAGGAAACCTCCCCATTAAAGAAGATAAATCAGTGGAGCATCCACACAAGCTACATCCACACACATCTCGCTCTTCAGGGCAGCTCAGGTACAGTCTCAGCCTTCTCTGTCAGGTGTCTTACAAATCAGGAACTGCAAACTCAAGTGCACTCACAGAAGCACAGGGCAGCCAGGCACGTCCCACCTACAAACCCAGTGCAGATGGTGACCAAGCTCACTGCGTGAGAGCCGCACCGACTGCAGAGGCAGGAAATGCTGCACACTGTGCCTCCAACTGCTCTCAAAACCACTCGTTCAGAACACTCTCATATAACCAAAGCACGTAGATGGGAGACCCATCTACAAAGAAAAGCTCAGCAATGGGGAAGTGCGAAAGCTTGCAGGCTAAAGGTGGAGCCACAGTGAAACGAAGCCTTGACAAAAATATACTGACAAATAGTCTGTGAGTGCTGAAAGTTGCTGTCAGTGAAAGGACTAATTTGTCCTCAAGAGAAAAGAGGAAGAAAACATGGTGGTTTATGTTAACAAAACATCTAGAAGAATGTATTGTATGCAGGTGTGTATTTGATTTACAGAAGATCAAACTTAACCACATATGGCTAGATTCAACAGCTAGTCACTACTCACTTTGGAAAACCTTTACTGATATATATAGATATCTATATCTATAGATATCTATATCTATATATACACACGTATAATCTGTACTAACTGCAGAGGGAGAGGGGTGAGAAACCGAAAGAAGGTATGAAGAACACCCTAACTGAAATAAAAAACCCAAAGCAATAATTATCTCTCTTAACATTTTGAAAGGATATTGAAGATAATGGAAATAACTGGAAGAGATTTGTAGCAAACAACATAAATGGCATTTTATGACTCAATGACATGCACACATTGATTTGCAACTATTCTTTCAACTGTCCAAAAATTAAAACAGAATACAAACAAAAATCCTTGTTATTTCTTCTTGTTTCCCTGACAACTTACATCTTCTAGAGGTTGGGAAACAGGCGGAGTATTAGTATTCCACAATCAGTATTGAATTTGCAAGTTGAAGGCATTGCTTGGCTTGTTTAGTAGCAAACCTCATGTTTGATCACCATCCCTTCGTTCCATGAAGGACTGCCATGGAAGAAACGTGTTCAAGCTCTCAAGACCAGAACATGCTCACCACACCCAACGATATTCCCTAATGCCAATTCATATAGCACTACCTATGGATCACCACCAGCACAAGACCTTTTTTTGCAACAGGAACCTTGAGAATTGGATTGAACTACACTGATGATGAGCATTTGAAAGGTACCTGCTCCTCTCAATCCAGTCCTCCACACCCAAAACTTAAGGGTGAGCACGCTGCCATAATATTTCTCTGGCCATTTTGGCCCAGTGACATCCACTGCAGAAATACAACTTGTTGCATTAAAATAATCCAGTGGCTTTCTTACTAACTCACAAGGGTGTCTCTGAAAGTAGGAGAGTCTCTGAATGTCTTTTCTACAGAAAGCTGATTATTGTCCCAGTGACTGGGTAATTTCATATGTTTCTACGAAAAACAGCAAAGCTCTCTACATCAAGTAATAATAAAAGGGCACTTCATATTCCTCCAAGCACTAAGATGTTTTGGGTTGGAGGTAATTCATTAGATGCTTAAATGCAATTCAATATAGTGTATCAAGTACTAAGAACAGCAGCTGCATAATGACAAAGAATTGACTTCAACTTCTACATTTTAAGTGTAAAAAACAAGATAGAAGACGCAGTCTAAGGCACCACTGGCCTCTTGGTGCCAGCTGCCAGCAACACAAGATAAGGCTGAGGATAGCTGGTTTTTCAATCTCACCCTCAAAGTGCCAAGCTTTAATTTTTCTTCTTTTTTTTTTTTTTTTTTTTGTACACTGTAAGTATTCCATCATATCTTCCAGTAGCAGAAGACCAGTACAAGCCCATACCAAGAGAGAAGGTCCCAAACTATCTGCACACACCTGAGGACCATGGCATTTCCACCTGTTGAGGATGATCTGGCAGCCACTAGAGCAAGAGCACAGAGGTTTGTCTTTCCTGTTTCCTTCTCCTTTGAAAAAGGTGCAAGATATTTCTCCTTTTAAGAGATTAACTCTTGCAGAGCTTTCAGCACTGAGTCCCAATACACAAAACCAACCCACTGGCAATGCCCACCTCCTGCCAACGCTCTGGAAAAAAAATAATCCAAGCATGAGGCCACTTGGTCCAGGATGCCAAGATGCTCATGGACAAGATGCTGGCCTCTATGGTAGCACTGCACAAAGGTATTAAAATAGTGCATAAAGTTATTTATATTAATGGAAGTACTGGCATCCTCCCTCTGAATGCTGATTTAACCTCCTGGATGCAACTAAATATTTACAGCTGCCAACACTTCCCACTACAAGAGCCTGTGTTGGGCTATTTAAAACTTTTATACATCTCAACCAGCAAAGGCCAAACTTTCCTGCTGAATTGTCTGCTTTTGGATTGATTTTGCTTTCCCTTCCACAGAAAATTTAACCCAAAATGGTTAAAAAATGGGGCTAAGTAGATTATTACTTTTCCCTTTAAACATTTTTAAAAATCTTATCTTCAAAAATCTGTGGAGAGACTTCATGTGGGAGAAATTGCTGCCTTGGATATGTCGTTGTGATATAAAAATATGCCTGAATTTGGCCAAGCTCTAAGCTTGAGGGGAAGAAGATAAAAATTAGCAGTTTTTACTTACTTAAAACTTGTTAGTCACTAAAATCTCAGATTACAGCATCAATGAGAACATTTCATCCTTCCAGAGCTCCTTTGTACATGGGGGCCAGCCTGTGCCATCCCACCCCGGGTGAAACTCCCCTTTCATGCAGAGCTCTGCCACGGTGCTAAACTACAAGAATGTAGATTGAGATGAGATATAAGGAAGAATTTTTTTACAGTGAACATGATGAAACACCAGAACAGATTGCCCAGAGAGGTAAATGCCCCATCCCCAGAAACACTCAAGGTCAGGCTGGATGGGCTTTGAGCACCCTCATCTAGTTGGAGATGCCCTGCTCACTGCAGGGAGGTTGGACAAGATGACCTTTAAAAGTCCCTTCCAACCCAAACCATTTTATGTGCCACCTGCAGCACAAAGTCACAAGCAAGCAGTAAGGCTTGCTGGAGATTGCTCCACACTATGATTCACTGCTGGGTTTTAGCATCCCTCCTGGCAGCTAGATGGAAAAGATGCCCAGTTCTGGCTGATGAGTGCCAGATCCAGGAGTGAACTTCATGAAAATACAAAGAGAGAGGGAAATGGAAGGGAGGGAAAAGCTCCAGAAACTGGGAGGTCAGGGAGAGGCAGGCTAGGAAAGGAGTGCTGAGCTGAGAGGAGAGCACTGGGATTGGGAAGCAGCAGTGGGAATAAAGATGGGTGCAGTAAGGGTCTAGATGGTGGAGGGAACATGCCTGGGAACGGGGCTGTGAAGGGCCAAGCTGCAGGGATTAGGGCAGAAGAGAAAATGGGTGGAAAACTACGAGAGCATTCACCCCATCACAGCTGGAACTGAACTCCAAGTGCCCCAACCTGCCACCTCTTTGCCATCAGCAAACACCAAGGGCTTGCTGAAAAACTCCTTCCCATCTGGATCTCAGAAAATGGTCCCTTATGATTATTTATCACCCATGTGGGTGGTTAAATGCTGCAAACTTTTTAGATTTTCCTTTGGAACAAAAGCAAACGTTAGATTAAAAACAGGTCCTTTTTACAGAAAACTAGAGGTTTCAGATAATTAATTCCCAATTAACTCAGTTTCCATTTACATATATTGTAGCCATGCTCCTCCCAAGGGCTCCCTTCCTTCCACAGCGCATCCTCTGGATCTGTCCAGGGACAGACCTGAGCAGCAACAACACAGGAAGATCCCTGCTCATACAGCACAGCTTTAGGAGGACATAATTAGATGAGACTGGGGCACAAAAAGGAGGACCTCAGAGAAATGAACACTGCCCTGAAGAACAGCATTCCACTGCTGTCAGTGCCAGGACAGGTCTTTTCAACCCTTTTATGTATCTTTTTTGGTCTCATTTCTTCACACAGGGGAAGACCACTGGCAGCAGCTGAAGCCAATGGGACCTATCCTCTGTACATATCAATCCCTAATATCTTGTAAATTTAAAGGTCCACGCAGGCAAGTTTCTCAACCCATAGTTCCAAGTATTTCTCATTCTCTCTGACTCTGTCCTATTTCAAACAGAAGAGAAATGCCAGCCACTTGTCTGATGGACCAGCACAGTGCCTTTGTGAAGCACCCAAATACTGCAGCCGCAAACATCACAACGACGTTGAAGAGGAACACAAGTAACTCCATCTTCAGAACAACCCATTTGTGGAGTAAACACAGGAACAGGTCATGGTGCAGGTAGCATGGAACACTGCAGAGGTGTTCTGGAAAAAAATACGTTGATGATCAGAAGCACCTGGTGTGACAACAGAGTGAAGATACTTAAGTCAGGTAATTTCACTCCAGTTTACAAAATCAAAGTCTCTAAAAGCACTTTATTTTCTTTGTAAATGTTTTTACATTTCCTTGCTTTGTTTCAAGCTGTTTGTGTGCCACCAGATTTTTTCTTTTGAGTCACTACTCAGATACTATTACTATTCTGATGCTACCATGAACAAGGTAAGTTGGACTAAGTATGTTGTTTGTCAGTCTAACAAGAAAGAACAGGTATTTACTGTAGCTCCATGCTTTTTGTCATTTCCTCGCATTTAAAATTCTCCGAGACGTTTCAAACTAAAGAAGTAAAAAAAGTCCACAAGCAAAGAACTGGTGAAGTTCTTTTGCTAACGTCTCTGTCTTTAAAAAAGATGTACCACAAGGTTGAGAATTTAGGAGCCTTTCGGCTCCTAAAATTAGTAAGTGGTTTTCAAAACCCAGCATTTCCACTGCTGAGCAGGCAAAAACAGAGTGCTCTGCATGCTTAGTTACTGGCTGCTTTTCTTTGGAAACCAAGAGCAGGCTGGTCAAAAGTATAGTAAGTGAGTGGAGAATTTGGTGCTAATAGAAAATAAGACTGGAAAACCTCAAGAAAAAAAACACCCTGTTACCCAAAGAAACAAGCATGTGGACAGCAGAAAACAAATTCCCCATGACAGTCTGACACTATCCCACACTGGCGCTGGTTCCCAAGAACCCTCCTCCCTAAAGATTTATTTTGCCTCTGTGGGTCAGATCCACCAAGGAATTTGGATTCCTAAACAACAGCATCTAGATGTTCAAGAGAAAATCCTACGTGATATGTCTAAAATCTCCACATGATGCCTGAGAAGCTTAAGCCTTTGGCCAGTGCACTGACCACAGAGCCATGAACATGCTACAGCTTTTATTTAGAAATACTCAACATGAGATTGCTCTGGTACTGTAGAGCCCAAGAAGGTACCTTCTTATATCAGAACTGCAAATGTGGCGAAGAACCTGAGGCCAGATGACCACTGTCAACCTCAGCAGCAGGTAAGAATAAGATGCAGTTTGCAGTGCAAGCATAGCCTTGATCAAAAATAAAACAATTACGGTTTCCATGTAATGCCAGGGAAAATCTAATTAAGCTCTATTATTCAGGCTATGAAGGACTGAATGGACCTCCTCCCTTCCAATCAGTTGCCTTCAGGCATGCTAGTTGTGAGGCTGTTTCCAATGATGTAGATATTCATCTTCAGACACATCCTGATGGATGAATCAGTTTAAAGTTTTAAGTCTCAGTTTAAACAGCCTTGTGGCCAAAGTATAGAAACAGGTTTCAACTGACACTTGGGCTAGATCTGAGCTAGATCAGGGAAAGGTAAGATCCTTCAAAGCCCCCAACCACAAGCTGTTGGAGCAACTCAACCCCTCCTCAGCAGGCAGCTCTCCACTGATTCAGCATCCGTGTCCGCAAAAGAGAATCAGCCATCACAATTTATCAAGTTATGATTCTCAGCTGCTAACTGAGAAATAGTTAAGATGTTCTTAGGTAAGAACACTCGGAGAACTACAAAGAATACAGAGCCAGAAAAGCACAAGTGAATATATTCAGAAAATGGAGTTTGCACTAAAGTCCCATCTCAACTTCAAACGACTTTAGATCAGATTGATAAAAGTACTAGAGAAGGCTTATGCAGACTTTTAAAGCAACTTGCTAGCCACAAAGGATTACTCTAGCAAGTCACAGTTAGCTTTTATCTGACACCTTTACAGTTGTAAAAAGTTGTCAGGCAACACGGTAATGATATGTTTAAAAGAAACAATTAGTGGGGGGAAAATTATGGCACCCTATTTATGCCTTGTAGCAGAAAGATGAGCTTTTTTATCTCAGCTCTCCGAGTTACCCTAACTTTCAACTTTAAGAGGCATCTTGGTGGTTTAGCCATTTCTTGAGACCTTCAAATGAAGATACATGTGCCCTCCAGGAAAGCATCCTTAGCTAAAAACAAGTGGTACTTTGGCATACCAACTTGCTGGATGCACATGAATGAAGCACAGTAACCTGTGTCCCACAAGTCAGACTACAGATTTTGTTGTCTTCTTCTGGTCTTAAATGCTTCGTGTTTCACTTCCAGCACATTAAAAAATGAAGCTGCTAAGATCTCCATCCAATGAAAAAGGTTTAATATGAGAAAAAAAGGCAACAGCCAACTAATTCTGTAGTTTTTGCAACGGCACAACATGGACAAAGAATAAATTAGCACACAAATCTGAGGATATAAATGGTCTTCATGCAAATTATGTCAGCTGTTCTGCCCACACACTTTGTCTGGAGCAGAACTCTTTGGGTGCTGGTATTTTCCATGCCCAAGCAGAGGAAGGGCAGGGTAACCCAACCACTGAGGAACCACTGGTCAGACTGAAAAATGCACATGGGGCTTCCCACACTACATGATGTGAGATCCAAAGGGCTCTAGTGAGAGGTCCAGTTGTAACAACTACGAGAAAGGACATAGGGATCTTTCTCAGGAAACATTCATTATCTCAGTTCTGACCAATTTTGTATCCATACAGCAGATAAGTAACTCCTAAGGCTTTGTCCATCCCAGACTTTCAGGGCTCTCCACTGTCAGCAACAACAGAAAGCTGTGAAAGAAGCAATTAACCTCACACATTAAAGCAAGAAAGCACCAAAAATCCCCGGTCACTGGTTGACATGAGCACTCCCAACATAATTGCTACAGATTTCTGTGCCAGTGACAACATGGCATGAAGGAAGGACTGGAGCAAGCAGAGCTGAAACCTGTGATCTTATTCCACACAAAACTTTCTGGCTACCAGGAAGAAGGGGCTTATATTATTCCACCAAGCTTCCCACAAGGCACCAAACCATGTCTTCATTACCTTCATCCTCCTGCAGCCACCCCTCATCTAGTCAAATATTTCCCCCAGGCTCCTGCTCCCCAGTGCCTGTTAGCTCCCTGCTACCTCCTCCAGCAGCAGAGTGCAACTAATACAACTTCTTACTCCTCAGGTTTTCTGGCCAGTCATCCAAAAATCTCTCTACAATCTTGTCAACTTGTTCTGCTGCTGCCTAGAAAAATCTCTGCCAGCGCTGCAGCCGTCGCGTTTGGCTGGTTTTCCCCACAGCCATATGGTCTCAAACGCCTCTCCCCCGCTCGCCATGAAAGCTTAAGTTGTAATTTGGTAAAAATGAGAAGCCCGCATCCCCCCCTGCTCACGGCTGCTGTGTGGGTTTTTCCAAGAGCTGTAATGAGGAATGTTAAACACCTTTAATTAAAGGAATGTTTGTTTAATGTAATTAAATGCCTAAGGAACATTGTTGCAGCCCCGGACAGTCTTGCATTATGTGCCGTACCTTGCGATACCATAGCGCAGGGGTAATAATGCAAGCAAATGACACAATCTGGCAGTAAATATCACATTAAGCACCATCCAACCCATGCAATCCATATACCAATGCCTACGTGTCAGAAGGAACCGACACTCATTTATCAGCCAACGAATAAGCCAAACTTCAGAATCTGAGTTACAAAAACGTCTGGAAAAAAAGGAATAAACCCACAGCCCCACACCCACAGCGTTTCAACCCCCGTTCCTCTACTCCTTTTACTACCTTTCTATCCGAGAAGAAAAGAGGAGTTCTTCGACATAGGAGACTTTCGACACGACTCCTGGAGCAACACAGGGCCTGTTTTTATGTGACAAAACTATTCCCCTTCCTTTCCAGCCGCCTCCGAGGCGATCCTATGCACTGCCAGCCCCGAGTGAAACCCAAGTCTCCTGCCTGGCAGGGTGGAGCATTCCCTCCAGGCTGCAGCGCAGCTCTTCGCTAAACTAGTGCAACTCACTCGAAGTTTTGAGGTTCGCTTTTCGGTTGTGTTTTTTTGTTTTTTCCCTTTTTTTTTTTTTAATAAGAAAAAAAGAAAGAATACGCAACGCTCAGATCCGCTGCACTGCTGCCGGGAGGGGGAATGGGGGGACGGGGCTAGGGAGCGGTAACGGCACCGGAGATGTTTAGCGTGACTCCGAGCCCCGCATTAAACAGGGCAGCGCGGTGCCCTTCCCCGCCTCACGCCCCTGCATCTCCTTAGGCCGCTTCTCGTTTTTCAGCGCGGCGCAGCATCCCCGCGCCTTCCCGCGCTGCTTCCGCCGGCCCGGGCCCCGCCGCTGCCGCCGCGCCCGCCTCCCCCTCCCGCCCCGCAGGCGGAGCGCGGCCCCCGCTGAGCGCCCCGGCACCGCCGCCCCAGACCCGACACCGGCGCCGCTCGGCCCCCGCGGAGCCCGGGAGGCGCCAGGCCAGGCCCGCCGGGAGCAAGGTCACCGTGGCGCCCGCTCGCCAGGGACCGGCCGCGGCTGGAAAGCCCCGTACCTGGCAGCGCCGCTTCCCCCCGCGCCACTATGGCGGGCCATGCCGGGCCATGCCGCGGCCGGCGCCGCTCGGCACTTCCCACCTCCCGCCGCCGGCGGAGCTGCGGCCGCCGCGCCGCGCACCACCTCCCTCCACCCCCCCCTCCCTCTTCCTCAGCAGCCCGGTGGCGGCCCCCGGGGAACGGGGCGGAGGGGCGCGCAGCCCCGCTTACCCGCGGTGCGGGGAGACGCGGCGACCGTCCAAGGGTTGATTCCCGCGCCGCTCCCGCCGCTGCTGCTGCTGCTGCTGCCGCCGCGGCTGCAACAAAGGACTTCCGCCCCGCCGCGCCTCTGCTGCCGCAGCGCCGGCTCCGCCGCGACCGCACGGAGCCGGACCCCTCCCCTCGGCGGCCGGCGGCTCCCGGCCCCGCCGCTGCCAGCGCTGCTGCGCCGCCGCCAATGCCGGGGCCCGGCGGGCGGCTCCCTGCCGCGCTCCCCTCTCCTCCCATGCCGCCGGGGAGGCAGTCGCGGCGCGGCCCGGGCTGGCGCAGCCGGCGCCCCCTCCCCATGTGCCGCAAGCCCGGCCCCTCCGCTCCCCACCCCCCATTCCCGGCGAAGCGCTTAGACGCGGAGGGGGGAGAACCTGGAGTGGGGCATCCTCCGCCGGTGCGACCCTCGCAGCCGGGCTCTCCCGTCTAGCTCGCTCCCGACCCGCGCCGAGACAGAGGGGTGGGTGGAAACCCGCCCCTACCCCGCGCAGCAGCTCTGGCCCCAGGAGCGAAGTGTCCCCACAGAGCGGGGTGTCCTGTTCTTTCCCCTCCAACCAGTTGTGACTGGCGGTACCGGGCCAGGCTTCGGTAGCCGTGCAGATGTCCGGCGTTTGACTTTTGTACCCGCAGCCGTTCGGGCCTCCTGCGTGTGAGTATTTAATTTCAAGTCGCAGGAAAAACAACTGCTAGTTGCATGAGAAAGTATTTCCTTTTTGCTGCAGTTTCACACGTTAGTATCACTGCCTTCCTTCTTGGAGTGATGCAGGGAACTCAGGGGCTGGTAGCCACAGGCATGCTTTATCATAGATTCCAAGAACAGCACTATTTATTGTTTCACTTCTAGGAGCTTTCCCAGGCTCCCTTCGCATCACTCTTTGGATCTCCCCCGTCTAAGAACATTCATTGCCTCCGGAGCTGGCCCATGGAAGCAAATGGGATTTCCTGAAGCTGCAGGCAAGCCCCTCTGCTACCTGCCACAGGGCTGCTAGAGCCTTTCTTCCTGATCTTGGCACTTGACTTTTCCACCCCCAAAGTGACATTTCTCATTCAGCACAAGCATCAGAAGTGTTTAATCTGCATGGCATCTTCATTTATCACTGTTTCTAGATATATCACCGTATTTGATGTTTGCTGCAGCTATCCAAGATCCCTCTTACCCCCAGACAAGCCAAAGGGGAAAATTTAACTTTAGCAAAGTAAAAAGATTCGATTACAAATTTGAAAAATGCAAAATTAACAAAAACCACAACAAAAGAAGATGCCACAGTATTAAAATGTATCATCATCGATCCCTTCTTCAGTGAACCTCAAGGTTTTCCAAGCAGCATTCCTCCAATGTAAAAGTGAACAGGACAAGCCCAGTTACTAGAATCCTAGTTTCCAAATGGAGTAACATCCTCAGTGTCCATCTGAGGATTCTTCAACCTCTACTGTATTGAAGTGTAGTTTTCAAAATGAGTCTTAAAGAAACATGCCCTTTTTTCTCCCCCCTCGCTGTACTACAGCTTTGGCTCAGTAGTGTGATGTCTGTAGCAGGGCCAAGGGATAAAAAAACCTCCCCTGGCAGGCACCAGCCCCCATGAAAGCCAGAGGGACCCCCACAGTACAACTTCTTCTTCGTAGGTTTTCCTGTTTTATAGGAAGTTAAATGAATGGTCTCTGTAAGCTGCCACAGCCGTGGTTTTCAAATCACACCAAAAAAATTTTTTCTCATAGTTCAAGGGTCTTTTTCTCTCCAGCTCCTTACATGTCTCTGGGCAGCATAAGCAAAAAGCACACACGTGGGGCTTGTGCAGCCTCTTGCTCTGTCCCAGCCCTCCCACGTGTTATGCCTGGAGCTTCTGCCACCTCCGGTAAGATAGGGCACAAGGCAGTCAGTCCCTCTTTTTCACAGTCCCCATTCCCTTGGTGCCCTCTCACCATGATTGTCTTCTTCATTTGTTGTTTTTTTTAAATTATTAGTATTATTTTCTGGCCACATAAGAGGAGTGAGCAGAAGCACTCATGAAGCTAGCTGTGATTATGTCCTGCTCTCTTTTTTGACCCATCAGCATAGGCTGTATCACTTCCTATCTGCTGAGGCATATGATATCATTGCCTGTGCTTTATAGCAAAACACTGAATTTAATTTCTCATCATCACTTCCATCATTTTGGCTCCAGTTTCTCTGAAGCTCTTCAAAGTCCTCTTTGGACCAGAGTCAACCTAAATATTGTGTAAATAATTAATCATTTAAATAAATAACATGCCATCTGCAAATAGCCACGCACCCTGTATGTGGGTTAATAAATATGTTAAATAACACCGAATGGAGTACAAAACCTTGAGTCAACCATTTTGGGGAAGAGAAATGGCTCCCGATATTTCTAGGAGCTGCAGCATGATAGCTCCATTGATTCTCAGTCCTGCTACTGCCCAGACACAGAAGGCACAGATGATTTCAATGAGCCCAACAAGGTTTTTATTTAGGACAGAAGAAGTAACACATAGACTGATGGTCAGTGGGATAAGCAGCAAACGCAGCATGGAGCAAAACCCTTTGGAGCCAGTGCTTCGTCTTCCTTCAACCTATCTCTGTCCTCTGGCAGGATCAGGCTGCCTCAGGACACCACAAAAACAGGACCATGAACTGCTAGATTTTGGGGGGCAGAGGCATTTACTTGCCCTAAAGATTTAGAAACAGTCCATCTGAAAACTGAGATTGTGAGAATGCTGTAAGAAGATGAACTGCTAAGTGGAAAAGAGAAAACCAAGGATGATCCAAAGCACCACGTTTTCTGCAGAGGCCCTGAGTAAGGAGAGACACCCACTGAGGAAGTGGCCATGATATGTCTATGAAACAGCACCAAAACCATGGTGAAAGCACACAAACATCGACTTTCACTGCCCTTTCCAGCCTAAAAACAACCTGTGGACACCAAATTAACCAGGTGGCAGCAGGAGCCTGTGGGGACTGGAAATTTAAACACACTCCGGAAGTCACTTGATAAAAGTCACGTCAAATACACCTCAAAGTTTGTACTGAACATTAAAGCACAAGCTATGGCTGAGGAGGACACTCCAGGAAGAGCTGCTGTGGAGGTCGGGTTACCAGGCAGTGCTCCCCTGCCTGTGCCCCCTCCTCTTCCAGGCCCTGCTGCACCCAGCGGGGGCTCGACCCAGCGCAGCTGCTCTGGCCCAAAATAAGCCCTGGTTTAAAAATTAATGTAAGATTTGGGGAGGCCCGAAAGAGAAATAGTGTGCCCGCAGGATTCTCTGGTAGTTGAAGAAAGCACTTAGGGTGCAGACATGGGTGAAAAAGCCAGATCGTATCTTCACGTCCATTTTGATGAGCCAGCAGACTGGGGAGGTGACTGTTCAAAACAAAACACTCGAAGGGAGCACTGAAGAGCTCAGCAAGCGACATTGTCACGGGGAGACTTAAGAAGCAAAGTCCCCCAGCCCAGGGTGAGGTATCTGACGACGCCTTGGCAGCCCCGAGGCAGACACCACCCCTCACCCCCCAAGGGAAAGAGAACAAGGTCCCTCCCTCAGGGGGCTGCGGGCGGAGCGCCCAATCCAGCGCGGGGCTGCGCAGGAACCGCGCAAAAGGGCCTCACTCCGTCTTCCCAGGCTCAGCGTACCCACGGGGGTGGCGGGGGCGGCCCGGCCAACCCAGTCCAGCCCAACCCGCCCCGGCGGCAGGAAGCGCGGGGGGGGCAGCGCCCACCCCATCCGCCGGGCTGGCAGCGGGGGCGGGCGGTGCCGGGCCGGGCTCAGCGCTGCGCTTCCGCGCGGGTAAGCGGCTGCGCGGGCGCGGGGGAGCCGCGGGGGGCCGGGCTCGGAGGGAGGGAGTTGAGGGCGATGGTTACGCTCCCCGGGGAGGTTGCGCTTACCTCCTCCTTCCCCCCTCTCCGGCTCCCCCTCCCCCGCAGTCATTTTCAGCTGAAACAATAGCAAATATCAGCATTTATTTGCAAAGCAGCCGCGGGCTGGGAGGGGTAAGGGCTGCTCAGCCCGGTACAATCGGGGCTTTGTTGGGCGGTACAGGGCTGCCTGTGTGAGCCGCGGCCGCCCGGCTCGCCCCGGGGATGGGGGCGATGGCGAGCGCGGTTGTGTGGTAGAAAGCACGATCCGAGGTCAGCAAAAACGCGAGCGAGGTTTAAAGTTGGTGCCGATACACCCCTGAGCGTGTTTCATCTGTATGAAAAACGGCTCTGCTTGTAGCTGGCACGTGGAAAACTGCCGAGTAGGGTTTGAGCTCGTTGAACGTGGGTTTTGGGCACCGGCGGTGGTATCGGCAGGAGAAATTAAATCGGGGTGCAGGGAGCGTCTGGAGCAAGGAAGAGGTTCGGCGAGGCCGTGCTCCGTGCCGGGCAGCTATCTCGTTTCAGTGGTGAGAAACCCGCATTTTGGGAGCTCTAATTTCTTGCCGAGATGAACATCTTGTTCTTTTGCTCTTAGGCACGCCATGGATACCACCGGCCACAGCGTCCTCCTCCTCCAGCAGCTGAACATGCAGCGGGAGTTTGGCTTTCTGTGTGACTGCACAGTTGCCATTGGAGATGTTTACTTCAAAGCCCACAGAGCGGTGCTCGCTGCTTTTTCAAACTATTTTAAGATGATATTTATTCATCAGACAAGGTAAGGACACACAGTTCTCCTCCTACCCACTTTGCTCAGCCTTCTGCTTTTTACCCCTTTTTAAAGGTAGAACAGTCTAAAAAGAGTGTAAGTGGGGATGTTTGATGGCTTGAGACTATTTTTCCTAACCTAGCACGCACCTCCGCTCTCCAAACATCCCCAGTCCAGAATGTTCTGTCCTTTAAAAGCACTCTCTTAGTCAGCATTCACCAACATCAGACCCCGTATTTTTAAGACGAGACATTTGCATGACCAAAGAAAATAAACATCCCCAACCCCTCCTGCAGTAAAACCTCTTAGATTTGCAATCTAGGCTATCCAGGTATCTCCTGCCCATACACAGCGTGTCCATTGCTTTGCATTTGCTTGTAGGCAAGCTTGCTGGGTGGTACTGTCCCTTCTGGCAAGACCCATGGGCTTGACGCAATCAAGAAGCTATAGCCTTATCGCAGTTCTGTGCTTCAGACTGTTGCAGATAAGGGCTGAGACTGAGATCATCAATTTATCTCAGGCTGTTCTTCAGGTGCTCCTGACCTGCCTGGGTCAGGATGTATGTTCTAGAGGTACCCGTTCTGCAGGTATAATGACTGTGGTGCCAAAGTCTAATCTCACCTCTGAGCTGCAGCTTGCTGCTTGTAATCAATTAAAACCCTCCTCCATTTTCCTTTTTGAGGTCGTGGTCCCCAGCACCTTTGCTGGATAATCATTATCCGTCAGCCACGTAGCCCTTTGGCTAGAAGTGAGAGAATCAGTTAACTTCCTTTCCCATAGATATTGTTTATTGACACTTAAGTGTAAAGCTCATAAAGATTACACAGTAGCGCCAGCTGAATTTATTACTTAAACACACAGATGTTCTTTGCCCGGTATTATTGGAGTGGCACACACCAGCACCCCGTAGCTTGTGTGGCATCACTGCCATGTGGTGACTGTGCCTGCGAGTGATGGGATGGATGACTGGCAGCTGCCTTTATACTCACAGGGTTAAATCCACACTCAGACATTTTGCTGCCTGACCACACACAAATGGGGCGTGCGCGCACACACACACACACACACACACACTTCTGCAACTCTTGGCACAGGGCATGGCTTGCTGTAAACCAAGGAACAGGTAGCAGCTCACACCCTCCAACAGCAAATGGCAGAGCAAGTGAGCAGGCAGGTGATGAATCAGAGCTGTCATTTGGATCCCTGTGTGTGCTTAATAATCTGTCTTGTTTCAGCGAATGCATAAAGATTCAGCCTGCAGACATCCAGCCTGATATATTTAGCTACCTGTTGCATATCATGTACACCGGCAAAGGGCCAAAGCAGACTGTCAGCCAGAGCCGACTGGAGGAGGGCATCCGCTTTCTCCATGCAGACCACCTCTCCCACATTGCCATCGAGATGAACCAAGTGTTCTCCCCAGAGCTGGTCCAGTCCTCAAACTTGTACGGCATCCAGATCTCAACAGCACACAAACCAGCGAAGGAGCGCCTGGCAGCCAAGGAAAATCTGCCCAAGGCAGGCAGTGGGTCTGCAGCCCAAGGTGATCACCCTCAGCTGCAACTCTCTCTGGCCATTGGCCTGGATGACAGCTCCCTTGACCAGCAGGTTGCTCGGCCCTCTGCTCAGCCTGCTGCTCTCACCAAGCCGGCAGAAGAGCATCCAAAGCTGTCAGTCTCCATAAAGCAGGAGAGGTGTGACTCAGAGCCTGTGGTGTCCCAGAGCTGCACCCCTCCTTCTCCAGAGGTAGCGACCCCCATCCTTGCTAAGGCCAGCCTCAGGGTGCACTTGTGTCACTACTGTGGGGAGCGTTTTGACTCCCGGGGGGGGGCTGCGGCAGCACTTGCACACCCACGTCTCAGGCTCACTGCCATTCGGCGTGCCAGCCTCCATCCTGGAGAGCAGTGACCTGGGGGAGGTGCAGCCTCTGGCTGAGGACAGGGAGGCCAGAGATTGCCACCAGCTCGGGACCTTCCTCCTCAAGGAAGACGAGCATCAGCTGGAGCACCCGAGCTGCAGTGACCTGGAGCCTCTGCAGATAGGCCAGCTCTCCCTCATCTCCAAGGACCACGAACCTGTGGAGTTGAACTGTAACTTTTCGTTCTCAAGAAAGAGAAAAATCAGTTGCACCATCTGTGGCCGCACGTTTTTTAGGAAGAGCCAGTTGCTTGAGCACATGTACACACACAGAGGGAAGCAGCACAAATACGGCCGCTGCCAGCGGCTGGAGAGCCCCATGACCTCCAGGTTTCGTCCTTACTGTGACAGTGAGAGTGTAGGGAAAAGCTCCACTTTATCCCAAGACCACTTAGATGAATGTATACTGGATTCGGATCTCATCCAGGAAAGTGTTGATACCATCCTGGTAGAGTAGTAGAGCCCTGTGTAGGGTGTTGGGTGCTGAAACTGGATATTTTAGCATTTTGCATCTCATGAGTGGCTGCTCTCTGCAGCTGATTGTCTTCATTATTCCTGTAGTGTCTGAGATAACTGTGAAGAACTGCACACTTAGATTTGTGTACGTGTGTTTTGGTTTTTTTTTACTTCTCTAACTTAAGCTAATTCCCATCTAAGTACTTCTTGGAAGCCTCTATGTAACTCAGTTATATTTTTCAGAAATGTGGACTTGTTCCTGCCCTGCTCTGCTTCACTAGTGTAAAGACTGTGTTGCTGAGTGTGAGATTTTAAACATCATTTAATATGCTACACTGTGCCAGGACTGTTTATATCCCATAGAACTGCTGTTCCAGAACTGGATGGAGGGAAAAGTAGAGCAAAATATGTATTGTGTTTCCCAAACAGTTGGGTTTTAATTAAAACAAATAAGGAGACATTTGTGTTGTATTGCTGCAGTTAATAAATCTCTGCATAAACACATGCAGGAGCCATAAGGGTGTTTTTTTTCAAGGGGGCTGGTGGCATTTGTGTGGGGACCAGGTCTGGAAGGTCTGGAACCCTCATCAGTACAATCTTTTTAAGTTTACTTTTAGACACAAGTGATGTGCATGCTTTTTTCATTATTCTTACTCCTCCCTTGTCAACTGCTACTGCATGGGCGTGATGTGCCTCTAGGACCACATCACACTATTGGACCGTCTTCTCTGCAAAGAGGAATGAAAACTGCAAAAAAAGTATGCTCTTCTCTCAGAGAGGCACATCCTAACCCAAGTCTTTACGGGCTTAAAAAGCATACATGGATTTTTGGGGGGAAAATTAGTTCCAACTCTATAAACATCTTGGATCAAATATATTAATATTATAGCCTGTGTATTTACAAAGAGCAAATACATAATGTGTTACTTTTTCTTTGCTTGTGGAACCACCATAATATGGCAACATGCAAAGTTTTTGCCTTTCATTTATTATTACTTTATATCTGAAGAATAGTAACTTACCCAAAAGGGGTTAAAAGTTGTAGTTTGTTCTTGAATTCATATTTTTAGTTTTTCACCTGAGGTACCCCAGCCTTCCTACCAGATGGTGTCCAACCCATCCCTGAAGAGATGCTTTTTAGAGCACAGAGGTTTCTTTTGCAATGAAGAGCAAAAACCTTGCGAGCTGCTCCCATAATCTCATTACCCAGTTTTTGAGAAGCTGGAGGCTCCCTGCCAGTCTTTGTGGAGTTGAGTCATTGCCTTGGGAAGGGGGAGCCTGAACAATGGTGAGAACAGTTTATTGTCAAAGTGCCTGCTCCAAAGCTCTTTGTAGTCAGGACCCTTGAGCTGTCTTCTTTGAAACTGTCCTGGAGCAAGAGCTGCAATTAAATCACTGCCGAATTAAAAGACCATCTGAGGTCTTTGTAAGGGTGGCTTCTGCTTCTCCTGGGTAGGGAGCTGCACACTCCAGGGGATGGATTGGCCACTGAGGGCTGCCAAATTGAGTTTTAAGACAAAGGGGAAAAACAAACAGCCTGTGAGCCTGCCCGGATGATGTTACAAAATGCACTCTGTGGTTTGGTGTGTTCTCGCCTGCTAGACTGAGAGCTCCTCTTGCTGTGTATACCCATTAGAGTGGCTCTGGTGTGAATGCATTTTAACTCTGCTTAAAAAACCTTTCTTTAAAGCAAGCAAGCAAACAAACCTCTGCTGACATCCAGGGCTGCAAATGCTGTGTCTGAGCATGGATTCACATGGAGCATTTCCTAGAAGAGAGCATTCTGGGTCCCTCCCAGGCTAATAGCATCAGCTAAATCACATCTGCTTATAACTGGGGCAAATGCCCTCCAGTTTCCACTGACCTCTATTTCTAAATTATGGTTAAAAAAAGACAGAATCATGAAATGAAATTTTATAGTCAATCCCTATCTGTGTGCGACACTTTGCCGAGTGGGCTGGCTTCTCCAGCTGCTGCTTGCTTCACTCGGGTTCCTACATTTAATTTAAGAACAGACAGGAGTGTCTGCTGGGTTGGGTATTGCTGTAGAGAAGAGCTGAAAGTGAGTTTTCAGACTATTCAGTCAGTAGGTGAGCATCTTGGAACTTTAACTAGGTGCCTAACTTGGCTGAAGTAATTGATACTGGAAGCCTAATGGCCCTTGATATCTCTGCAAAGATAACAGGGGCAATGGTAATAGAGCTCAGTATTGGGAAGAGCAGGGGAGAAAACAAGCAGCAGTTCCCAAAGGTGTCTCTGGGACATGCTGGTTTGTGGGCAGGATTGATTTGTTAACTTCTTGGCCATTAATAGGGAGCTTTAACACAAACTATGAACTTGGAGAGAAGATCTATCAGCTCTGCATGCACTTGTGTTTTAGGACTGACTTGGCTGTGCTGACTGCAAATACATCACTGAAGCTGAAATTGTGCTGAAATTGTACTGAAATCAGCCCTGTGTTCACATATGTGTCCAGTATGTCTTTGAAAATTACAACTGTATGTGAATCTTTTTTTTTTTTAATCATCACATTCCTTTTCAGGGTTACTCTGTTTCAGCTTTGTGGTACTGAACATCTGTGACATCAAACATCTGCAAAAGGCATTTTTTTCATCATTTGCAAAACAAGAAATGCATTTTCAGCAGTTTTCTATTGCAAGCATTAAAGTGCTGTTATAATTAAAGCAGCCAAAGAAGCTTGAGAGACAGAAGTTGTCAGCTCCTGGTTATGTTAACTTGAAAACATCTTTCTCTCCGAGTCTTTATGACTAGAAAATAATTTTAGATGACAGTTATGTTTGGTAAGCAAGGACAGCAGCTGCTTCTGGATACATAATCACAAGTTTTATTGCTGTATGTAGAAGACATTTGAATTACTGAGTGCTTAACCTTTCTGCTGGTGCATGCTTGAAAATCTGCCTGATTTACACAGCTGGGCTTAGCAAATACTCATTTCTTTTGTCTTTTTCTCCATGAATACATAAAATAATTTCTCGCAGTGTACAGGATAGTGATAGTGGTGATTCCTTCCAGATAGCTGTGTTTGGTTGATAGATGGACATGGGCTTAGGCAAAGAAAGCCCCAGAGGGGTGATACTTAAAGGGTGGAAGTCTTTGGCCGGACTTGTAGTGGGGTCCCAGCATCAAGGATGCAGAGCTGATGAACCACAGACATTAAAGAGCCTTTCCTGTGAGCTCTACACCTGATGTTTTATGAACATATGGGAAGATGTGGGCTCAGACCCCTGCCAAAGCCCTATAGTCTGAGTCAATTCCTCACCCATCTTAGATTAATCTCTGAAATGCCAGGAAGTGCTGCAGTGGCTCCTATCACTTTCTCGGGTATCTGGGTCCTGGCCTGAATATGCCTCCTGTAGGTTAAACAATTTTGAGCTAGTTATTTTGAAATATTTTAGTGCTCTGATGCTGAACAGGCCAGGTCAAACAGAGGTCACAGTTCCTGAGCTGCTTAGGGTGCAGTAAAGAGTGTGGAATAAAGAATATTTATCATAGAATCATAGAATGGTTTCAATTGGAAGGGAACCATCCAAGTTCCAACCCCCCTGCATGGGCAGGGACACCTTCCACTAGACCAGGTTGCTCCAAGCCCCATCCAATCTGGTCTTGAACACTTCCAGGCATGGAACCACAACCTCCATGGCCCTCCTTTATCCCTTCTTGTAGCATGAGGTCCAGTTATTTTGCTGAGAAACTTGATTTTCACCACCTGCAGTGCCAGCTGACAATGCCATTTGGTAGCATTTGGGCAATGAAAGCATTAGGCTGAACTTCTCTTGCATTACTGGTGCCAGAAGAGTGAGGCTTTGGTGCCTGTTACTTGCACAAGTCATCTTTAAAAGGTAGCCTGGCCCCTCTTCACATTAATCAGCAAATGTCTGGATTTTACATCTTCCACTTTTAACTTTTGGGTGGCTGGGGAAAGTGATGCTGGCACTTGTCTTCTGGCTGCCCGGGAGGTGATGGCTGGGCTGTGCTGTCCCCATCTCCATGCAGGATGAAAAAAAATCGTCAGCTCATTTTACTTTCTGCACAGACTGTGCTTCCAACATGTGTCCTCAGCCATCTGGCTGCACCAGCCATTTGGACAGGCTCTTAGCTCATGTGTTGTCTGTCCAGTCACTGCAGAACTGGGCTGTGGCAGCGGGTGAGGGTGCAGAAGGGCTGACACAGCCCATCCGTGGGTGCAGTTCCCCTCACCAAAGGGATTTGGGTCATCTGTGCATGCAGAGGTTAAAAAGGGAAAATGAACTTGCTGTCAGGATATAAACCTGAAGCAGTGAGCATTGCAGTTGAAACATCAAGCCATGAAATGCTGCTACCACAAAGCTTTCCAGAAAGAGCATAATGCTGATACCTACTAGTTTTCTACTATTTTTGAGGCAGAACGTATAAAGCCCACGTAAGTGGAGCCTTCAGAAGTGCAGTGAGAGGTGATCTCAGCACATACAATCCAGCATCATGGAATGGGACTGGAAGCTGTCAGTAGGGCTAGAGGTTTCTTCTTGGCTTGTCAAAGCCCTCCCACGGCAACCTGCCAGCAGCTGTACCACTGCAATCACTTTGGCTTCACTGTTTAATAAAACCCAGCTTTTCTTTCCCACTCCTGCCACGGTATGCCAAAAAGGGTTTGCTATTGAGTGGGTTTCCCAGCAGTCCAGCACTAGGAAAATAACTTCTGAGCAAAAAGAAACGAGGAGGAAAAACGTAATGAGGATGAATCTGTCCTAAATTAATGCCAGTTAGATATTTACAACCGAATATCAGGACTAAATTCCCCAAGATGCAATTGCAACATTTAAAGGATTTGCATGTTTCATTAAAAAGTAATGACACAACTTCAAAAGCAGCCTAATAGAGGAAATGTTTCCACTATTCTAATCCAGGCGCTGCACCCTCAGAACAAAGCCACGGCAAAGCTCAAAACCTCATCTGCTGATTTAGGATGGTTTTCACCTGAGCTGAGATGCCCTTGGGAAGGTTTGCAGAGCTCAGGGTAGCACAACAGCCCAAGGGTGGGTTTGTCCTCCTGGGATGCAGAGGGCAATGCTGCTGAAGGCTTCCATCGGCACTCAGGCAAATTTTAGTCCACGTTAACCCTCCTGTCACTGCAACAAATGGCGCAGGAAAATGTTGTGTAAAGTCCTCTGTCCCTCCTGGCGCTGAATTTGCTGCTCCCCTGTGGCAGGATGGAGAGCCAGCTACAGGTACCAGGGCAGAGCCATCGCGGGGAGCTGCAGGAGAAGAAAACTTCCAGTAGGCAGAAGCAGGGTGTTAAGCATCGAGCCAGGCCTCGGTGGGGCTGGTGCCAGCAGCCCCACCAGATTCCAGCCAACAGCCCGGCTGTGCCGGGGGTGGATGCTGATGCTCACCGTCACCCTCCCTTATTTTCCCCGCAGCCACCCCGCTGGCGCAGCGGTCGCCTCCGCCACCCCGCAGCAACGCCAGACCCGGCAGAGCAGGCGCCGTAACCTGTCATTAGGGGCCGAGAATCCCCTACCAGCCTCTGTTTATGCCGGCGGTGCGGTTGTGAGCCGCTTACTCATGGCTTTAATTAATGAGCAGGGTGCAGGTGTGCGTTCCTGTTGTGCCTGTTGCACGCCCCCCCCCCCAGCCCGCTGCCTCCTGCCCGCAGGCTCGCAGCTGCTCTGCAAACTTCGGGGAGAGTCAGGAAGAGAGGTTTCCGGAGCTTTGGCCTCCTC
Source organism: Calypte anna (assembly GCF_003957555.1). NCBI lineage: Eukaryota > Metazoa > Chordata > Aves > Apodiformes > Trochilidae > Calypte > Calypte anna. Next base: position 36,175,224 of record NC_044251.1, read on the forward strand.
TGCCTTGCTCCAGCTAGGAAACTAAATGCAAATTCAGTTGCAGGCTGTCTGGGCTGGGACGGAGCCCCACGCAGCACCCGACGCCTTCGCGCACCCGCAGTCTGGGGGAGATTTTTGGCAGGCAGAAAGCAAGCGGCTGCTGGCAGGAGCAAGGGGAGGCATCGCTCCTCCTCTCCTCCCCCCTGGAGATGCTGAGAAGCATCGTAGGCGTGGGAGCACTTGCTTCCCACCCAGCTGCCATCTCGCCAGTCTCGCATGCATGGAGCTGTCACGGCACCGAGCCTTGGAGCATCAGCACCTCAGCATCGTGGTTCCATTAGCGTGGCAAACAGCGAGAGCAAACGTGACACGAATGACTGGTGTGAGATGACAGAGATGACATCCCTCGCAAAATTATAATTTGCTCGCTGGGACAAGGGTACGGTGATGCTCGGTGTGTCTGAGCACTGGTGAGGACTTGGTGCTGAAAAGACACCTCCCAAAAGGACACCAGTATCTGCAAAAGGAACCAGGCTCAGGCACCCACTTTGGTGTGGGGTGTGGGGTGTGGAAATGTCTCCTTTCCCAGAACAAAGAGGTTTGAAAGGGTATCTGTTAACTCCAGTTTAGATGGGGTGACTGCCAGTCATCTCTAGCTACTTTCATCTCAGCAATTTGAATTGCAAAATGTGTTTTCTTAACGTTTTCCCCCCTTTTGTATCCAGTACGTTTGTCAGTTTTTATGTAACAAAAGCTATTTTAAAATGCTGGGTTTGGTTAGTTTAGCTGAAATCCACTTTCCAGCTAAATAGACTTTTACCCCACTGCAGAAAAATCCCATCATCTCTCACAGAATCGAACTCTTCACAATTCTGTGCCAAAAGAAAGAGATACAAAAGTTGTGCCTCCTAAGAAATGGTAACATATATTGTTGCTTACATAACTGAGTAAGAAATAACATCCTCTTATTTATTTTTCTTTAAATCATATTTAATGTAGAGATTTTATCTGCTTGCAAATGAAAGTATTTCATTATTTTAATACCACTCAACAAGAGCTAACAAGAACCATTTCTCTGGGAAATAAAACTGTAGATGTAAAATAATATTAAAAGTAGTTAATGAAATCAATCTGTTCTGTTGGTGTATGACATCATTTGGAGTTACTCATGGTGAAACCTTGTGTCCATAAGACAGGCAATCTTAGGGCTTTGCTGCCCCTAAAACATGGGTTGGTCAGCAGGATCCAGCTGCCACCCATCCATCCTGAACACAGACCAAGACCCCCATGTAGCTGGTGAGTTTACTTAATTTCTTACATGCAGATGGCAAAACAACTGTTAGACTTTCATTTTTATACATATACACACAGATGAAAATGTTCATCATTTATGCAGAGTCAGCATCTTAAATTCAAAAGCTAAAGTTCTGGTTGCTGTAGGTTTGGTCCTTTGAAGTAGATGGGGCTGCAGTGACCTTCAGCAGCTGGAGATCTGGCCTTAAGCAGCCTGCACATTTCTCAGGCACTTTAGGTGTCCCGAGGCAGGAAATAAAATGCAAAAGTTGTTTGTGTCATCATTGTCTACCAGCAATTTCCACAAGTAACTTTTCAGTGGATTCACTTGTTTTCTTGATGGGCCCAGTGTTGTCATAACAGGAAAATTTATTATCTTCCTGGAAGTGTTCCTCAGCATGAGTTATACTTTTTAAACACTCTGTTATCTGCTGCTAATATAAAAAAAGTTGAGGGGAAGGAAAATTTTTGAAATGACATAGCAAAGCAGGGATAGGAGACTTGTTGAATATAAAGCTGGATTGTCCTCACTGAGAGGAGTGCTGGGAACACCTGGGAGATGAGGCAGCAGAACAGGCCATGGGGTGAGCAGAAGAACCAAATAATTAATTAAGTGCTGCTGCAAAGAAACCACTTCCATAATTCAGCAGGGCAGCAAGCAACAAACTCCTGGATGAGGAGCCAGGTGGCCCAAAAGCAATCTGAATGAGGCTGTAAGAAACCAAGGTTATGCATTATTCCATTTTATTTCAACTGTTGGTGAGGAACATGGTCCTAAAACCAGGCCAAACTGGTGCTCTGGCACAGCCAGGCAGCCACGTCCTCTCAGATTTCCTGGCTCAGCACTCCTTTGCAATGGTAAATTTATTATCCCTTCTCTGAAAGAAAAAAATGTTTTATTAATGTACAACTCTCTAATCATAATGAAGAGTAGAGAGTCATAATTAGGTCATTAGCAGCAATATTTTGTTCACTAAGCCTGAAAGAATAAATAGTATTTATACCATTAAAAACATTTGACTTTTTACCCCTGTATTTTCTTTATGCTATAAAGAAAAATTGAGAAATTACAGGAAAGATATTATGAAAAAAAATAATCAGGGTGTGAGGTCCATTTGATCCATAACAGAAAATGCCAAAGCACCAAATTTGCTGTTCCCCTTCCTGGTGTGTCAGCCTGGTCATGGACCCTGCCAGCTCCAAACGGCACCTGGAAATAGCAACGTGGAGCCTTGGGAGCAGAAAGCACAAACCAGCAGTTTGCAGAGAAAACCAAACCACTGCAAAAGATCATCAAGAGCCACGCCACTCCATACATAGCAGGGTCTGATTTGGTTAGTCTGCAGAGCCTCAAACATTTTCCTTTGGAGCTGCAGGGCATCCGATAGGGAATTGAACTGCTGGGCATCAGGATGGCTTTTCTTGGCCTCTGGAGATTTGTGATCCTTATAGAAATGCCTGGACAGCCAGGACTCTGCTAATGGAAAAAAAGTGGCCAGCAACTGCAAGAAAACCTTATGAAAAGGAGAGCAGAAAGAAGTAGCTTCCAAAGGTTCAGGTCTGCTACCAGGTTTATGATTTTTCTGCTGGACATAACAGGGCACCACTCCAAGTTTATCCTTTCATATATAAAATCTCTCCACAGCTGCCCACTCAATCACGAGGCAAGAAAACAATAGGTACATTCAATTTTAATGATATAATCATCAGTTATATGTACAGCAATAACTGAGGGAAAAAAACAGCTACAAAAAAGATGCAAACACAACCCTGGACGTGGAGCAACAGTCACAGGGTCTGGGCTGACCCAAAGTATTTCTGCCATTCTCCTCCTACTTTTTAAGACACATTTCACCTAAAAAGCAATACTGAAATAGATGAGATCTTCCCAGAATTTATTAGTGGGCTGACAGGAAATGACAGTCAGGCCCCTTGGGGTCATTTTTTCTGGAGTCTGGACAACCTCCTCTGCAGCCAACACCAGTGGGTCCCCACAGAGCCCTTTGCTCAGCACCAACCTGCCCCAGTGCCCAGCAATCCTATACAATCCCATAAGCAACCTCCAGCATCAGTATGGCTCTTTTAGGGTGCTGCAGCAGCCCCAAATGTGCATATAAAAGTCCTCAAAAAGTCCCTTTCAAAACTATGGCAGAATACCTGGAAGGACTAGTATGAAGTACAAAGCCATTAAAATTATACACATTGAATTATTGATTTCTGATAACTTGTTAAATAAATTCACAGTAAAAGACAACATTTGTTTTTTTAACATCCTCTGATTTTTCTTAAGTTTTACTTGCATGGGAGCAAGCTGTGGCACTCGCTACTCACAGTCCTGTGGTAACAACAGAGATGCTTTATTAAAGTTTAAAATGTGGTTGTGCACCAGGTAGTAGGAAAGTTCGCAGCCCTTGTTATTTTAACAGGGATCCAGATCCTAGGCTGGGAAGAGAAATTTCAGCTCACTGCCTCTGGTCAGTGAGCAATTGCCAAGCCAGGCTGCTATTTCTGTATCAGCTGAGAAATATGCAGGAGAATTTTCTCAACAGAACAGGCTGACTTGCACACAGCTGTACATAAATCCCAGCCAGGCAGATGCCATCACAAATTATTAAAAGGTCCCTTTCTCCTGGAGAGTTGGTAGTTAGAGGCAATGCTCACACAAACACACATCACTGGTGCAAACCCCCTCAGAGGGGGGCAGTTCACAGGTTTTGATGGCAATTGGCCTGTCCGGGCATTTGACATCTGTGTCCCCAGGCCCTCATGTCCAGATTTTTTTTTTCCCTGAGGACTTTGGTAAGATCACTCCAGCATTTCCCTGCATGTTCCAGACCAAGGTATGTGGCGTGTCAGAGCCAGCCAGAGCCCGGCAGCAGCGAGTCAGGCGTAAAGAGCATTTCCCAAGGGCTGCTCGGACTTGCTGAAGTCAGGCAGGCTTTGCAGACAGGGGTGAGAGGTGCAGGACAGGCTGCTGCCAGCAGCTCACGCCCAATCTCCTTCCTACTTAAAGGAATTCCAGCAGTGGCAGCACATCCCAGCTCCACGATCCGTGTCAGCCGAGGGAGTTGCTGACTGCTAACACGCATGCAGCTCACTGCTATTTATATCACATGCCATATAACAAAAATATGCTACACCCGAGAACGGCTTCACCCTGACGTCGTGATTTGGATGGAGCAAAGCGAAGGACGGAGCGGGGTTGCCCGCAGCAGGAATTCTCCCCCCCAGCCCATGCTGCTGATGGCGCTGGGAATTTTGCCCATTGAGCTTCATGGTGCAAGAACTCCCAGCAAACCAAGTGCTGTTGTTTTCTTGGCATTCACGCAGCCTGGGGTCAGCAAGGAGTACGGCTGATGCTGGGCTCTGAAGTGTCTGGAAATGCACAGGAGGCTTGTGACAGGGGAAGAGGCAGAATGAAAAAAATCCTGCTTGCTGCAACCACCCAGCTCCATGCAACGTGACAGCAGGGGTGACCATGGCTGCTGCCATCTGTACATACCGAGTACCTGTTTGCAATACTAAACACAGTCCTGAGCCTGTCTGGCACTGATGTCTTCATGTTAACATTGCACTTGCTTCACCCTCTCTCATCTCTGCCAAACCCCAGGGCAAACCTCCAGCCCTGCCCCACCTGTCCCAAATCCAGCCCAACAGCATGTTGGGTGCTCACCACCTCTCAGGCCCTTTCACAAAACGCATGGTATATAGAGGTCTACAGCATGAACAGCGGAGAAACCTGGCATGGATGACAGCAGAAATGTGGCCTTGACATAAAGATGCCAATTAAATGAAAATACAGTCCCTGCAACACCTTCCTTTGTCAGCAAGTGCAGTCAGTGGCAGTGACTGAAGCCCCATCCCCAGGGCACAGGCTGTATGTCTGCCCCATAACCCAGGATCTGTTTCACATAGACACACAACTGAATGGGCATGCAGAATTAACTACACCTCAGCCCCGAGAGACCTGTGAGCTCTCTCCACCCAGGCCAAACTCAGCTTTAGATCACTCCCTGTACTATGTTTTGGGGGGGCATCGCTGCCATCACAGAAAACTGTTGTGTTTATTCTGTTCCAGGGCCATTTCATTGACCAGCTGCTCTATGGATGACTGGATGGCTGCCTTCACTAGGGCAGACGCCGTTTCTATGAGAAGCAGTTCGTACTGCTCCCCAGTTCTGTGCCCCTGGTCACCTGGACCTTTGTCCTCTGCCTGGGGACTGCTGCCAGCATCTGGGCCCTCTTTACCAAAATCAAAGCTCCCGCTGGATTTTTTATTCCCTTTTTGCTTATTTCGGTGCAAAACCGGTGATGGTTCATAGGCCTGGTCAGAGTCGGTGTTGTCAGAGTCCTCGGCTTCAGTGATGGTGATGACGATGCCAACACCCATGTCTGCTTCCAGTGTCACCTGCTGGCTGGAGCAGACCTGCACACTCCCTGCATCATCTTTAAATGCTGACTGACTGAAATCCATTACAGTCTCCTCAGCTTTGCACTCCTCAGGAGGATTTATGCTCTTTTCTGATTCATCGGCTTCAGGCAGCTCGTTGCAGATTTCAGGGATTTCCTGCAGCTCAGTGGTTTCAGGGATGCTGTCAGGTTGATCCTTGGAAGCAGGTGCTTCAGAAGTACATTCTTCACCTTCTGTGTGGACTGTGGTTTGGGGCAGCATCCCGTCCTGCTGGTTTTCCTGGGCTGCTTCATTAGCAGTCTCTTCATCAGTTATCTCTGACTGAGCAGTGCACTCTGCATGTTCCTCTGCATCAGGTGTGGGCTCTGTCAAGGGTTCACTCTGCCCAACAGAGTCAGTACTTTCCTTCACCTTGTCCTTGTCCTCCTCCACAGAGACTGGGCTGAAGGATTCAGACTTTTCTGTTGGGGCTGAATCCTCCAGCTCCTCACTGGCTTTATTCGAAATACCCATCACCTCATTTGCTTGAACACTGCCCTCTGACTCCTCCACTGCCTCAGAGGGGCTGGGTTTTTTCTTGCCTCTGGAGAACCTCACACAGGGCATCTTCACCCCAGAGCTCACCCGTTTCTTTGGGAAGCTTTGTGCACAGCCCTCCTCAGCCTCTGTCTCCAGCTGCACTTGGGAATCAGAGGGCACCTTCTTCCGTGAGGATTTCTGCCTTCTCCGAGGTCTTGCAAGGTTTTTGATGGCTGCCCAAGCTCCTTTGGAGGATCGTGATGTATTAGAAGCTTTTGTTTCCTCTTGGTCAGCACTAATACATTGGCTTTTCTCCTCCAAGGCTCCTTCACATGCATCCTTCACAGTCAGGCCCTTCTTACAGGACTTCCTCTGCTTCTTGAAACAGAGCATGGAGGGTTTTTCTGCCTGTTCCTCTGACGGTGAGCATGTTGCCCCTTTGCTGGGAGTCTCTACCTCTCTTGGGTTCTCCATTTGAATTTCCTTAGCTGCCTTAGCCATATTTGTTCCTCTCCTTCCGTTCTGTTATATTATTGATTTTCTGGATTAATGCATCAGACACAAGAACTGCAGATATGCTCAAAGGGCATTTTCTCCTCAAATTGTTTTCAAAATAATGTTAGCTGCTTTTTAATGAGCGGATGTGTCAGCGAAGAGAAGTTCTGATGAAGCTATTGCATCTGCTTTATAACTCCCACTTTGCCTTATTACTCACTTTATCACCTCTCCAAGGAATCCCGGGTAGATGTGAAGTTGAACAGGCTTCTTGGTTTTGATGTCCAGAGTCACCTCCAGGACAATCCACTTCAAGTTGCACTTGGTCTTACAGAATGACTGCTTAATTGCCAGTCTAGTATTAATTTTTTTTTTTCCCCCAAAAAGGATGACAAATCAAGCCAAGAGTTAACAATTTTTATTCACCCCAGGACCTGGAAAGAACTTGCACTTCCTAAGTGAGCCATCTGCACCTTCACGCTGCACAGGGAGCTTGATTGGAGCACCAGTAGAACCAGTGGCAGCCAGTGGCTGTTTTCTGTCACCCAGTGACAAGGTCAGATGTTGCTTTGGCTTGGCTTTGCTTTCTGCTTGTTCTCCTCCCAGGTTATGTGAAGCATGGCCAAGAGATCCATCTTTTACCTGTAACACAACAAACAAATGATAAGACCTGTAGAACAATTTTTAAAAAAAAAAAGTATTCAAAAGTATATATTTTAATGAGCATTTAATACTGGGAGGCAGACCAGAGCTGGAAAAGCAGTTCTAACTCTGGATGCACCATAGCTTTTTTTCCCCACTAATTAGCATCGCATATCCAAAGGCAAAATGAGGCCACCAAGATGCCAACCAACCCAGTGATACTTCACCACAGAAAATACTGCTTTGTTATTTCATGTGGTAAAGGGGGATTTTATATTTTTTAATTGCCCATATAATGGCAAAGATGTATTATGCATGCACACACTTATATTTTCTTCTCCCACGGTGAGCTGAATCCTTTCCTCACTGCTCCATATGCACTCATAGTTCCAGCTAGGGAAATTACACCCTGAGACAGCAGATATTTTTATCTTTAATGCACCATATGACAATATGTAAAAACAGAATACAAAAAGGAGGCTTGTGGAATACAAAAGAGAAATCACATGGCAAGAAGGGAGCTTATTTATACTACGTGCATGCCTTCCATGGCAACCTCAATTAACACCGTATGTGTTCATCAGCTATATGATATTGTAAGATATATGTCACCCTTAAAAAAAAAAAAAAAAAAAAAAAAAAAGTGCTGCCTCAAAACATCACAATGGGTTTCGATATAAAAATGCAAAACATGTTACTGCAAAGGGACCAACTTCTCCGGGACTGGCTGAGTGACTCCGGGCAATGCTTTACACAGTATTTTGTGCTCTGCTTTTAAGTAGGAAGACGATTAAAACGGGGGGTCTGGCGGAGTGCACTCCCCTAAGGGGGAATTTTTATTTATTTTATTTTATTATTTTATTTTATTCAGGGTAGAACTAGCTCAGCTGACAGATGAGCGTGTGAGAGAGGGAAGCCCGCAGGCAGCAGCCCGGCCCCGCCGCAGCCTCCGCAGCCCGGGAAGTTTTTTTTTTGGAGGGGGCCACAGGTGCGGCCATCGGGAGCCGGGAGCCACCCGGCCGCCCCACGAGTCCCCTCCACCCCAGCGAAGGGGCACCCCCGGATCCCCTCCCACAGCAGAGGGGGCTCCTCGGGTGTCCGCCGAGACCCACCCAGGCACCCCACGCGTGTCGCCTCCCCCGCCGCTCCCTCCGGGTCGGTGCCCTCCCCCGCTCCCCCCGCGCCCTCCGCACCCTCACCTGCGGCCCGGCCCCGGCCCTGTCCCTGCTCCGCGCCGCTCCGCGCTGCCACCGCCTCCCGCCGCAGCCGCCGCTCCCCGGGCCGGCGGGGAGGGCGCTGCCAGCAGCCCCCCGCCCCCCGCCGCCAGCCCCCGGCCCGCCCCCCAGCAGCGGGGCGGCTCCGCGGGCACCTGCTGGCAGCTCCGGAGAACGCGGGGATGGGGAAGGGGCCGGGGAAGCGCGGGGCAGCACCCGTCCTTCTCCGGGAAAGCGTCTCTCCCTGACCGAAGGTCAGCATCCCTCCCTCCTGCGGGATAGCATCCCCTCTTCTTGCATCCCGCTTCGCAAGGCAGCATCTCTCCCTGCTCGTGGGGCAGCGTCCCCCTTCCCCTTACAGAGCGGGATCCTTCCCCTCGGGAAAGGCAGCGTCCCTCCTGGTGGGGCAGGATCCCTCACCCCCGTGCAGAATAATCCATCCCTCCCTGCCCAGGGTGCGCACAGCAGCAGCAGACACAGAAACCACAAACAACACGAGGTGAAGTTTTTCCTAGGGACTGGGCTGTGGTTTTCAGTTTGGACCCCAGCACACGCCCAGGAGACAGGGACCGCTGCCTCGTGTGGATCCAGCACTTCCCTGGCTAGGAAGGGGTGGTCTCGCTCCTGGCAGCTCTTTCTTCCTTTGTCCCAGTTGAAACCTTTGCAGCTTCAGGCCTACAGCGTTTGGGTCACCACAGAAGCTGCACCTAAAGAGCGGGTGGTAAGGACAGCCAGTTCTTGGTTGTAAATCAATCTTTGCCCCAAATACCAGAGAAAGTGCCTATTTAATATGAGCCTTTTTCTTCCAAAGCAGCTGATATGTGACTTTAAAAAAAATTGCTTCTCCAGCTGTTAGGATTGATGGGAGGGCCTCTGGAAAAAAAAGGACTACAAAGTGTGGCTGATGAACTACATGAAACTAAAGTCTGAGATGCCTGAATGTCCCCATTCATCTCCACGGGGAGCTGACTGACGCCCACAAAGATTTTAAGGACATCAACTGCTTCACAGCATGTTTGCATATAAGAAACCAGGCAAAGCAGCACGCTTTGAACCTGCAAGTGGTTTCCAGTGTAGGCCAGCCTCAGAGAAATATACATGGCTTCCCCCTTCCTAGCTTCTTCATGAAAAAAAAAGGCACAAAATGGGTTTTTTGGCTGAAAAGTCTGCTAATAAGGGCAGAAATGTGGATGAAGCAACCACAAAGGAATTCCTTTTTAAAAGCTCCCCTATGAGATGTGTTTGCTCACGTTCACTCAGGATAATAATCTTCATTTGGAAACAGCTCCCCTCCCTGGGGTGGGTGGTGGGTTCTAATTACGATCCACTTCTGCATTAAAGCCAAGCCAGGCTGCTCAGCACGAGCCTTTCCCTCATTGCAATCAGAGGCAGGAGAGGGGGGAAGCAGGCAGCAATAAGGAAGATGGTTAATGTGTGCCCTGCCTCCAGGGTTTTCATCAATCCCATTCACAAACACCTCACATGGAATTCAATTATTCCTGCTGCTCCAGGGGAAGATGGTAGCACCTAAGGCTACAGTGCAAGGGAAATAAATACCAGGGTCTGCAGCAAGCAGAGGATCTGGTCAGAAGATGGATAAGCTTGAAAGAAGATCCCAGCCCAGCTGTAGTCTCAAGTTTTCCTTCTGGACTCACACTGAAGTACTGGTGCTGCGCAGCCAGACAAGCAACTCTCTCCTTTTTCTTTTGTCCCTGTTGCTAGTCCAAAAAAAAAAAAAAATCTGTTATTTCATACATGATGTGATGCAAGACTCCCATTACACCACAGCCAGGGAAATGGATGGCCACAACACCAGCTACAGGCTTTGGGCCCACAAATAGCCCATAAAGAACAAATTCATATTTAATTAGTTTTTTCTCTAGGCAACAGGAGGACAACCTTCCAATATTTAGTTAGAAGAGACGAAGTGTCCTTTGCATCCTATTTGGTAGGGCAAGAACTAGCTGTCATACTTCATCATGGAGAGTTAAGAAAAACCAACCTGTTTATGAATCTATCCTGCAAGACCTAGAGTAGGGACACTGGTGAGTTCATGTTTTACAGTGCAGGTCAGGAAAGCTTCCCCACTAACCTAGAGAGATGATTTGGGCTATTTTTTGTCCCTTATGCTTTGTTGCCTCCAGCCCCCCCGGGTGCATGGCAAAGCCTTCAGCAGTTGCATGGCTGAGCCACTGCTTTGCCTCACATCAGGAGGTGGTGGGCTAGCAACCTCTTGAACCATCTCTCTCAAGCACATGTCTATGATCTCATGCTAAACTAAAAGGAGGCTAATCTTAGCATAAATTTGCACTTATCCCATGTTTCATAAGCATAAAATGAAGGTGGAACAGAGAGCGCTCGCAGGAAAGCAGCAGAGCAGGGAAGATGAAATGTAGGAACTAAGAGCAGATTTGGCAGCATCAGCTCTGGCTCCCTGCTTCAAGGGAAGGCTTGGCCAAGGTCCTGCAGGTGAAGAGACTTTTGGCCAGGCATGGTGTCTGGGGCAGCAACTGGGGAACATCCCTTCTGACCCCCTGCAAGTGGCCTGTGTGTGCTCGAGCAAACCCATCTGCCAATAAATCCTCAGCTGAATACTGCAGAAAATAAAATTTTAGGAGGCTGTGAATGCATCTTAAATTCTCTTTATGATGATTCAAGCTAATCTGTCTTTGCTTCTGTGACAACCAGGTAATTTTTATCTAATTATTCTACCTTCCTGAGTAACTTGAGAGATGTTGATTGCTCTCCCTAGCCATATATACACAGTATCTGTGTACTACCAGTGTGCCCTTGCATTGGCACACAGCTACATCCTGATTCTCCCAGTTCTCACCAAAATCAGAATGTTTTTAGATTCAGTTCTGATGCAAACAGATGGGCCTTGCAAGTCTGAATTCAGATCTTTTTGCAGTCAACTGCAAGTATTTCAATGCAGGCAGTTTATTTCCTACAGCTTATCCACATCATCTAGGGAAGGGGAACAAGATTAAATGCACACACACACTGGTGCATTGCAGGCAACTTATCACTGCAATAATCACTTCTTGTCAATATTATGACTGAGGTTGCTCATGGTTAATCACAGAAATAATTCTGTGTCAATAATCCCAGTGCATACATTAAAACCCAAAAAGCACTTAAAAGTATTTACCAGTTTATTTGTATTAGTTAAAAAATTGGCAGCAACTATATTTTTATGTTACACAATTATTTTTGGCCTCCTGACAAAACCTGCAACAAATTCACTGATTGCTGTTCACATTGCCTCTGTTCACCAAAAAGGTATCCTTAGTAAACAAGGTTCATCCACGGTGAAACTGTACTTATTGTTGAACATAAAATCCTTCAAAAGACACATTTGGTGGAAGCCACAGATACAGGACAGATTGAGTCCCTGCAGATGTGACATTCAGAGGTTGAGTTTCCATTAGCAGTAGAATATGGTTGTCACAGCTGGGCTTTCTAAATAGGAAATCTGATGTGGCTCAGGTGTCTGTAGAAAAAATTCACAGCAGCAACTTCCACAGCAAACACTTTTGGAAAGGTATGAGAAGCAAAAGGGATTTCTCCTTGTTCCCTCTTTTCAATGACATTGGCACAGTTTCAGAGCAGAGCAGTTTCTCCCATAGTGCAAGAAATGAAATGTAGAATTCAGTATGGCAATTAGAAATACTCAGTGTTCAAGACTTTCAAAGATAATATATGCTACAAAACTTCTATGGTAAAGACAACTAAATCTTAAGACTGTTAGAAAAAGCTCCAGCTTTAGGATTTTGAATCATTAAAATATTGTCACTCAAAGGAGGCTACTGAACCCAGGATTCTGTATTCTGCTTCAGTTACAATTGAGAAGCAAGAGGTTTGTACAGGCAGTATGCTTTTAATATTCAGGATAAACTAGCTTGGAATGCAGCACTTTAAAAATTATTGCTGATTACAAGTGTTTGATTCTGTAGCACTACTCCTTCCAGTCACTTCTTGCACCTTATTCCCAGTCATATCTTGTTTTGTCTTAAAAAAAAAAAAAAAAAAAAGGGCACCATTCCATTTACATGACTCATCAGGTGTTCTTCTGGGAGCTAAAAAGAAAAGAAAGTTTAATTACTATTATATAGTACAGCAGGCAACTTTCAGGCTGAATTATGATCAAATGTCATTTGGAAACATATGGCATAATAGGAGATTGGCTTAATTCCATTATCTCAAGATGAGAAGCAAAGCCCAAGTAATGAGCCTTCTGCCCTAAAAAAGGCACCTACCTTTGATTACTAATTGCTTTCAAAAGAGCCCTTTTACTTCTCCTGACACTGGGTCCAAGTCTATATCATAGAAACAGGGTCTTGTAGGAAGTCCTGGCATAGTGCTCATCTGAACAAGAAAAGAGAAACTGTTAAAAGAGAAGCAGCATCATTTTGTGCAGAAGATCTCATCCTTTATCAGTCCTAGTGACAAAGATGGCAGCAGCTGGCACAGCTCCTTGCACACACACAGCTGAACAATGGTCATGTACCATTTTGAAGCACACCGTGAGCATCAGGAACTCCTGGCTCATTAGACTGCCTGGGCATTTTCTGTGTTTGTTTACAATGATGATTTAGCTGAAGCAATAACTGTTACTGCAGTTATTGTTAGGTTAGCAAAACAGTTATTGTATAGGTTAGCAAAATGAGTATTTGTGCTGTAATACCATTTCGCCCACTGCAAAGACTCAGCTGATTAGAATTCTTCCAAGATTCTAGAGACAGAAGTGCTAAATAATTAGGAATAAGCATCCTTGAGAGTTAAAAAAAAAAGCAAACCACCACCCAACAACTGAAATAAAGCTCACATAGAGATGGAGGGGTCAGTTCTCCTGACTGGAAAACTTTTGGGGCACCCAAGTCAGAAGGGCTGTGCAGTGGCAGGATCAAGGCATGCAACACAGCTGCCAGCACTGTGCCTGCCAGTCCTCTCCAGCTGTCCCTCCCAACAGCATTCCCTGTCAGAGTGACAGAATACAAGGCCAGCAGGGACACGCTTGGCTTCATTTACTAATGCAGCTGACAGGATTTTCCCTTCCTTCCCTTCCCTCACTCAGCATTTAGCCCAGTGGCGCATCCAGGCTAACGTGGGTGCCCTACAAAAGTGGGCTCTGTGACCACGCTCAGTAGTTTGTGCCAGGGGTCATTAGCCCCTCTTATAAAAAAATAATAAAGTTTTGGTTTTTATCTGCATCATCCAGCCTCAGCTTTCACAGTCAGTATTGTTACCTGTCTCCATTAAAGATCTCTTTGACAACCTGGTATTTTCTTCCTGAGCAAGTATTTTGCACGCTAATCAAATTACCACCCAGTCTTCCTTTGGATAATAAGCTGAGCAGCAAGGAGGCAAAGCTCTATTGGTTAGGCATTTTCTGCAGTTCTCAAAACTGTTTGGGAAAGCTTTTGGAGTCCCATCCCATTTTCCTAAGCAGTTTACAAGTGCTAACACCAGTCTCATACGTAATGTATCACTGTGGGTCTTGTGTGGCTTCTGCAGAGGCAAAAATCTCTTCAAGCCTATGTAATGAATTCTAGAACTGCCCTAGTTTTTTGTCAGAGCCACTGCTTTCCCAGACAGAAATAGGAGGCTACAGAGAAGACCCTCATTCCTTGTCTTTGTGTTTAGCTGAATGAATATTTTGCTCTCAAGATCCAAGGTATTAAGAGATGGTTAAATGGTTAAATGGATGCTGCCAAAAATTCATTCTTAGGCTAACACACCTCTTGCTGAATGGATTTAAAGTAGTGATCTGATTCAAAATGGCCTGGATTGCTTCTCAAATGGCCACCACCCCTTCCTTAGTTTTGTAGCGACCACAGAAAAATGATTTTCATATCTCCTGGTTAGCCAAAAGACTTGCTGTTAATTCTGGCAGAATTAACACCATGATTTACTACATGTCTGAGAAAACATGAGGAGTCTGGGAAGGCAGCAGAAAGGAAAGAGTCTAATTCCACAGAAACAGAAGACATTGGAAAAAGAGCCAAACCGTGAGTTTTAATGTCTGAAAACATCTTGCTCTTGTGTAACTCATTAATGCTGCATACCCTTTCCTTCTCCAGTACTTATAAAAAGAAAAAAAAATCATCATTTGGATTAAATCTTGGCTTGCAGAAAATGCCATGAATAACAAGAACGAGCATGCTATCTTCCACATTATCCCAAAGCACACATTACTCTTTCAGAAGATGGATAAACCAGGCTCTAATCAGGATGTAGTTATTTTATTTACATTGGCTAATCTGGAAACCCTTAGCTCCCTCTTTTTTTTTTTTTTTTTTTCTTTTCCTTCCTTTTTTTCTAAGATTAGAAGAAAAAGATATGCAATATTTGGCTCCAGCATTTGAAGGAAGAAGGGATCAAACTCTTACATCAGCAAATTTCATCAACTGATGAATCTGAAAATCTTATCAAACCAACACATTAACGTGAAGACTTCAGAAAAAGGTTCAGGTCCCCAAAATAAGAAAAAGAGTTGCTTGCTCCGGCTGCTCCATCTCCTAAAACAGTCTAGCAAGCTACTTAACATTTGCCCAGGAGAGACTTCTCAGATAAAACTTCCAGTAGAGTCTTTAATCCTCACATTCTTTCTTTGGATGCAAACCTGAATATTAGTTCATTATTTTGCAGGTAGCTCCTCTTTCTGCCAGGCAATTTCAAAGCTATTCCAGTATCTTGTTTCCATTGTAGCTCCTCTCTGTCCTCTCAGCTGACTTTTTGCCAATCATGTCAAAGAACAGAAACTAAAAACTCAAGGGCACAGTCAAATTGTTGGAATTGATACACACTGAGCAGCAAACAGATGGTTAGCAAAACCATGAGAACCAAATGGGAGGGAAGACTGATAAATGATTAATAGTATAGGTCAGCTTTACTTTGGAGGTATCTCATCAAAAGGTGTAAAGCTCTGGAAGGGTTGTCTTGTTCCAGCCTTATTGCAGCTGTACACAGAGTTCACCTACAATTCTGCAAAGTGTTTCCATCAGGAATGGGAAGTCACACCAGCAATCAGCTGGGCCAAGGATTTCTCCCTTCCCCTCCACCAGACTGCAGCTCCCAGAGCTCATTAGCTACAGAGCTCAGCCTTTCCTCAGAATCCAGGCAGACAGACATGGGACCTGAGTACGCTGAGGGCTTGCTGAGTATTCAAATTGTCAGATGGTCTATTTTGGCTTCCCTCTTCACCTTGAAAAAAAACTATTACGGCATCCAGTACACTGGACTGTTAAAAAACTGAATGTAAACAAGACTTTCCCGACCTGAGACACCTTTTGTCCTGGAATGCACATGAAGTTCTGTAACTCAGCCCATAGCTGGGGGTTCCCCTCACTCACGTACCGTTCCTACCAGTGGATACAGGAACCCAGCACCAACACTGGCCCGAATGTCACGGATTGGCAGAACAAAACCTGTGGGTGCTCCTTTTTGTTGTGGGTCATGAGACAATGATAGGTGAGTTTTAGCCATACAGATGGGCAGGTTTCCAAACCCCTGGAAAAAGCAACGAGAGGAGAAATAAGTGAAAAAGCAGTAACTGTACCTTTACATTAATGTAAAATGCTCTATTCTGTCATTCTCTGCAGGCAGCAAACATTTTGTCAGGACATCCTACTCCTCACCAACTGCTTTATCCATAGCCCATCAGATCCACTGACTACACTGCATCCTCACTCCTTCTCTCAAATTCTATCCCTGGCCTCAGCTACACATTGAAGACAAAACCATCATGGCCCCCAGCACCTCCAAATGAAGAAAAAAATTAAGGTATGGAAACATTAGATACACAACCTTGATAGATAACTTACTTTCAACCCTGTTCCCAAAACATTAATTTAAACGACTCAGAACTGGAGTTCTTGTTCAGTTAATTAAAAACATTTGATCAATATAATTGCAGGTCATAAGGAAGCTGCAATTACATGCCTATGGTATTTTGATAGGCCTGTAAAGGATATACAAGAAACACGAGAGCAACAAACTATATATGCCAGTCGTAAATGGACTGCAAAAGCAAAATTATTCAAGCACACTGTAAACAAATGAAGGCCAGTTCTCACATTGCTCTTCTCATTGCATTCTCATTGCTCTTCTTTTCAAAGCCCTCTACAGACCTTCATTAGTGCAGAAGCAGGTAAATTCACAAGAACATCAAGCTAGAGAAGAGTAAAAGCAACACCGCAACCAGAGAACATGTAATTCAACAACCAGATGCCTGGTTCAAAACTCAAAAATTTAGACCTTTTTTCCCCAGGAAGTGTTGTATCACCTGTGGGACTCTTTACCCAACATAACTGAGACTGCCCAAAATCCATATGGGTTTAAAAACTGATTAAACAACTCAGTGCAACACGATTAAAAGGAAAAAAAAAAAGACTACTTAGTACCAGTCTGACCACTTTTAGTTCCCTAATTCCTCGAAGAATTGGAAAGTACAATAGAGAAAGATTACTGAATCCTCCTCCTGTTCTCTCCCCATACACTATCATAGATGTGCTACTGGGCCGAAGATGTCTTCTATTTTCTTCACTAGAAGCCAGGACCAGTTTCACCCTCCCCATCGCACCTCCTTTTCCTCCTCTGCCATAGCAGCATCCAATGAGTCCTGGACAAGGACATGATTTCTGTGATGATTCCCTTCACGCACACTTTCAACACCAAAGCTCAGTATAAACATTTTCAATTAAAAGTAGCACTGGTACCAGGTGACAGAAAACTCACTTGCTTAGTGTACAAGGCGACCTTCTCCTCTGCCTCTGGAAGGAGCTCAACATCACTTGCTCCGTATATCTGCCTTGCAATAAGTCTGATTTTATCTATAATAGGGAGCTAGGAAAAAAAAACAAAAAACAAAAAACGACAAGCAGGTCAGCAAGGCCAAATTACAGTCAGCCATAACATCACAGCAGCTTTGCAATTCTTCATACGTGTCATGCAATGCCCATCTGTGGATACAAGAGCTATTCCTACTGACTGTAGAACAAAGCCATACAGTAATTTGAGGGTTTTCAAAACACATTTATCTTGTTGCAGTTGTTTCTCCTGGTAAAAGAGCAAAACTAGCTTACTGTGGTCAGAAACAAAAAGAAACACAGCAATACTTCTTATAAGCTGTGCTTACATGTTAGTTACCCCCTCTGCAAAGGAGGCCTCTATCTTTTCTCAAGTCTAAGTCAAAATGCAGAAAAAAATAAACTGAGAGAATACAGATTGATAGTTAAATAAAAGAGGTTAAAGGAGAAAAATTAAAAGCCTCTGTTAAGGAGCTAAAACAGTTACAGTGACACAGCTCAGTATATCATTAGGTTCTTGAATAGGTGCTTCCCTATAAAAGAGGATTCAGGCCATAATCTGGAACAATAAATTCATTACCAAGTACTCTGTCAAATTTGCTTAATGTGCAAAGTCATCAGAAATACACATGCTTATATGCACTCTTCCACCAGAGCTGTAGTATGACTCCATAAGCCTTACTTGCAGACAAAAAGTAAGGTAAGAGGCTTGGTCAGACTTGTTTCAGTCCATGCTCTGACAGGAATGCAGGTCTCAAGTCCAAGAACTAAACTTCCCCCTAACCCTGGACCATGGCTGCCATGGCAGAAACCTGGTTTGTCATTGCCAGCAGATCCTTAGTAGCATTTTTCAGTGTCAAAATCAGGCAGTATTTCAATGGGTAGGCAAAACAAGAACTGCCTAACCAGGTCTTTGCGACTGATAGAATAAATGTTACGTTCCAAAACCAAATTTCCTCCCAATTTCTCAGAGCAGCCCTTCAGACAGCTACTGAAACCGACTGCTCTGCACCTTATAAGCAGAATACCTCTGTAACACTTCAAGTTCTTACCTCCACATCATAGAGGAACCTGAAGTTGCTGGGTGTCTGAGATGCTCTCTGAACAGCTTGGGCCAGCGCAAGGGCTCCCTTACCTCCCTCTGCCCAGTGAGTGCACTCCACAGCATCGAATGCTCCTGCTTCCTTTGCCAGTTGTACTACAAGGTCCAGTTCAGCCTTTGTATCAGTCCTGTAAGGAGAAAAAAATTGTACCAGAATGCACACACAGTAAATTAACTGGATGCTCTAATCATTTTTCACTCTTGTTGATAACATCCAAAAGCTGCCCAAAGAAATCACAGAATCCTGCCAGCAGGAAGCTGCTGAGGGGCTCTCCACTACAGCCTTCTCCACCTTGGTGAAAGAAGCAAGAAACAGCAACAGGTAGTTCTGGAAACCCATGACTGCTGACAGAGTAGTGTTCCAGACTTCCTGGGGCATCTGTTCTGTACTGGTGCAACTCCTGTTTTCAGAAGCAAACTCAAAAAGATCTTGGTACTGCTAATTTAGAGATGCTAGAGTCTGCTTATATCATGGCCACACAACAAGCTACAAAACATAATTTCTCTAAACCATCTAATATCCCTTTACTTCAGATGAACAATCCTTAGCTAGCCACTCTGCTTCAGCTGGCATCAGCTCTTACACACCAGTTCAAAGCCCTTCTGCCAGCACAAAACCACACACAGATTTTATTTCCTGTGCAGCACAGTGTGCAGAGTTCAAAATGCTTCTTAGTGAGGCATAATTATTCCATACAGCAGACCACACAACATGGTCAACAGCACAGGCACCTCACCATCTGTTAGGAGTTTAGATTCCACATGATCACAGACACCTTTTGTCCACAGTACTCTGGCCAGTAAGGGTATAAGTGGTGACAGATAATAGTCACTGATAATAAAATCCTAAGCTAATTTAATAACCTAAGGTATGCATTTGAAATTACTAAGCAATGCTCACCTATTTATTCAACATCTTCTGACAATGCAAAAAGCTTCAAACTATAGTGATTGTACTGAAAACATGAGTTTGTGTTAAACATAGCATATAAGGTGTCAAGATTTTATTCCCATGTATCACTTCCACATCCCAGCTCACTTACTTGAAAGCATTGACAGCCACTACTACTGGGACACCAAACATCTGTGCATTTTGGATTTGCTTGTTTAGGTTACTACAGCCTTCTGACAACAGTTGAAGATTCTGTAGAGAAGAAAGCAAGAAGAAAGCACACTTTATCAGGGACAGTGAAACTTGTGTTCCATATCTGCTGTGCCTACAACTAATGATAAATATGACAAAATGGGAATGGAACCACAAAGATAAATCCCC
This sequence comes from Calypte anna, assembly GCF_003957555.1. Classification (NCBI taxonomy): domain Eukaryota; kingdom Metazoa; phylum Chordata; class Aves; order Apodiformes; family Trochilidae; genus Calypte; species Calypte anna. The sequence continues at coordinate 36,194,962 of NC_044251.1, forward strand.
AGTGCTACTTTCTGAAGAGTCCAGACCAGTACATGCTTGTGGACTGAAGATAGGAAAAGGAATGACTGCTTCTAATAATTACTGATTTCAGCTGCCAAGCCAAGGTAAGAGTAATGCTTTTTATCTTTTTTCTTTTCTTTCTTTTTTTTTTTTATGTTACTCTTCGGAAGTTAATACTCATTCTCATTAACTCCCCACAGTAAAGCCTCATTTTCCACTCTGACACTCTTACGTATTTAGTACCACAGGCAGTAAATTTCATGCTACTATTCTGAAGTCTGTAGCAACAACTTTCGTTTTACACATATTTACATCCTGCAGCATCAGAGACTACTCATGGAAATCCTGATTTCCATTTGCTATGCAAAGAAGAATCCATACAGAAGCTCCAGAGCAAGAAAGCTGTAGCCATCGAAAGAGAACCAGACCAATTATCCAAGTGTACACAATCATTCAAGGTATAAGGACAGAAGCTGAGATTTTAGTTCACTTTCCTCCCTGTTTGCAACCAGAAGCTGCTGCTGCTAAGAAGAGCATAATTAGGAGGCACTCTGAATATTTTCAGAGACAATATTTCTGCCAAGCAATTACTCCATGCTGAGAGGGTCAGGGGACACAGAGCAGATATTACTATGAAATATTGAGTGTGCAGACATTTGCATGAGCTCAAGAGAAATTAAAAGGCTCTGAATACTTGCTAGGTCAAGTACAACAAATGCTTGAGAGAGCAGAGCCAAAGTAACATCATTAAGAAAAAACCCCACAAACATTACAGCTTGTGTAAGGCAGCATTTCCCTGGCAGATAAAAAAATGCACTGCATGACAGTATCATGTCATGACCACAGCTAGTTGGTGAACTGTTGCAACAGCTAAAGGTTACCTCTTCCATGTATTCCTTTGGTAAAGGTACCCCCGCAGTGACCTAGGACAAAAAAGGGAAAAGAGAAAGAAGATGGAACTCTGCAAGATTTTTATACATGACAGTAATTCATGTTTGATTCTTATTACACAGTGTCAAGAATCTACTCCAGGCTGAGTCTTTTTCCTAGCAAAAAAATTACAAGGAAAAAATAAATGCCCCCAAGCTGTGCTCACAAGTGGATGACTGCGGTAACATCACAAATGCCCCAGAATGCAAGCACTTCATTAAGACAATCAGACAAGCAGCAGTTTTTATTGTCTGTAACATGTTCCAATGAAGCAGCTTACAAGCAACAGGGACATAGGGATTCCTTTTACAACTGCAAGCTCGAAGACAAACTAAAAGCAGATCAAACCCTACAGGGCTTTAAGTGACTGGGTCAGAACAACAGCCCATCAGGCCTATAGAAAATCTTGCTTAGTACTTACTGCAGGGCCTCCTCCATGCATTTTCAGAGCTCGGACAGTAGCAACCAACACCACCACATGAGGTCGAAGACCAGAATAGCGGCACTTAATATTGAAGAATTTCTCCATGCCTATATCTGCACCAAATCCTGCTTCTGTAACTAGAGAAGGAATTGACAAAGAAGCTTGTGAGAGGTTGCTGGGTGGAAAAAGTCATGCTCTGATTATATAAATCAGAAGGCTCTTCCAAGACAAAAAAACAAAGACAAGTTGTGATTAAAAAAAAGGCAGATCCCTCTTGACAAAACAAGCAAAAAGCAAGGAAGCAAACAAAAAAACCCCACATACTTACCAACAAAGCCATCTTTACCCACAAGCTTCAGCGCTATTTTGTCTGCCAACACTGAAGAATTTCCATGTGCAATATTGGCAAAAGGTCCAGCATGAACAAACACTGGTGTTCCCTAGAAAAGGGAGAGGGGGATGTGGGAGAGGGAGAAAATCAGAGTAAAATTTAGCAAATCTGTAGCATTTCAGGAGCTAAGTACTACAGTAGCTGACAGTAAAGAAATACGCTTTAAGAAGACATCTTAAAGCCTTCTGATCAAACATTTGTTATCAGTAATAAGGACCACAGGGCAAACAGGATTATAATAATCTGCACAAGTGGAGTTATTAATCCTCTTAGGAAAAGGATGGCTAAATCCCAGCAAGTGCATGCACAACATTTAGATTCCCAAAACAGTTCCTGGCATTAAAGACAAGAGAACAGAGCCACAGCAAAGTTTACTGCATTTCCTCACTTACACCACACACCAGTGGCAGACCTGGAAAGAAACAAGCCCTTTCCCCTCAACCTTAGGCAGCAAACCACAGTAAACCTCTAAGCTGAGTAAAGCCTGTGCTGATTGTGATGAATGAAGTAAACTGGTTGCTTCTGGGCTCCGAGAATGCACATATAGCAAATCATCTCTGCTCACCTCTAATGTCTGCATGAGGTTTGGTTTTATAGCATCTTTCATCAAGACAGCCAGAGCACCAGTCACTCCCTAAAAGAAAAAAGGGCAATTAGTTTCCAAATGGACCGAGACCTTGAGATAATTCCTATCCAGTGCTTTAGTCCTGGTGAGCTTCCTGGACCAGAACCAGCATTTGCTCTATACATAACTCACTCTACTCAGGGTGTGGCAGAATAATGACCTTCACAACCTTGTAAGAGGAGCTGTGATTTCTGCTGGGGGTAGCCTGTTGGTTGTGACCTTGCAGACTGTACTGAAGGCATGAAGAATAATTGCTGCTTCAGTGCTACAACAAGGATGGTAAACAATAGCACAGAGAGAGAGTAACTCTTAGGTACGTATGGTTTAATGCAGCCCACCAAGTGGCACAAAGCAAGGAGTTTTTCACAATAGTTGTCAGACATGTTGAAATACTGGACCATGTTCATCACCCTGGTGTCTCAACTTCAGAATTACTGTCTGTCTTTTGCTGGATCTAAACATACTCAGAAGTTTAAAGTCAGGCACATGTCAATGTTCTTGGCTTTTGCAGGCAGATTTGTCGTGGACTTTTTTTCCCCCCTCTCATTTCAGCAATTAGGCTCTACATATTGACCTTAAAATGTCATAACAAGCTGCTGCATCCTGGCCAAGTCTCCTGTGCAGAAATAACTGTTAAAGTGAACCTCTGTGCTTGTGAGAAAGACCAGGCTGACATTATGAAAGGCAGACCCTGTTTCCTCTGAGGTGCAGCAAGATACCCTCCTGCAATTCTGCTTCCTGCAAAGTGAAAGCTTGGGATTTCATCTGCTTTGGGAAGAGACACTGAAGGTCTGATCATCCTTGTGAATGACACAGGCCACTAGAAACCAAACTGGCTTCTACCAAGCACCGGCAAAAGTAACTAGAATTGCTATCATGAGTAGTGAGCCAAATGTTCCCAGCAATTATTAAAACCTTGAATCATGATTTCTTTTTTTTCCCCTTTTAATTTCAGTTAGATTGCAGCACTCAATTATACGAAAGATTTTTTTTTCCCCAAGACATTCACTGCTTTGCTTCACTAATTTCAATCTTGCCACATGAAGGCTTATTTAACATTTAATGGATAAGCTCTAAACTTCTGTCATCTCCAGAATAATGAAAACTAGAGAGAAAGATTTCCATGACGACATTTCAGGCCTGTGTCACTCAGTGGCATGTGCAAAACATCCCATCTCTTAAAACCTGTAGCCAGTTTTTGATTCCACATATCTTCCCAGTTTCTCTGAGCTTGCTGGGAGCACACTCATGACACTGGTTACACCACAGTAGGACACAGACATCTTATTGTGCCAGTCTGGTCTCTGCAATCACCACATTTCTGCCTGCATGAGTAGTATGTAACACAGCCCTAACAGTGTTGAAATGGACAGAATTGAACAATTTGTTTAGAAAAGAAAGGAAAATAAAAGACAAAAGAAAAAAAGGTAAAAAAAATAAATAAATTAGACTTTTATCACTTGGATTCCACATAAAATTCAGTGCAACTCCCTACCAAGCACCATCTGCCCCCAGTGATGATGGACAGCAGAAGAGTCTCTTTTCCAGAACAGTTAAACTCGGGTACATAAGGTTAAACCAGCATCATGCTAGCAGTAGGAATTAAAATGTCAAAGCTGCCTACAGAACTCTGGCACGTGCCTTCCCTCATTTTCAACAAATGCCTCACATAAAAACATTTACAAATAAATGGTTCCCAGTCTAGCCCCTTCTCCTGCAAGGCCAGAGTGAGGCCATATTGCTGACCTACTGCTTGTTAGGTTTTTCCTGGGAAGAAGTAAAGCAAACAAAACGACCTGCCAAAACCAGAAAACAAACAAGCACAAAACAAAACATCAAAAGCCCTAGTGCTGTGCCCACCTTGCTGGAAACACAGGTCAGGATACCCACCCTGTGGATTCTTCTGTCTCACTGAAAAAGTTAATTTTGAAAATTCACAACTAACCCCACATCACATGATTTTGTAATACTCTTGTCTTTTGCAAAGCAGACTGTGAAAAATCTGCTACACAGGACAGCAGTAAGCACCAATATCACATCTCTATTGAGTAATGGAATGGTCCTGAGCCTCTTATCTGCCTTGAGGCCAAGTGATAGGGTAGAGTTGACATCCAGGTCTCAATTCCCCTTTCCTTCTCAAAACAGGGTTGCCATCTTCAAAGCATTTATTGGAGTAATGTCTGGGGCACAGGCTATTCCCCTGAAGCCATGCAGATGGACCATTTAGGGGAGTGCTAGCTGACATGCTTCACAAGAATGCCAAGATCTGCAAGACAGTGCTGCAGCCTGCAACTGCTCTTTGGGACTGTTTTACACACCAGTAACAGCCATCAGTGTCAGTGCTACTATATTCAGCATTTAATGCCCTGGAAATAAGGAATGTGTGTCCCTCAGCAAAGGCTTGCACTTTTAGCAAAGTGTTTGGCTTTTATAACATTTGGTCTCCCAGAATAAAATATTTTACCACCTGTAATTAAATTCACAGAGGGTTTTGTTCTGGCTCAGTGTTTGCCTCACTCCAGGAAGACTGAGAAACAGGATTGCCAGCATGATGCTCTTCCAAGCTCTTCTGAGTTGCAAATATGCTTATTATCTGGACACCACCATGTATTTCCCCGTTAATACTATGGTGATAGCTGCAACTTAGGACACATACATCACAACAGATCCTTTTTCCCTGCCCAGATCACATGGACACACAGGCTCCCTAGGCAAGGTGCTAACCACACTGAAATAAAAAATCTTAATGAACTCAAGGGGCTAAGATTTCATCTTTGGTCTTCTGTAAGTTTTTTCTGTACAGAACTGTCTCTACGCTTTTCAATCTAAGGATTTTCAGAAGAAATAGGAAAAAAAATGGCATTTAAGAACTGAGTCACTGTCTTACAAGGTCATCTGCTGTAACTGGTTGTCCTTTCTTGCTGGAAGCCACCACCATTCTGCCCAGTCTCTTTTTCATATCATCCAAGCCATCAGAAAGTGCTAGAACTGCCATGATTTCACTGCTCACAGTGATGTCAAACTGAGCCTGCAAGAGAGGAATAAAGAATATGAACTCATTAAGATCCCCTAGCAGTAATGCTTACTTCCATTTAATTCTTGAAAAAAGGCCAATCATCATCATCAGTACCAAAAAATTGAAAAACCCAACAGACATACCATACCAAAGTATTACTCTCAGAACATACTTATGTGGTCATTTTAAGCTGGGTATTTTTTTTCAAAATTAAGTAAAAGATTCTTGCATTTCTACTACATGACACTCTCTTGGCACATCCATTAGTGATTCATGTACAGATGCTTAACACTAACAAATTATATTTTTGAAGACTAAGCTTACTCACTCATCTGACTATTACTTAACAGTTCAGTAAATGACAAAAAAAATTATCAGAATCTATAGGAAATGAAGGGTAAAATTCATGTGATGTTACACAGACACCTCTATTGAAGCAAAGCACCCTAGGGACATTTCAAATCAATAGAAAGAGGCTTTTCTGAGAACAATTAATTTGAACTATTAATCTGAGAGTTACTTAAGGGATGAGAGGAATCACAGCCCAGGTTGCCTAATTTACTCTATTGATTATATAATGAATCTAGACAACAAGCTCAGATACTGTGTCTAGTTCTGGCCAGATCCATCCCACCCAAAGCAGCTGCAGTGGTAAAAATTTGCTATTGCTATGCATCAAATTTACAGAGGGCATTTGTGTACCCAGTCACCCCAGTCTGGGAAACCAGCATTCAGGAAAGACACATAGACAATAAAATAGACAATAAAACACCACACTGGCAGCAAATCTAACAGCTTTGCTGAAGGGACTTTCTGCTTTATCTTTATTCATGTACTGGGGTAAGAGGTAGAAATACCTGGAGTTACAGAAAGTTGTTTTAGGACCACATTTTTCAAAGTACTCTTTGGAACAGGTGAGAAAAGGGAACAATTACCATTCGTGAGAAGCCTTTTTCTGTTAGAGACTGCCCAATAGTGATTTTCCTAAGGAACCTGTCATTTGTATCCAGTACTGCAAGAAATACAAAGATGAGAAGTCACATTGCAAGTTGTAAGTGACATCTGTGACCTATTAGAACACTCTGCTAGATCACTTATGAAGAAAACAGCAGTTTGAGATAACATCCTCTCCTAAAGAATGGCAAATGCTGCTCAATGGGATTCTTTCACAAAACTGAACTACAGCAAAAAAGCCCACAGCCCCATGCAGACCCTGCACTGCATCCAGAGGGTTTCTACTTCCCTCTGTGTATATTAACCACAAGTTCAAAGCCTCCTTGAAAAGCAGAGCTGCTAGTATAATCCAAATTGCTTTTTCACTATCATTAGTCAATGTGAAATCAGGAAATTATTACAGCCCAAAAGAAATAAAATTATCATTTTATGGGTGAAGTGATAAAATGGTCAGTTTCTACCATTTAGTGAGAGCACTTTTACACAGCCCCATTAACTCAAATTACCTTGGAAACACAAACTATCAAGTACCAGCTTAGATTTGCTGTTTCTTACTATCTGCTTGAAAAAATTCTAAGTATTTTATAAAATATTTCACATGAGGCAGATTACTATAGCTCCATTACAGGTTATGAAGCGAAGTTTGGAGAACACATTTAACACTTTTTTTAATAAAATGAAGAAAAAGCAATTCTCTTGGGGTCTAAATCAGAAAAATAGTGTCCATATTTGAAATTTCTTTTGCTAGTGAAATATTAAATCTGCCAGACGGGAGATTGATCTTGCTTTTAGGTACCTACAAAAACCTTTTCAATTTCTGGCCTTTATTTGATGTTTGTCCCCATCAGAGCAAGTGGGCAGATTAAATCATGGTTTAATCCTGGAGCAGAACCCTCTCCTCACTCAGCACTTTCTCAGTCATGTGAAAAGGCTGTTGGCTCCAGACACCAAACTCAACTCCCTCAGAGACTGACAAATCCAGAAACACAAATTTGGCAATAATTAGTAAGTCTGCTCCAAATTCACAAGGATTAAGATTCAAGCCACTGTGTCAGACCCTTTAGGAATGGGATCCCAGCTGCAGGCATCAATCCCACCAAACACCCAGGAGAGGCCAGCCCTGCACTCTTTCCTGTATTCCAATGAAACACATTTCCTGCTGCACTTGCAAATCTTTCTTTTGACACATTTTATTCCTTAATAATTAATTTATTTAATGGGTTTTTTACCTCTTTGCCATGTTATGGTGCTAGGGTCAATGTCCAGTCTCACAAATAAGTTTACTTCTTCCTTCGTCAAAGCCATAGGATCAGTTTTGTTTATGCCCAGTTTCTATGGAAGGAAAGGACATATAAAATAAAAAAAAAAGGTATAAGGAAAAGATTCACAGAAACGAACCTTTCACTGAAGAAATGAGACTTTGGCAGCAGCATCTGCATATTCACAAATAAGGAAGGGATGCCTTCTTAGTTGTTCTTCTTCTAGTGCACAGCAATGTAAAATGATCTGTACTGGTGTGCATCTGGGAGCACAGCTTGCTGCTGGCCAGCTAGCAAAGGGCAAGGCAGACAATAGAGCTCATTAGGGAAGGTTGTCACCAAGCTCTGTGCAAAGCAGCTACAGAAAGAGTAAGAGAGAGAAAGCTCTGCAGTTTCTTACATGCCTTGTTCTAATCATTAGCCCCCCATGCTTACATCCATTTCTCATTATTCTGCTTAGGGTCACTGCACACAGCCATACGTATGTAAAGACACTGCCTTCAGCACGCTGGTTAAGCAGCACAAAGGAGGAATTAAACAATTCAGTCACAAGGCTGTCAGCATCCCAGAAAGCTGATCCTGAACATGCTGAGAAAATGGGCAGTTTGCCAAGTTGCTTAATTGAGAGAAGAATTATCTCAAGAAGCCTGATACAAGTGCAAACTTAGGAATGAGGAAAGCGATGTAAAAAGGAGTGAACTTTCCATTAACTAGGCAGCAAAGTTGTATTTTTCTCCTGATGAAAGGCAGGGAAGAAGAAAGTCTGTTCTCTTCCTCTACAAGCACATAATTTAGAAAACAAATTAAAAAAAAATAGTCTTGTTTTCCTGGACCATTAGCATCCCATTCACACCTCAACATGTAATAACCAGTAGAGCAGTTAGGGTAGAGTTCCTTCAACAGTCCATCAGGAAAACCAAGCAACATGCCATGACTTCTTTGCTCAGCATTGGAAGCAAACCACACATTCTCTAATGGTTGAGACATTATAGCCAGCTAAAAAATAGTTTTAGCTTCTCAAGTAGTCTGATTATTGCTCCTCACATCCAAATGGGCAACTGATCCAGCCTGAATACTGTACAAACCCTTTTGCTCTTGGAATGAATTTAGCAGGCTTCAGGCTGCCCTCCTAGCCAGAAGTTCCAAGCCCAGTGCAAAATTACTCTTCTGTTAATCCCCATTTTTTTTTTTCAGAGGCCAAGGACATGTGCTAGTTCACATTAATTTCCAAGGATCAGAGGAGCTGTCATCCACTCAGGGACTGCCATGCAATGACAGGGCTACTCATCTAACTGAGAATTTATTTGGGTAGAAGAGAAGCAGGGAATTAGGGGCCAGCTGTTTTCTCCATTTTCCATGTCTGTTCAATTTGGATAAGGCAAAGAAATCTCTATGTTCTCTTTTTGCCGAGTCTTATGAATTGCCTTTTTTTTTTTTTTTTTTGTGTTGCATTATCTATGTAGCTGTCATATGGGAACTATTAATCTCTAATTGTCACTAAGTGTAAGGTACCGAGATCTGTTCTGGTCCTTTCTTAAATGGCATTAAGGATACTGAATTGACACTATTAATAAGGGGTTGTAATCCTTTTGCCTCTTCCAACTGTATTATTCATACAGCATACAATAAAGACTGTTAAATCAATGCTTTTTGCCTTTGGGGATGCATCTCAGCTTTTTGTGCTGAACTTCTGAATACTTTATGTAAAAGAATAAACACGAGCAGAATGACTTACAAGACAATATGAGGTTTTCTGTATCCTATATCTGCCTACATAAAGGATTAATAAGTGGAACAGAACCAGAATTCATTGCTTACCTCTAGTCTTCGGATCTGGATGTCTGAGAACTTCCTAACACCATTAACAGAGGGCACCAAACGGTTGTAGAGAGCCTTGAAGAATGAAACAGGTAGTTAGTTAGAACTGCTGGGACACCCAAAACACCTTGGCCAAAGTGGGATGGGTACATCTTAAGAAAGGATGGTACCTGGTCAGTCTGAGTTAGCTCATGGAACATACGTGCATCGATAGCAGCAGCGACCAGGTTGTTGGCTGCAGTGATAGCATGGATGTCACCTGTGAGATGGAGGTTAAACTAGAAGACATAAAACATATCAGTTACCTCAGCTGCAGTTTTCATTTATTTCAATTCATCATAGACAGATGGAGAGAGAAGTATTAATAGCAATGTTAAAGTGGATGAGGGTGGAGGGGGAGAGATTGCTCAGTGCACTAAGTGGAAGAGAGGAAAGAATTTCTCTAAAAGAGAAAAATGCCTCCCCCACATTTATGTCATTTTACAAACTTCCAGAATGAAGCTTCCAAACAGTTTTTTGTTGTTGTTGTTGGGTTGCCTTTTTTTTTTTTTTTTTAATGAGAACAGTTCTCACAGTCTCCTTGACACCTCATAAAGTCATGGTATAGCACATCTGCATTGCTCCTCCCTCACCTTCCTTCTGACTCAACTCTCATGATTTGCACAAGAAGTTTCACACATTCACCAGGCTGAAGCTGCTGCTGCTTCCATAAAGGTATCTGAGCTAAACTGAAACTAGGAACAGCAGTAAAGCTGTGGCTGCACAGAGCTCTGCACAAGCTAACCACTCAAACACAGAGTATAGTAGGCACAACTTGTAGACCCCATACTACACAGTGACACTGCTAGTAGTTTTCTTGGTTCTACCTCACTTAAAGATAATTTGAGTGGGTTTGTCTACATGAGCTATCTGGTTGCACTGTAGCTACACTGGCAAATGAGTTGGGATATACAGCTTATGTGACAAACTTGTGCTATGGCAGCAGAGTACAAGGTATGGTTGAAACAACAAAGCAAAGGAGGAAGATAAAAAGGGGACATTAGAAACAGTATGACAGAAGACCTTGTGATAGGATATTGTTGAAGCCTTGATATTGTGGTCTTAAAAAACAGATAGTGGTACTGGGCTTGTCTAGCAAGGTTTTGGTAGTGTGGCAGGGCAGGCTACAAGGGTGACTTCTGTGAGGAGCCACTAGAAGCTTCTCCCATCTCTGACAGCCACTGGCTCCAAGACAGACCTGTTTCTGGCCAAGGCTGAGCCATCAACAATGGTGGTAGCACCCCTGGGGTAATCTATTTAAGAGGGGGGAAAGGTTGCTGTGCAATGGCAACTATAGCCAGAGAGAGGAGTGAAAATATATGCAACAAGAAGCAATTATTATACCTTGGTTCTGCAGAGAGAACTCAAATTGTTCACTTGCTAATCTTTTTTTAGGATGAAAGCTGCACGTATGATGTATTAAGGCCATTCCTGTAACTAGTGGCTCCAGATACTTTGATTTTATGAGACATGCATAGATTAAAACACCCCCACAAAAACTATGTGTATTTATACCATGTGGGTCATCCTGAAAGGAAGTTCTTGAAGCCTGTTCAATTCCAAGAGTGGGGCTGTTTCCCACTGCTGCACACAGTCAAGTATTTTGGCTCATCTCATTAATACTCCCATACAGGAGAATATTATTTTCCCTGTCACATCTATCATTCACAAGTGTTCTCAGCACCTGAATAAATCAATATTCTGCCTCCTTAACATTTTTATCTTCTGTGGACTTGCTTCATCAATTGGAACAAACAGCCCTTTCGATAATCTCTACTCTTCTCCCTAGAATTGCCCTGTGTCAATCTATAGCATAGAAGACAAAAGTAGAATTACACAGGCAGTTACTCTGAGAGTTGAGACAAGCACAAAAGCACGTGCTACACGTGCCTTTCAATTCCCTGCCCCCAGACACAGGATTTTACTTGTTGCCAAGTCACGTCAGAAATATGCTGCAGTGCCAGCCCCCCACAGGCTGAGGTCTTTGGCATTTACTGATTCCCAGCTTCCCTTTTCCCATTTCATGTTAGTAATCTAAAACACAGTCCCACCAAAATAGCTCATAGAAAGAGCTGGTGACCGCTGCTGCTACTAAATATGCTTCCAAAACTTATTAAGTCATTATCACCTCCATTTCAGTGCTGGGAAATAGAGGCACAGGATGTACTTTGCTGAAAGGTATGCAGCTATTCAAGGCAGAGAGTGCAAGGGAACAGGATCTGGGAATTCTCAGTTCTATTAAGTTCCCTGACCATGCAGTTACCTTTGTAAATGGTTTCTTGTTGGCTTGGGTTTTTTTGTTTGTCTGTTTTGTTTTTCAGAAAAGCTTTGCTGAAATCAAGCACCCAGTTCTTGGGAGTGCTACACCAGGCCACAAACAAACATTTTTTAAGTTATCTGACTGCACTATCTCTTCAAGGTCTTTGAGCTATATGTGCAATGAGGCTTTGTATAAAGAATTACCTCGTCCATGGGTACAACTTGGCAATAGCCACCACCTGCAGCTCCACCTACAGAGAGACAAGAGTCAAATCACACAAATAAAGGTCTCTGTGGTATTACATTTATTGCCTTAATGGCTTTAAGAAGGAAGCTACTATCAAGGAGCCTGGTTTAAATACCAGCACAGCAGTTGAAGACATCACTGAAGAACTTACTCAAGGTTTTTCATTCTTGAAAGAAATCAAAATTATGTAAAACTGTAACCGTGATTTGGAATTATGTAGAACTGTGATGCCTCAGAAGATTTCTTAATGCAAACTTTCCCCGTTTACTCCAGCTGCAACACAGCAGCTCATACCTTTTATCCCAAAGGTTGGCCCCTGAGAAGGCTGCCGAACACAAGCAAAGACATTTTGTTGAAGGTGTGCTCCTAAGGCTTGAACAAGACCAACGGTGGTGGTGCTCTTCCCCTCTCCCAGGGGAGTAGGAGTAATCCTACAGTGAAAAAGCAGAACAGACAATGAAGTGGGTGAGACTCAAAACATTTACTGGTATAAAACAGCCACCCACTGATTGTACTTAATGCCAACTCGAATTCTGGATTGCTTCAGGCTTCAGCTAATCTTCACCAGTTTGAAACTGGAATTAGATCGGCAAATTATCACATAATTGCCAAAGACTTTCCCTTGAAACATCTTGCTAGCTACTGTTGAAGGCAGGTCGCTAGACTTGAAGAGCTTTGACTATGATTCAGGCTGCCCTTCTGAACCTTGACCTGCAGAGTAAAACGATTCATCTCCAGGACAAAAATGTTACCCTAAATTCCCACTATTTACCACAAGAGATAAATCTATTTCCCAAACCACTAGATTTTCACAGTGTGATTTACTGAAACACAGAGCACCCCATACAGTCACATTACCAAAAGGTTATACAACAACTAAATAAAATTTCTTTTCACCTCAACATAATGCAAGTGATGCCTCAGCTAACGAAATACCTACCCAGTAACAACAACATATTTGCCATCTGGATGGTTCTTCAGACGTTTCAGAGCTGACAAGTGAACTTTGGCTTTAGTATGGCCATAGAGCTCCACCTCATCAGGGAACAAGCCAACTTCTTTTGCAACTTGATCAATGGGTTTGGGTATGCAAGACTGTGAGATTTCAATATCACTTAAAGAAAGAGAGAAAGGTCAATTTATAAGTCAGACTTCACTCAAATTCTCCAGTTCTGGACAGCATAAGCTACAAACCCCCAATCCATACTTTAAAAGGAAAGCTTAAAACTCTCCTGGTTAAATGAATCAATTTCACTGATACTGGCTACAGTACAAGAGTTCACCCTTAAAAACAACAACAAACAGAAACAAAACCCCCAACAAATTAAAAAAAAACCAAACAACACAACCCCCCCCCCCCAACAAAAAACTCCCCATACCTCTTCACCTCCAATCCAAGAATGCCTTTCTGTAGGCAATGTTACATGCTCCCTTATGGTAGTTTGTATATTTTTCAAGTGCTCCTTGGGAACTTGACACCAACAACTCCTATTTCAGGATGCTAGGTTTTTGCCATGTCAAACTGGATTTTTCCCAAAATACAACTATCTTGCTGCTTGCTGAATCAGCAACTATCTAGGTGACCTTAAGAGTCTGTAGATGTCCATGTTTATACCTTAATATTGTCAGGATGACCCAAGCCAGCACTGCAACATATGTTACAGCATCATAGCAGGTTATCTCTACTCCCTTAGCAAGGTCTCACAGTGCTTCCTCTCTGCTTCTCTCCAAACCAGCCATAGTCTGCATGCCCCATATAATGCAAAGCTTGGGAATAGGAGTGACTACTGTATTGCATGAACACTGACAGTGGCTTCATTTGAAAGCATTACCTTGGAACAGGAGTCTTTGGAGAAAGCTGGTTGTATTGGATGTTCCATTTTCCAGGCTGGAACTTCTCCACGAAACGCTGTGCACTCTCCACTGTGCTCTAAAATGTGTATGAAAATCCATGATAGCAACCACTACTGGGTGAACCATGCTGGCTCACAAATGCACTCAGAAAGATTGTCCCTTTCCACCTGTCTCAGGTTGGGACTAACACAGTGTTCTGACTAAAGCATTCACTAAAATTCAGGATTATATTATGCTCACAATTATCTTGAAAAAAACCCACCACCATATCTATCCATCCATCTATCCTCCCAGTGCATTGGATTCTTTCAGTTGTTCTGTGCCAGAAAGGTTTCTTAAGCAAAGCAGGAAAGAGAGGGAGATGGCTTAATATTGTTATTCTTCTTTTTATCAAATCACCTTACAGATAGTTTTAGAACTGCAGCCAGAGCTTTGTAAGACAAGCCTGTTTCTCACTAACTCTCTGTCCCAATGCTTCCTTAAGGCCCATCTTCCTCCTTAGTTAACTGAATCCAAATTGCTTGGACTAGAAACTGGAAATCCTAATCAGACCACTGTAATAGTAAGAAGAAAGAACCAGTTGCTCTGGCAGTGTGCTGATGGTCAGCAGCAACATACCCCAAAGGCAACAGGAGATAAAGGAGATGTTCAGCAGATGCCCACATACCTGCATTAACATGGCCACAGTCATAGGCCCAACACCACCAGGAACTGGCGTGATGTAGGAAGCTTTTTCCTTTGCTGCACTGTATGCCACATCTCCTACAACTCTTTTTCCACTGGCCTTTGTGGCGTCTGGAGATTTAAGGAAAAAGTATGTCAAACATCATGTTTCACCAAGCTGAAGTCAGTCCCTCTGTTGGAGTAAACAAAACAAAAGCTGTGCACTTAGGAAGATGTAAAGAGAGAGAAAAAGTTAGAACAACATGACATTAGAAGATGAAGCTGTTGTCATTCTTCTTCACTCAGAGTGCAAACAGCTCATGCAACACATCTCCCCATTAAGTATCATTAGAAAGATATCCCTTCCCTAGAGGAAATTGTTTTTGAATAGCAATTGAAAACAATTGCTGTTGTTTTCTCAACAGCACGTGGACCAAGAAGCAGCCTGAACATGACTTCAAAACAAATGCAGGAGGATCTAAGGACAGATCAAATCTCATGTCTGTGCAATAATAAAACACAAACGGGCCATACCATAGAGATATCACCTGAACCATCCCGCTTGCAGGTCCTGTTGTAATGTTCTGATGGATTAGTATGGCTGCCAATTTGAAGGATTGGCATTCTAAACATTCTAACCAATGGTCTAGAAGAAGAGTGAGAAGAAATGTATTTGACTTGTTCCAAAAGTCCAGGTATACATTTGCTCTGTTCCATTTTGGAGGTAATCTAGGCCTTAGTATTGGATAAAATCACCTGACTTTACAGAACCTGAAGACAGAAAGTAATGATCTTTTCAGTTACTAATTGCCATTCTAAACATAACCAGTAAACACTGCAGTTCACAGAGGTAAGAGTCTTGATCAAAGCTACCAGGTAGCTTAAGAGAGCTCCAGTAGAATAATCTCCTTTGAGTCCACCAGAAAGTTGCTATATGCTGCTACACTGCATGACCTGACAATTCCGAATCAGATATAGCACTTCTTCTTTCCAGTAGTGATATTTAAGCTTGCTCATGAGGAGAGCAAAAGATAAAATGCATTAGTAAACTAACACAGTCATCTGAAGAGCTTTCTGATTATAGACAGAGCGTATCAAAAAGAAGCAAATGTAAGTGGCAAATCCACAGATATGAGGATGCTAGGGAATTTTTCAGCAGTGTGAAAAACCTGAAGATAGATTTAGTGCTCTTAAACTGAAATTTTGCATTGCATACAATAAGTGTATGTTTAAACAGTGCAGAATCAATAACTTTTACATACATTTGGTGAGAGGGAGAAGTAGAAGGGAAACCAAACACCCGAGCAGCTGATGATAAAACTGCAGAGGGAACAAAAGCAGCTCCTGCCAACGCAATTTTTAACTGCGTTGTTATTGGCAATTAGCAGCTTGGATGTTTTGTGTTTGTGTTTAAGCAACACTTCTTTTCCCTAAAGTTCAGAGCTTGAACAACATCACAGTTGTTTCTACAGCCTCTCTCAGCTTTGCTGCCTGAACTGCAGACCAATCTGGCCTCTAAGCCCAGAGCTCAGTTTAATTAAGGTTGCAAAAGGCAAATAACATAATCTTATTTTCTTCCAAGGATCCCAAGCAGGCTTACCAGCCACCCTGGCCAGGAAGACTCCCTGCCTAAGAACGAAGAAAACAAGAGATGAATTAGCCTCTCCAAACACAAACAGCCTTATCTGCTACTCAACACAGTGAAGAGCACAAGCCAAAAAAACCCTCCAGGCTCTCTCCATGCATCTGCACCAAGCACTGCTGCACACAACTTTGGAGCTATTAAATTACCTTTAAAATATTATTTTGAAGGAGAGCTCACTTATAGTACTTTCTACCTCTTTCCAATATTTCACTTTCTCAATACTCATCATCTCATAAAAAAAAGAACAAATTACAGAGAGTATCAGTGACACTATAATAATTCCCAGTGGTTCTTTGGTCCAGTAGGCTCTCTAGCCAGATGGAACACGAGAGAGAGCATCCAAGGACTTTGAGGTCAAAGAAGTGAAGGACATGCCTGCACATATGGAATGAACAGGGATGATGATCTCCATCTATCTCCAGAGACAACTGCATGAGAGAAACCCTGAGTCCAGCTTCTGAACTAGAACTAATTCACAGTCCTACTTTCACCAGACAAGGGCTGGGAATACCCACATGACTCCCAACCAACTTGTGCCAATATACATGCAATTGTAACATGCTTCTGGTGCATTTATGATTTCAAACACACAAGGTCATACATGACACTTCTCTATGAAGCAAGCATGAAGCCATGTGATTGCAAGTCTGCTTCCTTTTCTGTGTACCACTGGGAAAAGTGTCCCCTGAGGGATTCAACATAATCTGATTTTATATGCTTGTGATACCAGTTTGATTCCCTGTACATGAAGACACAAAGGGCTTTCTATATTTTTCTGGCTCCTCTGGTGTTTGAAGAGCATGGCACCAAGATCCAGAGAGGCTGATCCTGCTTTGCTGCTCAAGGTTCCCCTTTGCTATTGGATTTTGCAGCCCTAGCTGGAGAAGAACTTTGAACAGGGTTGCTTCCTCCATAAGGATGTGGAGAGGGACACTCCAGACACCATGCCATCTCTAGGAATATCCTCTGCCAGCACTGGTCTCCCTTGCTGTAGAAGAGCAGTTTTTACAGTTCTAGAATAAGGCATTAAAAATATTTGCTGTACTAGCCCTGCAACTTCAGAAGTAGTGAAGACAGGCAGATACAACCCAGTCTGGAAAGGGAATAAGATAACACTTGTTTGCTGTAAGAGAGGTTTCAGAAGGTCCTCTCTCTCTTTGCCTGGAAGAAATTCTGTTCAGCTGTGGTATACATGTACACTAAGCCAGATGTGCTTAACCTGCCTATTCTAGCCTCAAAACTGGTGATCTTGGGAGTTCCAGTGTCCATTCAGAAGCACAACACTGCATTTGCATGGTGCCTCATGGCTACAGCTTTTTTTAACTTCAACTTGCCAGGCCTGCATGAAGTCCTGATATGTAAAATCATATTGGGATCTGCCTGTATAGGACACCTGGATTTGCAAATCACATCTGCACCTAGAAGGTACCCAGCTGGGTGCCCTTACAGCTACAGTAAGGTATTTGACCACTAGGCTAGTTCTTCTGCAACATTCAAAGCACCATCAGAGCTAGCAGCAATATTCTGTCTGCACGGAGAAGCAGCTGAAGAACCTGGCAAGCTACCTGCCATTCTTTCTGGAGCGCTGCAATTCCCACAGTTTTGGCACCAATTTCCCAGATTAATCTGAAAATTTTTCGCAACCTATCTGAAAGAAAGAAGGAGGCAAAAAAACCTCAGCAGCTTCAGAAAAACACAGAAAAGTCTGTGGCATCCATCATTTTGAAGTCTAGAAACTTCCATGGCCCTTGACCAAGCCCTGAGGACTACATCTCACAACACCATGCAGCCATGTAGCTGGCTGGGCTGTACAAGAAGCTCAGATCTCAGTGCACTGCCCAAGGCAGACAAATTGCAGAGAAACATGGATGCGTCCTCAGGTATGGAGTTTACACCAAGCCCCCAAAAAAGGTCATACCATCATATGTATGAAAACACAATGGTAGTTTCATGTGCAATATGTTTGGGAGGGGGACTCCAAGACATTCTGCTTCATGTAAATCAGCAGTGACCCTGGGGGGGTTTGGCAAGTTGCCTAAGTTTGGGTAGCCTGGCACAAATGTCAAGCAACAAACAGCATCAGCAGGTAACTTTTTAATTCTAATTAGACAGAGGACTAATGTTTTTAAATGAAACTCGGTGACACCTTTGAGGAACAAGACTGCTGAACAGAAATTTCTTTACATTGCATTAA
Organism: Calypte anna; assembly: GCF_003957555.1. Lineage (NCBI taxonomy): Eukaryota > Metazoa > Chordata > Aves > Apodiformes > Trochilidae > Calypte > Calypte anna. The sequence continues at coordinate 36,213,280 of NC_044251.1, forward strand.
ATAATGTCAACAAAGTGACTGATTAATTATGAAAACTACCTTTTAAAAGCTTTGTGGGTGTAGCATAGAGATAGCTGGATGGTGACTAATTTTCCATATCATTCAATATCTGTAATTTGGATTTAAAATGAGATGAAAACAGAAATTGCCAGACTGTCTGTTCCTCCTTTAAAGGGAAGGAGTAGCTAAGTGAAACTCTACCCTAAAATCCATTATGTTCAAGCACTTTATTCTATGCCAGAGCCACTGTCACCAATACACTTGCAGAACTTTGTTTCAAGAACACAGCTATTCAAGCCTAAGAAATTAATTTTGTGATTTAACAAATCTTTAAGACTTTAAGACTTTTTGCCACTTACATATTTCAAACAAAACAGCTTAATCAGATCTAACTGCAGAGTAATGAAAGCAACACTGCCTGCTCACAGGTGACCACAGCAGCAAGACTTCACTATGCAGTTGCAGCAGATTACATGGATATTGTAGTATTTCCTATGCCTCCTCCTCCATCAGCCTCATTAAAGACAGAAACAAAACTGACATTGATCTGCTTTAGGACAGTACTTCAGACCAACCTGTTTCTATTTGGGCATCTTCAGAGGTTGCCATCATTGCCTAAGGCCGATTTAAAACAGAAAGAACCTACATTGACTAGAAACACCAAGGAAACAGTATCTATGTACTTACTTAGCAACTGCATTTATATACAAATAAACACATCCTCACTCTTTATACATTAATCACCCACCTGGCACATGGTTAATTCCACAGTCTATTACGATTGCACCAGGTTTGATCCATTCACCTTTCACCATTTCAGCTTTACCAGCTGCAACCACCAGGATATCAGCCTTACCAACCTATAAAAAAAGCCAAATAAAAAAAAACCTCTGTATCACACAGGAAGCAGAAAAATGCAGGATCAGCTTCAATTGCAGTGAAACTCTGTGCTTACCCATTGCCATAGGAGGGATAGAAGGGCATTGTCAGCAGTTAAAGGTAGCTAAGCAGTTCCTTGGCAAGCACAAATTCCTGCAGCCAGAAATTATGCCTATTTTCACACTCCTACCCTGCACTGTTGCTAGTCACCACTTCACAGCCTCCTTTGAACTCCTCCATGATTCCCAAGTGGATCACACAGACTTCTTTTATATAAAATAAAAGTCTGCATATTCTCATCTTCCCCCTTTCAAATATCCCTGCATATTCAGCTGCTCTTTTCAATGTTAGAAATACACACAGAACTCATCAGACAGCAGCCAGGAACAACCCCTGCACAGAACTTCACTTATGGCAGCACTGCTTTGTGGTTTTTAAGTCTAGGACTGTGTAACATGCAATTCCAGGGAAAGCTGATTGCAAATCAGCACTAACATTCATTCAGACAGAAGTCAGTAAATTTCACAGAGCTGGTCACAAAGCTGGTGCTACATGCACTGACTAAAGCCCACTGTCTTCTACTGCAAGTAGAAGTTCTTCTACTGCATCACTTACGTTTGCTGAGAAAGCTGATAAAAGAAAAAATTCCAAGAGTTAATCTTCAAGGGAGATAAACTATTTTTAAGGTTTCATTAAGAATTAGCACTTCAATTGTTAATCAACCTAATGACAGTCTTACTGAACAACAAGTTAAGAGCATGAAGCATTGCAGTGTTCCTGATCTTCATTGTGAGTTACATTCAAATACACCTACTCTCCTTCCAGCTTTAATACTTCCCTACAGAGCCTGGCAGTGTTGATTGCTCTATGAAATCCAAGTAGGTGGCAGCACAGCAACACACTATTTCTGTCACTCTCACTGGTAAAGAGGAAAACAGTACCAACTCCTAGTCACAGAAAATAGACTGGGGGGAAAAAAAAGCTGGAAAAACCATATAGTCTAGCATTTCCCAGCCATTAAATCAAAAGACCACCTGACTTTTTTGGGAAAAAACAAGAACATATGCTGCCTTGCAGGCCACTACTTGAAGATTAGGAAGGGATGATTAAATTCAGCACTTGCCCAAAGAAAACAAGAGTAATAATTTCACTGTTATGATTCAAAGACCCAGCTTAAGGGCAAAATATACTGAGGATCCTATTCCATCAGAATTCTTTACACAACCATCCACTGAACAGAGCTGGGAAACTGAGAAAAACTTTTGGAAGACAACCCAGACCCAGAGATATGAGTAGCAATTCACTGAGTAGCCAAGTGCACCAGGCAGCACTTACAGCCTCATGCATCCCTCCTGTCCTTACCTCCTCAGCCAGGGTTGAGGTCTTGGAATGGCAAGTAGTCACTGTTGCATTATTCCAGAGCAGGAGGTCATGCATGGGAGCACCAACAATCTTACTGCGACCAATCACTACAGCCCTTTTCCCTGCAACCTGGATGCCTGCACCACAGAGAGTTCAAAGGAAGGAAAAATAGGTGGTTGTGCATTTCAGTACAAACTAACTCAAACTGCTCTGGAGTCTTATGGTCAGTATAAGTCTTGCTCTGGTGCTTCAGGACACTATTTTTCTTCTGGGTGGTGTGTGATAGGGAACTGGAATTGGAAAGGACGAAGGATCACTTTAAAAATAGCTTTTTTTTTTCCTATCTGAAAAGTTTGAGATGAAATGTGGCACAACAACAAAAGTTTCAGTGTGAAGCACAGCCTTGCAAAGTGCATAGTTTCTTTTCTTATTGAAGAATACAGAACTCATAAATAATGGATGCAAACCTCCTTACCTGTCTGCCTGATAAGTTCCATGCATCCTTTTGGAGTACAGGGAATAAAGCAGTCTCCAAGGTCCCCTCTAGACAGTTTCCCAGCATTGATGCTACTTAAGCTGCATTTTGAAAGAATAAAGGTAAGATCCCCAGATCACTGTTCAAAAGGAAAAAAAAACCCACAAAAACAAAACCCCTGCTTTCCAGGGGTGAAGTCAGTTTTACCCATCTATATCCTTCTCAGGTGCAACAGCATTGGTTATTTTTTCTGTATTGATAGGTTTATCAGAATCCAGTGGCAGCTGCACTATAAAGCCATGAACAGCAGGGTCTATATTCAAAGAGGCAATGCACTTGAGGACCTACAAGTAAAGACAAAAATGTAATGGCCAATAAAATATGACAGGTGCAAAGGAAAAAGCACAATCTTATCTGGATTAACAGACAAGAGTACAACTGACTCACATTTTGTATTAAAAAAAACAAAACCTGCTAAAGTCTCTACTTATTACATTATCATACTATAGTTTTCTTTAAAAAAAAAAAAATCTCAGTAGGTTCCAGGTTTTTTCTACAAGTTAATATCAGTGGGCAAGCATTTTTTTCATAAAATGAGAGGGCAAATAAAAGTTCATCTCTTGAGCTCAAAACCAGAATTATGCATTTTTTCATCATTGGTTGTATTACTTACATCAGCTTCTGTTGCTGTGTTTGGCAGTTTTATGTGATTGGCAATGATCCCAATCTGCAAATGAAAATACCCAGAAATTATCTGTTGTAAGAACTGACATCAGAGATTCATCTGGTTATTCTCTCAATCCTGATCTAAATTCTGTCACATTTTCCAAACCCACCTCCTGTTCCTGTGGCTACAGTCCTATTATTTGGAAATACCACCAGTGGTAGAGAAGAAAGATGAGTGCTCTGCCTTCTTAGTTTGGTCCAAACTTAATTTGTCCCATTCCCCTTTTGACATGAACAACATCTCCATCTGACATCTTGAAAAGCCAGGAGAGAAAATGCCAGCTACTACCTAGGGACACAGGGGCTCATCCATGTCCCCAGCCCTGCTGTAGCATGTAGTGTACCACTTGGTGACAGATGCAAAGCAACTGAAGGTAAAAGACAATCAGGGAAGACAAAGTGCACAGCCACAGGTCAGGGAAGAGAGAATCAGCACTTGAGATCCATGTAATCTAGGAGATTATCACACACAAAGTGGCACCAACTCTCCACTTGGCTAAGTGTCCAGTTACACACCTATACCAGCTCATTATAACAAGGAATTCAGGCCAACACTGGTTTCTCTCACACAGGCAAAGCTTAGATAAAATTATTTAATTTGCACCTGGTTTTTCATATTCAGATCTCACCTACAGTAGAAGGGGAGAAATAAATATTAAGAGCTTGGGCATTACCTCAGCAGCAGCCTTCAGCTTCATGTTAATGTAGAGGTTCGAATCATCCCGATTTCCAACCTAAGGTTGAAAAGAAAGTTGAGTCACACTGCAGAGACCCAGTCACAGAGATGGGCTGAACCCTCAGCTTCCTTGGAGCTACACCAAGGAGAGAGGTATTCTTGAAAAACTGTAAAACATACTGACAAAGACTATAGGTAGCTGCACCTAAAAGGAAAGTGTTCTTTTGACTAAGAGGCTGCTACAGACAAGTTAACTGATATCCTGCATAAACACTATTGACACCTGCTAAAAACCTTAGAAACACAGTGCTCTCCAAACCAGAAAATACCCACCTGCCATTTCATCTGAGAATATTAAATCTCTAGCTAATTAACAAGATCAGAAGGTGTTGATAACACCCAATTATCTGATGAAGGTTTTCAGGAAAGTTGGGCTTCCCTGATACCCAGGAAACCTAATTTTATGCACACACATGTGCCCTGATGGAGAGATTTTCTCCACTGTTTTGTACCTTGAGAATTTTCCTGCCAAAACAAAACCAACAGAAGAACAAATTGATGCACAAAGAGAAAGCAGCAAGTGGAACAAATGCCTGTAGTCTTTGGCAATACTGGGTGGTTGGAGTACAACTGCATTTCATAAGACTGCTTGCAACATCCAGCATGTTTTGCTAAAGGTAATACTCCTTGTACCCATATGAAAATTCAGGATAAATAAGGGATAGCTGGCAAGCAAACTTTTGAAGTTCCTTGGTACTTAGGACTCATCCCTGGTTCTTTCAGAGACTACAAGCCACAATGGTGCCTACATTACCTGATCACCCAGAATACACTGGTCCTTCTTCCCTAGGGTCAAAGTGTCTGTCCCCCCTTTAAAGGTTGGTGGCTTTATGCCTCATTCAGGGCAGGGAAAAAAAAAAAGAACAGGCATGAGGAGGTATCAGCAAACAGACCACATACATTGTGCAAAAGAGGACACTCCTGACTACAGGACAAAAAATAAAGATTGATTTATTTGTTGAGCTCAGAGGACACCACGTATCTCCCAGGAAAAGAGCACATATTGCGTGGGGTGCTAATTGTATTGAATTAACTGGAAAGCAGACAGCTGAGAGAGATGAACCCCAAGCTATTGTTTGGTAGCTTACAAAAGTGTCAAAGAGCAAAAAGGTTGTAAAAGACTCTCAGATGACCCGGGATTGAAAAGCACACAGGCCAAGCAAGAAAAAACTCCAATAGCACTACAAGACAGCTTTTTTTGAAGACAATTTACAAGGCCAGCTATTCTGAAAAGCTGACACCTCTGAAAGCTGACAGGCTTTGGGGCTCACACAAATGCACAGATTTGGAATAGAATCTACAATCACTTCTATAAGCACACTTCTTAATAGGCAAGAGACCTACTTTCACCATTTCACACACAAAATGCTCAGAGAACTGCTAGGGTCTGATGAAAGAAGAAAAAGAAAAAAAACAAAAACCCAAACCACCCAAAATCCCCAAAATATCTCTGGGCCCAGTATTTGGTGAAAAGAATCACAGAACTGCATTACCATCTTGCAGGGAACTCTGCACCTCTGCTGCTTATAAAAAGCTATGATTTGCAAGTCAGCTGTGATGAAGCTCTTAAGCTGTGCAAGTTACCATTGCAAAGCAACACAGGTTTCCTGCAGTTGTCAATAAAGGAAAAAATACCTGCAAAATTGCAAGTCCTGGGCTGAAGCCTGGATATTTCTCTTTCATCTCAGCAACTTGCTTCTTTAGCCTCTCTCTCACTTGTCTGAAGAGACAAAAAAACACAAGGTAGAAGTTAACCAAGTGGCTGAATTCTCATACAGTGATCAGTCAGGAGTTGAAAAGATGGCAGATGGGCTGAATGGTGAACTCTTATACCTTGAGTACATAAGGCCCATAATCTCCAAATAAGATTAATATCTATAAACCACTAAGTGTCACAGTTTTATTCAAATTTATTTGAGTTTGGGGGGGGGGGTGTTTGAAATCCACATTGTGCTTCTTCACCTTCCTCTTCATGCTCTCATAGGATACAAGGGTAAAAAAAAAATTGTCATAGAAATTCCCATGATTTCAAGGTCACAACTAAAAAGTAAACTCTCTTTTCACACACACCATCCCAAATCTACCTGTCTTCCACAGAAATCAATCAACACCATCATCACACATGCTGTCCTGGTAAAGGGTGATAAATATAAATGGTAAACCTCCAGAAAACAGCTAACCAAACATGAGGTATTTAAAGATACACCTCTTCTACAGTTGGTCAATACTATGTGTTTCTATTTCTTGCATGCTTGCCCTAGCCCAGGCTGGGTAGGATGCAGTCCTGCACCCACATTCCTGCCTCCAGTCTGCTTCTGTGCTTGCCAACAAGCATTCAAGAAAATGCCCCCAGCCCGAGGGCTTCCATGCAAGGCAAAGATTCGTCCATGAGAGCAGGAAGGAGAATGGGAGGTGGATAGAGGTGAAGCCACATGGAAAATCAGCTAATACCTGCAACACAGCTCACATTGACTCTTCAGTGAAGACAAGTTTAAGGATATAATTAGTAGAACAAGACTTAGAAATGGAAGCATGAGAGGATTTACTGATTAGTTAATCTAACTCAGGTGTCAACTCCTACCCACTTTACTATGTAATGCTTTAGAGATAACAAGTGCCAATCACTGATAAATTAGCCATGGACAGCTCAAAAGCCACTGTCACCATGCTCCACAGTCCCTAATTTCTCAGTCACTGTCTGGCTCCATGTACAAGATCATTCACCAGGGAAGGTGGTGGGGCAGAGGCCCTGGTGCCAGACAAACTGTGCTCTTTTGAATTTGA